>NW_012267326.1:1166964-1297690 GCF_000151885.1 Dipodomys ordii
TTGATTTGCATTTCTTTTATGGTTAGGGAGGTTGAGCATTTCTTCATGTGTCTATTGGCCATCCTTCTTTCCTCTTCAGAGAAGTTTCTCTTTAAATCTTTAGCCCACTTATTTATTGGGCAGTTGTTTCTTTGAAGATTTGTTGTTGGGGGATTTAATTTTTTGAGTTCTAACTATATTATAGATATGAGACCCTTGTCCATTGTATGGCTAGTGAAGATCTTTGGTGCGGGGTGGGAGGGGGGAGGATGGGAAGGAATGGGAAGGGGAAACAAAGGAGGAGGCTACAATGCTTGATAAGAAATGTACTCATTATCTTGCCCATGTAATTGTCACCCCTCTGTACAATATTTTCACAATAAAAAAATTAAAAAAAAGAATCTCACAGACCTTCTTGCCTGGGGTTGGCTTTAAACCTTGATCCTCAGATCTCAGCTTCATGAGTAGCTAGGATTTCAGGTGTGAGCCTGTAAGACTGTGAGACTGCTACTTTTGTTGTTGTTGTTGTTGGTCCGGTTGTTGGCCTGAAGTCAGGGCCTGGGCCCTGTCCCTCAGCTCTTTAGCTCAAGGCTAGCACTCTGCCACTTGAGCCACAGCACCACTTCCATCCTTTTCTGCTTATGTGGTGCTAAGGAATTGAACCAGGGCCTAATGCATGCAAGACTCTACCACGGAACCACCTTCCCAGCCTTAAGGCAATTTCCTGGATTTGATCCCTAGCATGGCAGAAAGACATACAAATTGTGTGTGTGTGTGTGTGTGTGTATAAATTCTGTGCTTCCATCAGAAAGAACGACACCGCCCCATTTGTTAGGAAATGCAAAGACTTGGAAAAAATCATATTAAGAGAAATAAGCTAGACCCAAAAAATATAGGTCCCATGGTTTCCCTTATTTGGAATAATTAGTATACATCTAGGATAATGTTATCAGATGATCAGAAAAGTTCAAAAGCTGTGTACATATGACCATATAAAATGATGCTAAGTGAAATGAACACCAAGATATGGACACAAGAGTTTTTTCTTTGTTGTTTTTAATGTGCTATGTGATTTTTTTTGTTTAAAATAATTTTTTTTAACTTGAGTATTTTAAATGTCTAACTGTTGCCTCCACAATTTAGCTTAGTAGATTATCAGGAAGTTTGGGCTTAGCTGGAATGTAGTGGTTTCTTAGGTTAAAGGTAGTTTATATAGGATTGTTTTTGAAATTGAAAGTGGGTCCCTCACTTCTTTTTTCTATAAACTTTAACATGTTATTTAATAATGTAAAATTATGCAAAGCATTCATATTAAATAACTTGTTAAGTATGTCTTCCCTATCTGCTACCCAGTTCCTAGTGTTAACATTTGAGTATTTGATTATGACATAAATTACTCAGTAATCTGATGTGTTCTGAAATTTTTAGTTTTGAAATACCAGTGTTAAAGAACGCATTCCATAATATAATATTTTTCATTAGCAAATGGAATGTATCAGTCACCTTCACATTTTGTTTTTCTTTCAAAGGAAAAGTTCCAAGGTAGAAGGAAATAGGTCATGGTATTCTTGAGGAACATTAGTGAAAAACTAAAGCTCAGTTGCCCTCTAGGGGTTCAGTTTTAGCATAGCACATAGAGAAATAAATTTAGTGCAGTCTTGGAGGAAAGGTATCTACTGAACAGAGGAAGTCTTTCGTTTTCTGTTAGAATGTGGCTGGGACACATGAAATGCTGGTTTTGAGTCATTATTACAATAGAGAACATAATCTCAATTTTTTTAACCTACAGACTATGTGTGCTGTTTCTTGGGCTTGAATTCAGGGCTTGAGTCCCTAAGCTGTTTTACCCAAAGCTAGACTCTACCTCTTGAGCCATGGCTCCACTTCTGGCTTTTTTGGTTAATTGGGAGATAAGTCTCCTTGTCTTTCCTGCTTGGGTTGGCCTTGAACTATGACGATGATCCAAGCACCAATATATTTTCAAGAAATATTTGTTAATCGATCTATAATTCTCTTCTAGCACTCTTAATCTTTTCAGTGTTAACCTCTATAACAATTTTGGGTTTACACCCTCCACTGTGCCACCTAAAACCAACAACAGAGCCCAATGATGTGGCTTTATCATGAACCTTCAGTGGTTTTAAGAAGTGAGTATTGGGCTGGGAAGGTTGCTCAGTGGTAGAGTGCTTGCCTTGCATTCATGAGGCCCTGGGTTCGATTCCTCAGCACCACAGAAGTAGAAAAAGCCAGAAGTGGTACTGTGGCTCAAGTGGTAGAGCACTAACCTTGAGCTGAAGAGCTGAGGGACAGCGCCCAGACCCAGAATTCAGGCCTATGACTGACCAAAAAGAAAAAAAAAAAGAGCATTATGAAAGCTTTTTCAGCAACTTGGATTGGCATTTTGCCTCCCTTGGTGAGAATGCTTCTCCCAGTTTGAAAGATAGGCTGTTAGCTCTCTAGTCCAAATGGTACTTCAACTTTGCATTGCTTGGGGTCTGATTAACTCAGATTGGAATCTTTCTCTGGTGCAAGGTGCTTTGCTTTGTTATTGCAGTTAAACTTTTGTGGTTTTGGTAAGAGGAAACAGTTTCTTTTTCCAGTATTGAAAATGTTAGCTAAATGTTGGCTTGCTTTAAGGTAAATATGGAGTTTATTTTATGTGCTAATATTTAAGTGTTCTTAATATCTAACTATGTTTCCATATCATGTGTAAGATTTACATGGCTATTAATATATTTGAAAAAAATTTGCATAGATGCTATAAAACTTAATTCCTTTTAATGTACATAATTTTTTACTTTTGTAGTTATATTGAGCTATTTATTTTTTTCCTTCACGATTATGGAAAAGCTGTCTATTAAAGATTAGGATTATTTTTTTAATCAATAGTCCATACTAATTTTGTTTTTAAATCTTAGGTTTTATCTATTGATTATTTTGCTATTTGAAAATATCCACTGGGTTTTTTTGGGGGGCGGGGATCGGTTGTGGGGCCTGAAGTTGGCTTGGAAACTGTTTCTCAGTTCTTCAGCTCAAGGCTAGCGGTCTACCACTTGAGCCACAGTGCCACTTCTGGCTTTTTCTGCTTATGTGGTGCTGAGGAATCGAACCCAGGGCCTCATGCATGCAGGGCAAGCACTCTACCACTGAGCCACCTTCCCAGCCTTCCCACCCGATTTTTATATTTATTAACACGTTGAATTGGTTCCAATATAGATCTTGTGTCCAGTGTTGTAGCTAGTAGTTAAAATGGATTTTTAATTTAAAAAAATTTAACACAGTCTGTGATTTAAATGTTCAATAGCTGTGTGAGCTGATAGCTACCTCATCATCCAAATCCGAATGATGGACACACCCACCATTTTTACCTTTGCAGAAACTTGTATTAGATAAGTATGGTGCAGTATATGAGTTATCTTTTTCAGCCTATCTTTAAAGATATCTTAGTGGTGTTAGTTTCCTGAATAAAATGCCTTTTAATATTATTATTAATCAAAATAATATTGTAGAAATAACTAAAGTTGTTCACATATGAAGTGATTTTATTTTTATCTTTAATTGCCATTTATTTCTGATGATTAAGGTAAGTGGTATATATTTTAATAATAATACTTCAATAATATTTCAATATATTAATGTATTATCAATTTATTTTAACAAATCTTAAATATTTTATAATACAAAAATATATTTTATCTCCATTTTGTGGTAGAAATACATGGAGGTTCTGCTCTTAAGAAAAGAGTTAAAACTTATTTATCTTTGCATTGACTTACCCCCTCCATTTCATGTTACTCTAAGTTTGGTGTTAAGAGTTTGTTTGCAAAGTTTTAAAGACTTAAGAAGCCACCTAAAATGATTTTAGTTTTTATAGAGAGGCCGTTGCCACATTCTAAATATTTGTTGGTATTTTAAAAAGGAGAACATAAACACTTAAATCTTGAGAGGAGAAACAAAAGAGAAACCAACTTTACTGACTGCTTAAAAATATAGCTTTGTGTTAAATAATAGGATAAGAGTATAAAGTTTGATAAATTGCTTGCTACTGACTGATTATTTCTTAATAATTTTTATTTTTATGGGCTTGGATATAGCTTAATGTAGCTTAGCTCATTTGGTAGAGAACTTGACTAGGCTCAATCACCAGCATCACACAAAAGCACATAGACACATGTACAAACACATAAACGTACAAAATGGTATTTCTTTTACTCCATTTGTATAATTTCTAGCTTTTAAATGTGATTATGATTCTTTTGTATACAATTAATTATAAGATTTTTTTGGAAGTAAATTAAAAGTATGTATTCTAACAGTTTGTAAACTAGTGATCTCTATATGTATATATGTGTGTATACACATATATACACACACACACACACACACACACACACATGCTTTTTTTTTATATGCTGGGCCTAGGGCTTGAACTCAAGACCCAGGCACTAGCACTCTACCAGCTCTACCACTGGAGCCACAGTTCCATTTCTGGCTTTTTTTTTTTTTGTAGTAGTAGTTAGTTGGAAAATAAGAGTCTAATAGACTTTCCTGCCTGGGTTGGCTTTGAACTGTCATCAGATTTCAGCCTCCTGAGTAGCTAGAATTAACAGGCATGAGTCACCAGCAACCAGCTAGATTGTGTTTTCTGTTTAATTTTTGATAAATATTTTTTTCAATGTATTACTATTTTGTAATTAATTTTTTTAGGGCTTCATGATTACTAGGCAGTTTATGACATAAACCATACCACTAGTCCTTTTTTTTCTTTATTTTGGATAGGATCTGGTTCTGTGTTTGCCCTGGTCAGCCTAGACCACTCCTTTCTCTGCCTCTCATATAGCAGATTTGACTTTATGTGTATATCACTATGTTTTGGCTCCCCCTTTGTATTTTTAATTTATATACACTTTTAGGGTATCTTAAAGGATTTTGTTGTGTTAAAAGTAATGAAAGCAATAATAATTTTGATTTAACTTTTGAATATAAAAGTCTGAGTGGACAAAGAATTCTGAGAATATTTTAAAGTATATGTGTGTTTAAATTAAAGATGTGATGCTTGGTTCTATCATAGAAATAGCCTGGAAGCCATTAGTGAGTTTGAGCCTTAAAACCTTTTCAACGTCAGTATTTTAATTTTGAACGTTATTGATTAATTTCTACTGCAAAAGTACAATTATACCTCTTAGCTTAACAGTTGTCTGTTTACGTTGTCAAAATTTACAATGCTATATTTTTTTCTGAAGCTCTTAAACTCAAGTGTTCTTCTATGTTCTCTTTTTCTCTAATTTGCGTAAACAATTGGCAATAAAAGATATCACAAATCCTTGCTATCTTTCCTGGTTAGGAATGATTGCTCCTTGCCTTACAGGTTTGTGTCAATATAGAGTAGATACATTTTCAGGTACGTTTTTTACTTTAGAAATTTGTTACATCCGTATTTTATGACATTGAATATTCCTCTGAGAAAATGGAGACCAGCCTGATTATCATTTCCATTCCAACTTGCAAACACTTTAGATAGATGGTATGTGTGTGAGTGTGTGTGTGTGCGTGTGCGTGTGCGTGTGCGTGCGTGTGTGTGTGTGTGTCGGGGGGGCATTTCCTGTTTGGATGCTAGAAGACTACATTGTTTATGGAGTTATCAGTACTTTTGGGGGCAGAATTCTTTTCCTTATGTTAGAAGTTGTTGGTTTGGGGTAATGGGTACTTGGACTCACAGTTCATGCTGTTACTTGGCTTTCTTGCTCATGGCTGGTGTGCTCTGCTACAGGAGCCACACTTTTAGCCTAGAAGTTTTCTTAAAGTGTAATGTAAATTTTTTTTCTTTCTTAGAATTCTTTCACTTAAAGATACTGATGAACTTTGGAACTTTAGAGAAAAATTGTCACTTGATATTATTTAGTGTATGTTACCTGAAAAATCAGTGGCTTAAAATAGCATACATTTAGTGATCTCAGTTTCAGTAGGTCAGACCCTATCTAGGCAGGACTTAGCTTGGTGGTTTTCTTTGGTCTCTTAAAAGCTGAAGTAACGTTGGCTCCAGATCTGAATCAGGTTTTCTTACTTACTGGTTGTTAGCAGCCTTCATCCCCTTTCCTTACCACCGGAGCTTTTTATCCATAGTAGTTTACTACATGAAAGCCTGCAAAATTGAGAAGACACTAGAGAACATCTGCTAGGAAGAGAAGTTGTAGTGGTTTGTCAGCAAATTATGAATATACCATGATATACCATTCATAGTCACCATATCTTTGGATAGAAGAAAGTCAGTAGGTATATACTAATTCTCAAGTGGTAAAGGTGGTACCAGCAGTAGCGAGGGATCCATAGAGGCATCTTGATTTTCTTTATGTTGCCTTTAGCTATGTTTTTTAAAAATGTTTATGTAAAGGTGTCTTCTTGACTTATTTTAATAAAATCTTACTTGATTGTTAACTGTCTATACTATTCCTTCTGTATTTCAAATGTACTTATTAGCAATATTAAAGGTTTTTTTTTGATTTCTCTTATGTTCTTTATCCTCATCTCTTTTACCAACTATTCCTTGAAGTATTTGAATGTATGTTTTTATTAAATTCTTATATAGTATGACATTTGAGCTTGCATCTTCTTTTCCTTAGGCATATTTGCAGAGAGTCCTTCTGTTTCCTCTGAAATATTGTGGTTGAATGCTTTTTAACACTTCTGCCACCTTTTTCTGATGTTTGACTTCCCCTGTGGGCTATATTGTGAGGGCTAGGGTGTTCTGTTTTCTTTCCTGAAACCTGGAGTGGGAAAGAGGGGGAAGGTGCAGGTGCAATGGTTTATTTTTATTTATTTTTAATAGCCTTTAGCATTTTGTTTTCTTTCCTGTTGGGTTATTTTTGAGTTTTCCTCTCTCCTGAATGTGGATCCATGAAAGATAGTATACCCTGTTTGTTTGTTTTTTTTTTTGTTGTTCTTGTTAGTTTTTTTTAAACCACCAGTGAAACTCATTGGAATCTTGAAGCTGGGTAGATTGTATTGGCTGCTTTTGTTTTGCTTCATTCTACTTTTCTCTAAGCTTCCTATTCACTCCTAGTCTGCTTCTGTTGAGAATGAAGTGATATTACTGGGAATTCTCAGGTATTTTACCCTGTTTTGTTTTCCAAGTATGTTTTAGACAGTAGAATTGAGGTTAAGATCCATGCTGTTCAGAGCCTTGCTGGAATCTTCTCTGTATTTCATCGATACTGTTTTTTCAAGTTTATGGTGTGAGTGGACTAAGAATTCTGAGAATTATGTTATTTCTGAGATTATAAAATGCTGCACTTTTTAACCAGAATTGTTCTGAATATCTTATGCCTGAACTGTTTTATTAGCATATAGACTAATTTTCCCTATCTTAAAAATGTATTTTTCTTCCTTTCCCCTAATTTACTGAAAACATTAGTGCTGGTTAAAACTTTTTGAGGTGTGTGGTTTTGTTTATGTCATTCTCCACTGTCTGTAGGATCAAGCCTAAACTTACATTTAAAGTCACTAATCAATTTGTCCCTTTCTTCCTCCTTATTTTCTTACTGGATACTTTCTATTTTCCTATTAGGTACCCTGGTATGTTAAAAAATGGAGTTACTTAACAAATAATACAGTGTATTAATCACAGTATACATTGTGAGTTTCAGACCCTTTAATGATCATCAGACCTTTCTTACAGGACACAATTTAAGCAGTTGGCATATAGCTACTAGAATTCATTTTGCTATTCCGTTTAGTTTCAGCATGGTGTCAAATCATGTTAGGTCAATCAAATGTCATTACGTTCTAAAATTTAAGAGTTAAAAAACCCTCAAATGTAAGGATTTGCATTTACTTAGAGAAACTATACTGTAAATGTTTTCTTTTTTGCAGGAGGTGCCTACAGACCCTCTCCCCTTTCCCCTGGTAAAGGCTGAAAATCTTCTCTCACCACTTTATTCTGTGGTTTTTGAACCACGCTGAAGGCAGTTCTCCTGATTCATTGTGACTTTTTTCAGTTGTGCACTTACACAGTTTGAAAAACTATGGCTCTCACTGTTGAGACTAGAGTCTGGCCCCAGAGCCTCTTAGCATCTGGTGTCCCAGCTGTACTTTTCCCTACCCCTATCTTGTGTTTTTTGAAGATACTTCCATTTTTGATCCCCCACTAAAGGGAAAGGTGTTTTGGATTTTTGATCCCATGAGAGGGGATGGCCAAGTTAATTACAAGATGTTATATACAATTATGTGCTGGGCTGGGAAGGTGGCTCAGTGGTAGAGCGCTTGCCTTGCATGCCTGAGACCCTGAGTTCGATTCCTCAGCACCACATAAGCAAAAAGAAAAAAGCCGGAAGTGGCGCTGTGGCTTAAGTGGTAGAGCGCTAGCCTTGAGCTGAAGAGCTGAGGGACAGCGCCCAGGCCCAGAGTTCAGGCCCACGACCGGACCAAAAAAATAAAATAAAATTATGTGCTATGGTTAGGAAAGGTTGGAGTAAACCTCATAAATCAACTCAACTCAGGCAGGTCTCCAAGTATAAATAAAATGAAAGGAAGCCACTTACAGGTGGAGTGCTTGCTTATTCATTGCAATGGCAAAAACAACAAAAACAAACACAAAACTCCCAATGAAACCACATGATGGTGTGCTTTTTAGGCACACATGTATACAAAATGTTGTTTTCCCTTATATTATCTATATTGGTCAGGATATCTTGAAGTTCATGTTGATCCTCTGTTCTATAATTTCTATGCTAATCACGCCTTTACTGAAGTTCCAAATGCCTCTTTAATAAAATAGTAATGCTAAATGGAGTACATCCTTTTAATTTCATAGAATTCCATTGTCTCCTGCTTGTCTCAGTGGCCTGTGAGCGAAAAGCCATGATTGCTGTGTGTATAAGCTCAATTGCGATGGAGGAGTTAATGTTAGAGAAAAGGGATGCTTGTCTCTATAGGATCTGGTTTTGGGTACGTGTCAATAAGAACGGGGGAATTAGCAAATGAAACAGTAACTGGATAAGGTGAGCAAAGAGACCACTGTAGAGAAACATTGTGATGCTCAGAATTTGACATAATTTGCAAGAAACAATAAAACTGGACATGTTAAATTTGAGGTACATGTTGTAAGATATCCAAGAAGATACTTAGCTTTTAATAAAAATTGTCTTTGAGTCTTAGGTTTTAGGTTTTTAAACAACACTTCTCTTTTAAAAGTTTCTTCTTTCACTTGAAGACTTTGTCTTGTGAAGTCTATGTAATTCTCTAAGACCTTTTATATTTTGCATATAGGATTAAGTTGGAGGAGCTGCATGATCATGCAGGGTTGTCTTTTTCTGCCATTTCTTGATGTATGCCATTGAACTGATACATGTCAGTGCTACCTTTGGAGCAAGCACACAAACACGCTCTGTCATATTTGTATAAACGCATTATGTTCCTTAGATGCTTACTTTCTGGTTATGGGTACAATAGAGTAGTGTTGCTTTTTAAAAAAATTATACAAATGCTTTTATATAATTGCTTTATTTTCTTACGGTAAAACTTTCTAAAGTTGTCAATTACAAATAACAAAATTTTGGATAGAATTTCTTTTAGTTAGATGAAATAAATGCCTCTTTTTTTTTTACAGTGCAGGACAAATAAATTTTTATGAGCAGCTTCAGATGTTGGATAGACTTGGAGAATTTTTCTTAGGATTTACAGGCTTTGAGGCCAGCATTAGTATCTGGGTAATAGTGAATCTGAATGTTTGCTTTGAGATTTTAAGAAACTTATATACTCACTTATGTATAGAAAATACCGTTGTGTGTGGCTTTGTGAACAGGGAATTAACACAGAAACTTTTTCATTGGTTATTAAGGAGCTTCATGAGGCTACGGAGCAATGAAGGCTAGTGCAAATATGACAGGCTGACTTTGTAGAGAAATCCTGTTATCAAGCCTGGCTGCAAAGAAAATTTGAAGCTTGCCTTATAGTTGAGAATGTCCAGTGAAGTTACTTCCTGCAGCTGTTTAGAAAATTTTCCTTTTCAAATGAATTATACAAGCACAGCTTTACAAATTAGCGAGCAATGGAACTGTCAGATGTCTTTATATTGCCTCTTATTTTTAAATGGCCCAGTGGTTTGCAATGCTGAGTTCATATGTATGTACCTAGTTTTTAGTCCTGGTATGTCAAATACTTTAAGCAGTCTGTGTACACCTTCTGTGCCTGGCTGCAGTATAATGAAACCCTTCAGTGCAGTAGTTTCTTTCTCCATTATAAAAAAAAATTTGAATTGTTTATGCATGGTAATTGTGGACTTAAGTTTGTGTTGGAAGTTGACAGGATTTTAGCCATCATTTGTAACTTCTTTATGTGTTTCAGTATCTTGATTTAAGAAAGTTTTAAGAAAGTTAATAGTCTAAACCAGATAATTTTTATTGACTGAAAATGAAACAGAAGCTGGAACTTTAGAGTAATCTAGTGAACTTTAGAGTAATGTAATGAAAAATTCATGCTGAACATGCTTTTCTAAGTTTTATAGCTTATAAAGGTCTAGAAACAATACATAAAACAAAATATAGCCAATATAAAGAATTCCTTCTTTCTTTTGTTACTTGAAACTTCTTAGAATGTTTATCTTACCTTGAATGGTTATTTAATTACTAGATATGTAGTGTATTTCAACAAATAGGCAATATTTCTGAACAAACCGAATATTAAAAGTTACATAGATATTATTAAGTACCAGAAGTGAAGAATTATCTGTTCTTCATGAATAAAAGAGATACAACACTTTAATTGCAATTTAAAGAGCTATTGGATATTATGTAAGTAAATAAGAATTTGCTCAGGTTATTTCAATTATTTTTATAAATTAAAATTTTATTTTGTTGACATCTTAGAAAATACATCGGTGTTCATTGATTTAGATAAAATAGAGGGTGTAGGTTTTCAACACAGGCTTACTTAAGTAGTAGGAGATTTGTTATCAAGGAACCTTGTTATCATAGTGTAATGAAATCAGGTTTGGGTTCTGTACTGAATTTAACTCTTCATATTTTTGTTCCCATATAGGATTAGGGATAAGCCAGTTTATGCAATGTAAAATGAAACAAATAACTTGAATACTTTGGAAGGAGAGAATACAGTTTTTATACTCTGCTATTCCAGAAACAACTTCAGTTAATCATTTTTCCAGTGCATTCATTTTACTGTGATTTTATTTTTTCTATGTGGTTTTAAGTCATTTTTAATGTAGGTTTTGGTTTTTGTATTAATAAGCTTTACTTTCATTTTAGTGATACCTTAAAATGAAACTCCACCTGACCAGTAACTTAAGTTAGCACAAGAGTAACTTAGGTATTCTTGTGCCAATTTACATTGGCATTAGAAACTATGCCTGATTTTGAATGGTTGTTTAGGAATCTAGTAATCTCATCTATTGTTATTTCTATTGTTTTATTATCTATAGAATTAGACATTTCAATATTCTGTTGTCAGATAAAAGCATTATCTTGTTGATTTCTTCACTTCTTTAAGATTTTCAAGGGGCCTGCACTGATGACCTACTTAAAAGGCAACATACTGTGCTTCCTTATCCATAATCCTTTCCCCTCTTTCCACAGCTCTTACTGTGTTCTAACATATCTGAAGTATTATGGTTCCTGTCTATCTTTTCCTTTCAGAATAAGCTTCACAAGTTCAGAGATCCTGACTTGTTTGATTCATGTATTCCAAGTACATAGAAAATGGCGTGGGGCATAGAAAATACTCAGTAATTGTTTAACAGAAGAGTGAATTAAGAATACCTTTTTTTTGTTTTTGTGGGTTTTTTTTCAGTTCTTTTTCTACTGTTGAAGATGATAAGCACTGGAAGCATGCCCTAGGCCATAGGTTTAAAGCTCTTTACTGACTTTACTATAGGTAACATTTTAAAATATAGCTCATTATATATATACACAGAGAATTTTTGTATGTAAAAAATACAGTGTGTCCTGATATTCCTTATTTCCTTTTTACCATGAATGCTATAAACTGGACATGTGTAGGCAAGCACATACATGAAGTAAACAATTTCAGAGGCTAAGCTACATATTTGTACTGTGTCTCAGAAAAACAAAGGTTCAGAGAAAAAAAAGCTATAACACAGTAATGTTGTACTAGATAGTAATAGTGCATTCTATGTGAAAAACTTCAAAAAGGAATTAAAAAGTTTTCACCACAAAGAAATGGTAAATGCTTCAGATGTGCCTATGTTTGTATATATTGAAACATCTTATTAGTTTGCATAATAGTTGTGTATAAGTTAAAAATTAAGAGAAAAGAATGCTACTTACTGTATTTTTATGATCCACAAAATAGTTGCATTTTTTAGTTTGCATAGGCAACTGATAAACAAAAAATTATGTAAACAAAAAATTATGTAAATGTTGAACTTAATTTCCCTTTGTCTTATGTGACTTTAGAAGTGTTTCATCTTACTTTCAGGTTGCTCTTTGAGGTTAGTTGTAAAAATTTATATTCAACTTTTACAGCTATTACTAGTGTATGAACCTATTACAGGAATTAGGGATACATTACTTAAAAAATAAATGGAGCCTGAAATATGTTCATTTTTTTCATTATGTTTGTTAACTTATTTCTTCTTGAGGAGGAATATTTCCTTCTTTTTAAATGGGAGCAAATAGGAGACAGACTGGGTTAAAAGACATAGTTAAAAGGAGCCTATGATTCATTTTGAAATCTGCATAAAATCCAGGACCAAAGGGTTAGGAACAGATTGTTAGAAATCTGATAAGACTTAATAGGGCAGGAATTATGCATATATTCTGGTAACTAGAATGTGATAGGTTCTTGCCATAAAAAATAATGATGTTGAGACTCCTTAAATGATTTGTTGGTTAGCATAGTAACCATGTAATTTTTAGTGTTAAAATCAGAAGACCTTCTTCTAAAACTTTTTTCAGTTTGACATTAAAAAATATGATGATTCCCCTAGTTTTCAAGTTTGTATATTTTGAGAAAGCCCTTTTTAGCTTAATGTCAGCAAAGCAGCTGCTGCTTGATTTTACTTTGTGAAACACTGAATTATTCATTTCCATAAACAAAACTTCCTTAGTAATTATTTAGCATTAATTTATTTCTCTTTCAATCAACCCTGTTGACATTTTATTCTGAAATTAAAAATATTCTTTTTAGAATCTAACAACTGAGACTGTAACAACCACTCTCTCTACTCCGGATCCTGATATAAACTTTTATAATTTTTTATTATTTTAATAAGGTTTACTGATAACAGATAGAACAAAAGTATAATAGGCATATAAAAGTACTTCTTGAGATCAAGCACTTCTACTTTAACTTGTTAGATTTAACAATAACACTTTATGCATGAGCATGTTTAGCAGATATCTTGAATTCTAACAATGTCAATTTGTTGGAAATATCTTAGATAATTTTTCATTTGTCCTTAGATTGTTTAATGACTAGTAGGAAAAAAGGGAAAGATTATAGTTTTACAGTTTTTTTAACTCTTCCATCCAACTTTGCAAGTATGAGAATAGTTCCTTAGATTTTATGCAGCCTTTATAGCAGCCTATGAGGGGTAATCATTATAGTCATTGCTTATAAGTCTTCCTTAAGCCGTCAGTGTTTTACTACTATTTAGCATTTCTTGTCATTTTTACTATTTCTGGGATGTTCATTGTTTCATTTTTTTGTCTTTTTGTTTAGTTTTAAGTATGTCATTTATATGTCTTTATAAAGAAGGGCAGTCTGTATTAGCTTAAGAAGTAACTGGTAATTGAATAAAGGAGGCAAGCATTCCTTTACAAAGTAGCATTTATTCAAACAAAACATTCTTTTCTTAAATTCTTCTTGGAACACACAATTAGATAACCTTGGGTTTGAGTGAAATGCAAACTTTTAGTTGAGAGCTCACTTCCAATCCCTATTGTTGGCTTCTGAATAGAAGTAAATGTACCTTAATCACCAGCCTGGGCCACAGAAGAGGATGAGATCTGTGAAATCAGAGATGGGGGAATTAGAGATGAGAGAAGACTATCTAATTCCTTTTCTCCTAGATTCTGTGGTGCTTTTTAGGATGATATATGGAGAAACCCCTGCTTCTTATCACTTGTTGAGTGGGAGGTATCAGTATTTGAAGGCATAGCCACATAAGCATAATTATTCATCTAAACAGATGACATTGGAAAACAGCCATTAACTGGGAGCTTGTATGCAGATATATTTACATTATTCCTCTGAGGGGTTTTAGAAATCTGGGTAGTTTTCATAAAACAAAAATTTTTACCTTTATAAGCATAAGTTCTTGGGCTACTGTGTTTTTATTCCTGCAAGTCAATTCATGGTCTGGAATAAAGATTAATTACAGCTTTAAACATGGGACTGTGTTATACTTGTTGAATACAATTTTGCGTTTGCATGAACTGTTTGTACATGTATGGTTTGTATATGTATAGTTGCATAATATATACATATATATGTGACATATTTCTTTGAAAATGTTTTATTTATAAGTAAGAAAATCAAGCCCAGATGGATGGTTTCATTTTTTATGTTCTCTTATATATACATATAGATATTTCTGTTCTCATATATTAAATAATTTAGTAATTTATATATAATTCTTGGGTCATATTCTCCCATCTTCATCTTGTCCATAAGCCCTCCCTTTCTCCTACTGGTGGCCAATACCCAACCAAACTTGTTTTACCTTCCTGTCATTCATTTTTGTTTTACAGTGTGTATTAATTGTACAAAGGGATTTTCCTTTGGAAAATAACATAATGTAAACTTTTTAATAAGTAATCTATGCTAATAAAATGTTTAAAAATTCTTTTGTTATGTTGGCAGTGAAAAATCCGTAAGATCTAGGATATGAATGGTTAAAATTTATGTTACTAGATTGCATAACTTTTGGTTTCTCATAGTCTTTTTCTATTAAGGAATAAGTATCTGATACACCAGATAGGGCAAATCAAAGTTAAATAATACCTATGATTATTTAACACTTGGCCAATCTAATTATTAATGTTTATAAATAGTAAATATGTATTTATGCATTTTAATTTATGCATTTTATGTAAATATTTTCTTTTTTGTGGGGGGGTCCAGTCATGGGGCCTGAACTCTGGGCCTGGGCGCTGTCCCTCAGCTCTTCAGCTCAAGGCTAGCACTCTACCACTTGAGCCACACCCCAACTCCCGCTTTTTTCTTTTTGCTTATGTGGTGCTGAGGAATCGAACCCAGGGCCTCAGACAAGCGCTCTACCACTGAGCCACCTTCCCAGTCCTGTAAATATTTTCATATGTTACATGTGTTACATATATACTTATATATAATTTTATATATGTTAGAGATTACTTAGTACTCTCTAAATGTATTGTTCTCAGTTCTAGTAAACTGTATCTGTTCAGCTATGAACATGCTTAAAAATATTTTTGAAAATCAATATTTTCATCTGATTTTTTGAGGCTTGTTAACAGGCAAAACAATCATTTCTGTTCAGTATATTCAGCAAGCAGTTTGGCTTCCTATTCTTCACCTTCAATTTAAAGATAATTAAAGAATCAAAGAGGAGTAAAAAATCTATTCATGTTCTCCTTATTATGAAATTATAAATGTATAAACACTTTATTTTTGAATTTTTGAACTTCCCTACTTAACAAGTATGAATCAGTTTGTTTTGCTTTTTCTGGAAAGGTCATAGAAATTGTTTATTGGCTTGTATATCTCTTTATGAGACTGTAGTGGCAGAAAAAAATGTGGCATAAAAAGAGGTATTTCTTCACATACCTTATCTGTTCCTAACGTAAGCCTATTTTTTAGGGTAATCAATGTTTAATAAACTATATTCATAACTACTTGAGCTGCTAAATAGTGAGGTTTGTTTTAAAAAAGTCAAACTTACTTTATGTCAATTTACTATTTGCCCTGTGTAAGATGTTTTTAATTACTTTACTCCATCTCTGTGTTCAAATTAATCTCATTCTGCTATATATTGGTGCTCAAATTAGAATAAACTTTAATCAACTGTGTTATCCCTGCCATGCTAGACTTAGAAAAGCTACTCCTGGCATACTGAAGATGCATGCATTTTATTTTCAATTGTAATTTAAAAGTAAAATCAGAAATATTGATTTCTACTTGACTGGAGGGATGATTTAGTTTGAATATCAGCCTGATCTTAATCAGGTGAGAATTAATTGAGTTGGAGGTATTAGATATTCAGTGATGTTAACTGAACCGTGATCAATCCAGAGAGAAGCTTTCTCTTGGACTGTGTTAGAATTATCAAATAGCTCGTGCAATACAATGTAAAATAATCTTTTCATGTTTATCCTTCTATTTTCTTGTCTCATTAAATGCACCACTAAATTCATCTTGTACACAGACTAATCTTTAAAGTAGAATGCTAATAATCCACAATTTAATAGAAAATTAAGAGTACAATAATTTTGTTAATACTATTATCAGAATTTTTATGATATATTTTTCAGAGCCTAATTTTAAAACCAAGTGATTAAAGATGTACTTTCAAATATACTTGGGATATGTAAATGAAAGTAGTAGTTTTATGTTTGTAAAAAAGTATGCAATATAGAATTAATTTGACATTTATATTCACAAATAAGAATACAGTGTGTACCATTATATTGGTCTGAAATGTGGCATGGGCTTTTCATTTATTTTAAGAGTGTGTTAACAATATCATAAGTGTTGTGAAAATATAAATGGTGAGATAACACCTCCATAGGACTTGCTTTTAAGTAGTAAAATTGTAAAACTCTTTAAATATACTGCAGTCAAAACAAGAAGATCGATTAGTATTATTAATACCCATGGATACTTATTAAATGTCTAATTATATTTAGCATACCCTGTCTTTTAGTCCCCTTTCTTTTTCCTCTTTAAACGTTAGAATAGACTTATTTACTAGCTCATTTTGTATTTTTGCCAGAGTAGTTATGACTTTGTGTTAAATGAAAGAAAACTGATGATGTGACTTTTGATGTATAGGGAAATAATAGGATCTATGAAGGTATATATTTTGTAAAAAGGAATGTCCACATTTGTATTGGAGAAGAATTAGTTTTTGATGAAATCAAAGTGTACATCCCTAGGTTGTGATAAACCTAGTGGAGTTCTTAGTGGGATGAAATAGGTTTCCCGTACATTTGTTGGCACACCGAATGATTCTGGGGGCAGACAGGGGATTGCTGGCTTTTTTTTTACTCCTCATATTAAGGGTTTCTCTTATCTGGAAACGACTCCTCATTCTCTTGACCTGAAACTTTTCCTGTCTCCCTGCTCTTGTCCCTCCTCTTTCTCCTTTCCCCTCAGCCTAGGCAAAAAGATATTCATGAGACTTAATTTCAAACAATGGCAGGGCACAGTGGCACTTGGCTATCCTCTTCAGTAACACAAGGAAGCACGAGGAGGAGAATCAGTCCAGGCATAAAGTGAGACCCTACCTCAAATATAGCCAGAGCAGAAAGGGGCTAGAGGTGTTCCTCAACTGGTAGAATGCTTGCTTATAAATACTTGCAGATAAATGAAGGCCCTCAATTCAATGCCAAATCCTCCCTACCTATCTACATAAACAGAAAAACAAAGAACTAGGGCAGGGGGCAAGAAGGTATGTATAGTTAGAAACCAACTTAGTTACTTTTAAGACCTGGTTGGTCATTATCTTAGTTCTGATTGTCTTGGATTCCTAAGAAGTTGTGATTGCTATCACTTGAAGGAGATGCTTAAAGTATAGTTCCATCACTACAGGTAATTGTCCTATTTAGAGGCTGGTCTGTTCTGTTCTTCATGCTCCTAATGTTCCTTAGTGGTAGCTTTGGTCCCTTGTTATAAAGATCTTCCTGGATTTCAAGGTGACTGCAAAGTGAAAAACATAGAACAAGGACAGATACAAAATGGAGCTCAGTGCTTTTCAGAAAAAAATAGTTGTTACTGTTATTACTTTGAATCATTCCTGAAAGATAATTTCTCTATTTTAACGTTGGATTACCTGCCTCATGCCATCTGCAACCTTAGTTTCCCTTTGTCATATAATCTAACATTCTCAGTTTATACATCTTTAGGGGCTATATTCTACTTAACATAGGCAGAAAATGACAAAAAAAACCCACCCCCCAAAAAACCCCAAACCCTCAAATACTTACTGTTGAATAAAAGAATAACTAATTTTTATATTTACATATGTGACAGTACAAGATGTTCAGCAGAAGAATAAGAAAAGTAATATAATAATTAAAGTTTAGCTCACTGTTGTGTCATCCTGGGCAATACCATCATTGTATTATTATTGTTAACTATTCTGTTGAGTCATTTTTAGCACAATTGAGGGTAACTGACAATTTATGAAAGTAACTGACAAGTCATGATGAAAATTATTCCTAGAGTGTAATAATAAACTATTTGGAGATACAGGGAAAATAGATCACCAAGACTACTTCGTTAGCTTTATACAGGGATTCAGTGCATCTATTTGATAATTGCAAGAATGAGTACATTTCTATTGTATTAAAAATGTTAGGCAGAAGCTGGGTGCCAGTGGCTCATGCTTGTAATCCTAGCTACTCAGGAGGCTGAGAACTGAGGATCATGTCTGAAGCCAGCCCAGGCAGGAAAGTCTGTGAGATTCATATCTCCAATAAACCACCAGAAAGCCGGAAGTGGCACAGTGGCCCAAGTAGTAGAGTGCTAGCCTCGAGCTGAAGAGCTGAGGGACAGCGTCTAGGCCCAGAGTTCAAGCCCCAGGACCTACCAAAAAAAAAAAAAAAAAAGCTAGGTATAATACATAGGACACATTGTAACTCCAGCAGAATTAACTAACTCTTGATCCCTGAGGAAAAAAAAATCCTAAAATTGGGGCCACCTTAAAGAAACAGCTCAAAATTTATTTGGAAATGGCTGAGTCCTGCAGGATTTGGATGCAGGTGTTTGGAGTAATGACTAAATTCCTATATGAAGCAACCCAGAACCTAATTTTAATAACCTGGAGTGAACTGGGCAACATAAACAAAAAGCTTCTCAAAACTTAAAAATTTATTGGTACCTGCCCTAGCCCTGGGAATTTTGGTAGATCTTTCATTCTATATGAAACTAAAAGGTAGGACGTGAGATTAAAAGTTTCTATTCAAGGTGGTGAAAATTCCACGGCTTTATGCTGCCACATCAAAGGACATGCTTCTTGGATCTGCTCTCTCAGGACATCTACCTTTAGATACTAAGTTAGAAGAATACCAGACTTAAAGGAGAATTTTACATATGCAATATATAATATATAATTATTTTGTGTTTTGTTTTATATTAGGTGATTTTGGAGATTGAACTCAGAGTTTTAGGCTTGTGAAGTTCTTGCTCTACCACCTTCAAGTGTGGTATGTTTTTAGCCCCTGAACAATTATTAAAGGAATATGACAAGTTATTGAAACAGTACGTATAAATAACTTATTGACAATGCTTAGCACAAAGTATATACCATATGTATCACATATAATATAGATAGATAGATAGATAGATAGATAGATAGATAGATAGATAGATAGATAGATAGATAGATAGATAGATAGATAGGTAGGTAGATGCTCTCAACTCTTTTGAACTTGTAAAGAGAGAACTGGTAGGTATTCCTGAGAAGGGGGCTTCTAAAATCCTCTATTTACCCTGTTTTTGGGGGATGTCTAGATTGTATCTCCATGTTTTAGGATAGTAAATCGCACCACCGTAAACGCCTTATCTACCCCCAAACCATTGTTGAAAGATTAAATTCTCTTAGGTTAGAAATTATAAAAGCCATAGATAGAACACCATTTTGAGTCTTTTACTCTAGTTTCATGAGGAGCAGGGAACATTTCTCCTTTTTTCATTTATCTATTTCTACTGTTAAACTAAAATAGATCCTTTCAGAATAGATATGGGCTATGTAGTTCAGTGGTGGAGCACTGACTAATCATGATCAAGGCACTATTTTCAATTCCCAGCATACAACAAGAAAAAAAAAGGAGGAAGAAAAAAGAATGTCAGTGTTCTCTGTGAGGCCTGGCAAGATCAAAAGCCACGAGAATCATTATTGCAGTAATTAAAACTCCTCCTGGAAGTAATTTTAGTAAAGTAAAAGTTATTAGTGGACCCTAATTATATTCAGGGTGAAACACATGATTTCCTTGACTTCTGTGATGTTACATAGTTTTCATACATTAGACTTTATGAATTGGTATTTCTTTGTGGTTGACCAGGTTCTTCTCAGAAAAGCTTCAGATACATTAACTCCACTTGGATGTTTCACAGGTCCCTGGCTCAGTATATCTTAAAATCATCTTCATCTTGTTTTCATCTTTTCCTAGCTCCCAACAAAACAGAACAAGATCATTGGCAGTTCATTTTTTATTGTGTGTGTGTTTTATGTCAAAGTGTTCATATTTGATTATTTTTCTGTTTATTATTATTTATTGTGAGAATACCATACAGAGGAGTTACAATTACATGGGCAAGATAACGAGTACATTTCTTATCAAGCATTGTTGCCTCCTTTTTGTTTCCCCTTCCCGTCCATACTCCCCCTCTCCCTCTACCCGATCCCCACCCCCCACCAAAGTTGTAAAGTTCATTTTTCGACGTAACGACTTGTACATCTCATTGTTGCAATGGGTCCGCCTGTATCCCTAGTTAAACGATTTGTTTTTGCCCTTCCCCTCCACAAATTATACCAACATCAAATACAGTGAAAGCAGGGATTATACCATGGGGGAGGGACATACAAAGCAACAAAGAAATTATCTTATAAATATGTTAGAAACAATTGCATGAAAGGAAAAAAAAAACATTTGAATACTTACCTTGGGGTTCATTCCCCTAACATCAACTTTTCTGCTTGACTCAGACATATACTAGTTATTGCAAATAAGGGAGAAACTTCTCTGAGGAGGAAAGAAGGATGGCCAATAGACACATGAAGAAATGTTCAAACTCTCTAGCCATAAAAGAAATGCAAATCAAAACAACACTGAGATACCACCTCACCCCAGTTAGAATGGCTATAATCAAGAACTCTAATAACAACAGATGCTGGAGGGGATGTGGAAAGAAGGGAAACTTACTACATTGTTGGTGGGAGTGTAAACTTGTTCAACTACTTTGGAAAGTAACATGGAGGTTCCTCAAAAGACACCACATAGAGCTCCCCTATGACCCAGAAATCCCACTTTTGGGCATTTACCCAAATGATCACAAACAAGACCATACTAAAGCTACCAGCACAACTATGTTTATTGCAGCATTATTTACCATAGCTAAGATATGGAACCAACCCATTCATCAGTAGATGAATGGATCAAGAAAATGTGGTATATATACACAATGGGATTCTATGCCTCCATCAGAAAGAATGACATTGCCCCATTTGTTAGGAAATGGAAAAACTTGGAACAAATTATATTAAGTGAAGTAAGCCAGGCCCAAAGAAACATAGGTCCCATGATGTTTATTATAAAGTCATTAAACTTTACCATCCTGCACTCAGGTATTATCCATGACTTCTTTATCGATTACCCTCATGACCAATTATATTTCTAGTCCTTAGTTCTTTCAAATTTCAATTACATCATCATTCATCTACTTCTGTCCACTTTTACTTCCTCTGCCTTTTTATCTTCTTTTCATATTTTCTTTCAATTACTACACAATTATTCTAATGTCCAGTGTTATCCCTGCTTCCTCTTCAGTTTTCTGCAGAAGCAAGTATGATTATGCTATTCCAGTCTTGAAAAACCTTTCTGAGGAGTTTTATTGCTCTTTGAACAAAGCCTCCAGTTATGCTTGGTATGTACCTTGCTACCTCTGCTTCACAACAAACACCAGTGAGCACGCACGCATGTGCACACGCACGCACACACACACACACACACACACACACACACAATGTCAAAGGTTACAGTAATGTGGCCTGACTCTTAATCGCCAGACAGTCTCTTGTGCTTCCTTTGTTCAGAATAAGATTTCTTCCTTTTAGTAAACATAGTATATACATCTTTGGCTTAAAATACTTGATATGGGAACTCTTATTTGAAAATCTTTATGGTTCCCACCACATCCCTTTTGCCCTTCTGTAAAGAGTAATTTCAGAGTAGGTAAGAAACTCAACCATTAGCTCTTTTTACTTACCTGTCTACTTCAGGTAATTTTCCTCAGAAACTTAGCATAACTCCTACAGAACAGGAGCCCTGTCTGTCTTGTTCAACTCAGAGACTCCAAAACCTAACAGTGCTGAGCACACAGTAAGTACAAATGAAAGAGTGTTTTGTTGTTGTTTTTGTTTTATTTTGTTTTGTGTTTCATGGTATTGGGGATTGAACTCAGGGTTTTGGCTTGGGAAGTACTTGCTCCACCATTTTCAGATATGGTATTTTTTGAGCCTCTGGACAATTATTAAAGGAATATAACAAATTATTGAATTAGTACATGTAAATAACTTATTGGACAATGCCTAATACAAAGTACATACCATAAATAGCTGTTGTTTTTCTTACATTGTAAAGACTAGACATGTGATTTTGTTTTTCACTCTACTTTGGAAATTAGAGTAAAAGCTAATACAATATAAACAAATGGATATTTTCTTCAAGATTGAAGTAACAACATTCATACACATTATGTTTTTCCATATATTATGTTTTTTCCATTTGAAATACTAGTTTTATGGATACTTGGAAAATTATCCATGCAACCTTTTTGTCTTTTGGTTAGACTGCTTGCTGAAAAACTCATTGATAGGCTTTATTCAACTTTAAGTGAATTAATTAACTTGCCATCCAATCCTAAGGTACTTATGATAGATGGCTTTGCCTAAAGGTTGGACTGGGCTTTTCCAAAAGTTAGACTACTGGGATTATTGACACAGTCTGTTTAAAATGTTTTTCATAACTCACGAAATCCTGTTTTTGCTGTTTATTATGTGCTTTGAGGCAATGGTTTTCTCCAGCTGAGCTATTATTAGAAAGAATTGAACAAAATACTGTCTCATTTGGCTCAGCCCTCCATCCTTACATTTGAAGCTGGTGAGCTCAAAACTGAGCGTGACTTCCTGTTGTGTTCAGATACTTTTTCCTTCACAGCTTCCAGAAGGCTGATGATTACTGAGGTTGGTACTGCACTTGGGCATGTCCACAGAGGTTTGGCATTCAACTGCTAGCTACAGAAGTCTTCACATGAGAGATAGCGTTACTTGAGGAACTTTAGTTTTAGATTTTAATTTTTACATTACAAATTTAAACTTTCAGCTATCTTTGAGGGAAATTGTTAGCATCTAGACAGTTATACTCTGTTTTATACACAGACACACACAGGCACATACTTGCAAGTATGTATAATTTTTTCTCCCAACACTGAGAGGTCTTATCTAGTCTATATATTATTAAAACTTCATACAGTTCTGTAACTGGTCGGTGGGTATTTTATACATTATGTTTAAAGTGTATTTCTACCCACATTTATACAACATAGCAGTTGTGCTTAAGATTTTAATTTGTAGATTGATATATGTTATGAATTAGCTTGACTTTATCATTTTAAGTTCCCAGTTTTAAACCCACTAAGTGACAAAACCCCACTAAGTTGGTGATGGTACTCTTGGAAATATTGTGTATGGCTTGGATGTTAAAATTCTAAAGTGAATTGCTATCCATATATATATATATATATATATATATATATATATATTTGCAATGTGGAAAAATAGGCATTTTCTGATTGCTAAAGGAAATGAAACTACTAGAAAGATATAAAAAGTGCCCTATCTAAAAGTGGTTGTGAAAAATTCATTAAAAATCATATGGATATATACATGAAATGATAGGAATATATCTTTTAGCTAGGTATCTCTGAAGATTGTCTTCTTTCAGTGACTGGGTTTTAACTGGATAACTGTACTTACAATACATTGTACAGAACTCATTAAGTACAGAGAAAAATGTTTCAGTCAGAATTATATATTGGCTGAGTAAGGATTCTTATGATTACTTGGAGTTACTTAAATATTGAGTTATAAAAGTTCCATAAATTGAATTAAAAAAAGAAATGATTACAGTTTCTTATTTGTGTTACTGCTACCTATGTGGAATCTTAAAAAGGTTTTTTATATCATGGTAAGCTGTAAATTATATACATTGCTAGTACTTAATTACAGGATGAATTTTGTTTACAAATTGAGATGGAAGTTTGTTGATTTTTTTCTATATGTTTTTGATGCAAGTTTTAGTATAGCCGAAGAATTTTTCTTTTTCCTTTCTTTCTTTCTTTTTTTTTTTTTTCAGGCCCTGGACTTAGGACCTGGGAGCTGTCCCTAAGCTTTTTCTCTACTACTTGAGTCACAGTTCCGCTTGCTGCTTTCCCCCTTTCCTTTTTTCTTTTATATCTTTTTTTTCCTTTTCTTTTTAATGATTAGAGACAAAAGTCTCAAGGACTTTTTGGGGGGCTAGCTTTGAATATGATCCTCAGATCTCTTGAATAGCTAGGAGTATAGGGTGAGCCACTGGTGCCCAGTCTTGCCTTGCCTTCTTTTACTCTTTTTCCTTTTTCCCCTTCCCCTTCCCCTTTCCCTTTCCCAAACTCCTGCCTCCTCTCCTCTCCCCTCCCCTCCTGTACTGGGGTATGAACTCATGGTCTGGCTGAGCTTTTTGTCTCATGGTTGGTACTGTAGCACTTGATCCATGCCTCTAGCCCAACATATTGATTATTAATTGGAGATAGCTTTTTAGACATTTCTGCCCAGAGTAGTTTTGAACTGAGATCCTCAAACCTCAGCCTCCTCAGTAGCTAGCATTCTGGGCATGAACCAGATAGGATATTTTTATCAGTGGCTTGTTATATGTTAGTAGTTTCCTTGAGAGGTATACACAATGAAAATGTTGGAATTACATATTCTTGATATTTTAAAGAATAGTCTTGAGGACACGTTTATCAAGGTTTGTAATTTAACAATCTCTTCATGGGCACTGTTTACTGATGTTTATTTGTATTACTTTGATATATTTAATTGATGGCATTTTACTTTCATAATCCTTAATGATTAAATTTATTGATAGAATCAGGTATATATATTTTTAAAAATTGTGCCAGTCATGGGACTTGAACTTTGGGCTTGGGCACTGTCCCTGAGCTTTTGTGCTCAACACTAGCACTCTACCACTTAACCCATATTTCCACTTCTGGTTTTTTGCTGGTTAGTTGAAGATAAAAGTGTTAGAGACTTTTCTGCCTGGGCTGATACATAACTAGGTTTTTCAGATTGCAGCCTTCTAAGTAATTAGGATTACAGGCATACCCGAGAGATATATACATTTGTTAAAATAAAATTGAAAAATTGAAGCAATTTAAAGATCTGTTTCAGAATATCATTATAGAAATCATTTGTAATATTATCAATATTACTATTATATAGATACATGCTAATGTACAATGAAAGAAAGTCCCACATTAAAATCTTTAGGCCAGTCACAGTCATGATTACTTCTGAAGAGACTTGGACAAGTGAAAATATATATAGACCAGCCCTTTAGTGTGATCAGAACACATAACTTCTGTTTTCCATCAGTTTTCTGATATAAGGACGTTTTAATAAATTAATCTTAAATGCAATGTAGTGCCAAAGCATTCTGTGTTGAACTTCTCAACTCAGTAAATGCATAAAATATACTTTTGATAAGTTATTTATTGCATTTGTATTTTCAAGAAAATACTGTAGATTAGTCAGCTATCATATTTTCATTAGGCAAAATTTATAATGCCATTTTTCTATATTCTAAACAATATTTTAGTCAAATAGTTTGGTATAGGGGTAATAAGGTGGTAATAGCAGTAAGGAGTACACCTGGTTGCCACTGAACTCAGCAAATATGTTAAAAAACAACAACAAAAAACCCCTTTAGCCAGTTGAATCAATTCTGGATTAATTTTATATATACATTATCTTCAAGGATTACTCATGTCCTAATTATTTATATGAGATCATGAAATTTTAATATCTTAACATGATGTTGTAAGTACAAAACTAACTTGTACGACTAATTATTAATGGGTTTAGAGATGGCTCTCTAAGTCTGTTTTGTGTTTTAAGTTGTAGGGAGACCTTACTCAAAAGACACAGAATTTCCTTCAGTTTTGCTTGGCCCAGGTCAAGTCAACTTGACTTTTCTGCACAAAGCACAGAAATATTGGTAGCTGGAACAAAGAAGGTATCTGATGAGGTTCAGGGTTAACGGACTGAGTTGGGAAGGAGAGAAATTAATGATGGGAGTGCTCACAACTAGTGAACAAGAGTTACTGGGAACCAATCTGCGTCCTTGTTCTTATCCTACTGATTCTATTTGGTGAAGCCATGATGCTGCAGAAGCTACAAATATATGTGTAATAGGACACTTGTACTTGGGAAAGCCACACTAATGAGTTTTCATAACTTTTTGTTTTTTGGTCCTGTGGAATGAATCTGTGGTTTGGTGCTTAATAATGAGACGTACCCTCATTTTTGCTTGATGTGGTGTAAAATTATTTGTGGTATATTTCATAGGTATTCTGTATTCTTTGTTTTATAGGCATATCTGCATCTTCATGGAGATTTCTGAAGTTGCTTCTTATTTTAAGCTACTTATATAAATAACTTAAATTTCATAGTAAATGGAAGGATAATACATAAGAAAAGGATCTTGATTTTTTTTTTTTTTATGGAAGGAGCTAAAGACATTGAGGAGACATTGCTTTTCCTAATGTTTCTTTGGAAGGCTATTTGATACCATGTTTTAAGGTCTGAGATGCAAGTGGCCAGCTAGTTGATATATAGAGAGAGCAGCTCTGGAACCAGAGTAGCTAGTGGTCAAAAGGAGGGTCCAGAATAGATGGGAGGATAGCCTCAAAAGGTATAGAGGAAGCACATTGTCCATGGAATGGCTAAGGTAGCGCTGAATCCAACCCAAACACAAGGCAGAGTGCTAGGTGACAAAACTGTAGGCAGATCTTTCTCTGTTGTGGTCCTGAAAAGGCAGATACAGGGGCCAGGGTAGTTTAAAAGGTAAGCTACTAGAATGGAAAGTTAACAGAAAACCATTTGAAATTTGTGGGGTGTACCTAAACTTGACTTGGGAGCTAAATGTATCCTCTTGCCAGAAAGTAAAAATGTTCCCTTAGCTAAAACCATTGCATGGTTCTCTAAAAAACAAAAAGTGGTGGAGGCTATATGCCTCATATGGAGAGGATGCACCCAGATGGACACTAGATACTCATGTCTAGAAACAGTTTTGATTGTTCTTATTTCTCCTAGAATACCAACTATCTACCAGAATGCTGCTCAGCCTTGGCATTGCCTTTCTTCAGGAAACCTCCTTATTTTTATGTCAGCAGTCCTATCCTCCCACCATTTCAAGTCTTCTTTATTTCTACAGTTAATGGTGTTCTTATTCTGCTTTTACTAATATGCATGCTTTTTGTTGAACATGCATTGTGTGTGAAGAGCTGTCTAGATAGTGAATGTTAAGTGAATGTTTTAGAGCTATTAAACATTGAGTTCATAAAATTACAAGCTATCTTTCCCTTTCAACTTTTTTTAAATTTCAGATTTTACAAAATGTTGCAAGGACACTGGAATTCTTATGGTAGTCAAATGCCGAAAAGAAAATTCTGCATTGAAAGAATGTCTTACTACTTAGTAAGTAGTTAACTGAATCTTTATGATTGTGCATGTTTGTGTATAGTAAGAGTATGTTACTAGCTCATTCAGTATATGTAATATATCCTGTACTTCCTTAACTAGGTTCTTCATGTTTTCATATGTGTTAAAGATCATTCAGAAAGAAAAGTGATTTTTTAAGTAATGTTTATCAGCGTTGATGAAAAATGTAAAGTCAACAAAGTAGGACTTTTCACATGAAAATCTCTTCATGAAGAGATTGATTTATAAAATATATACTAATTTTATTGTAATTTAAAGGTACTGAATTAGAATGTCTTTTTGTGTGTGTGTGGGTGGATCATGGGGCTTGCACTCTGGGCTTGGGTATTGTCCCTGAGCTCTTTTGCTTTAGGCTAGTGCTCTCTCCATTTTGGGTTTTCTGGTGGCTAATTGGGGATAAAAGTCTCATGGACTTTCCTACCCTCATTGGCTTTGAACCATGACCCTCAGATCTTAGCCTACTGAATAGCTAGGATTATAGGCTAGTAGCTAGGATTATAAGCATCTGGCTTAGAATATTTTTTTTAGTGTGTGTGTGTGCGTGTACCAATATACTGGGGCTTGCACTCAGAGCATGGGTGCTATCCCTTGGCTTTTCTGCTCAAGGTTGGCACTCTATCATTTGAATTGCAGCTTGCCTTCTGGTTTTTCAGTGGCCATTGGAAACAAATCTCCAGGATTTCCTGCCTGGGATGGCTTTGAACCTCTGTAGCTGAGGAACATGATTGATTATAGGCATAACCAATTGTGCCTGGCAGAATTAGAATTTAAGAACTTTTCTAGTCTTATGATTTGTTGTATTTAACTCCTAGGAAAGGTGTAGCAAATAATTTGAAAGTAGTAAAATACTTATGTAATATATTCAAATTGAAGCCAGGTGCTAGTGGCTCACACTGTAATCCTAGCTACTCAAGAGGATGAGGTCGGAAGATTGTGGTTCAAAGCCAGCCCGGGCAGGAAAGTCTGTGAGATTCTTATCTCCAGTTAACCACCAGAAAACTGGAAGTGACACTGTGGCTGAAGTGGTAAAGAGCTTTGAGTTGAAGAGCTCACAGCCAGCACCCAGGCCCAATACCAACATTATATATATATATATATATATATATATATATACAAATGGATTTTTGAAGTTAAAATCAAATTTGTTAAAATAAGTGTTCTACCACTTGAGCCACAGCACCACTTCTGACTTTTTCTGAGCAGTTTATTGGAGGTAAGAGTCTCATAGACTTCCTGTCTGTGCTGGTTTAGAACTGTGATCCTCAGATCTCAGCATCCTAGACTAGGATTACAGGTGTGAACCACCACTGCCCAGTTAAATTATATTTCTAGTAGTGACAGAGTATTAAAGATTTTTAGTAGGCTATTGCCCAATATCTGATCAATCTGATTGTCTCAAGTAGGGTCACATGAAAAGTACCAAATCAAGCTGCTTTAGCCAGAGGACTGAGTCACACAAAAACCAAAAGGGTGTGAAGAAGGTCTTAGAGAAAAGATGCCTGCTGGGCATACAAGTCACAAAATCAACTCCTACATGTGGATCAATACCTCATGAAATTCCCAGTACTTGGGCAGGAGTTTGAGTTCAGTTTGGGTCACATAGTGAGTTTCAGGCTAGCCTGGGCCATGTAGGAAGCCATTGTTTCATAGCAAAACTTAGCTGATGTCATGAGTCCAACCATTCCTTGACTCAGTCTTCCAGGTGAAGCTTATGAACTTGGGTAGACTTTCCTGTGGTTCTATGAAGTTCAAAAACCTGTGGACTCAAGGTTGAATTTAAACTCTACCACTGCTTTATTTTTTAAAATTTATGTATATTTATTTTTGGACATTGGATTTTACTCTATGTAGCCCAGACTGGCTTTCAACCTGAGCTCCTCTTGCCTCAGTAATCTAAATGCTGGCATTATAGCTAATGCCACGTAGCCTATCCTGCCCTTGCTGTATAATGCCAAATTATATATAAATTGAAGAATCAAGTGAAAATGGCATATAAGCAGTAAATGCATTATTCCTTTCTTCATGTACAAATAGAATAGTTGAGTTCTAAGATCTAAAACATTTGGTGAGAAACACTTAGCACAGAAGGTACTACTATGTATTCTTTTCACCCCAGGTCCCCAGACTGGCATCATCTGAGCTTTGGAAAAGCATTGGTGCCTAGTTCTTGTCTTATCTGCATCCTGATAGCTCAACCAATTGAAGCAGATAGTAGAGTGACATGTATTGGCTTTTACACATTCTGAAGGCCCTATGTATAACTAAGATAGAGACTGAAAAAAAATATAAGTTGCAGTAGGATTTACTAAACATAGTCCATGGTTATTCTTATCTTAGAAGAAACTCGGAATATCAGCCCATCCCTAAGTAAGTAATCTAGAGATTCTGTTGTCAAATGCAATTCCAGAGGAATCTACTAGTGATTTAGGTTAGACAGTATTTTAAAAAAATTGCACATTCTTTCTATCCACTTTACCAAGAATATGCACTGTTTCTTTAATGTAGAATCTGGTTCCTGACATTCCGTAAGCTGTTTATTTCATTAGGTGGTTTATATCAGATTATAGAGATCAAACATCCTCCAAGTAAGCCAGGGCACTGAAGTATAGCATGACATAAAAGTATTGCCCATGGGCCAAGAGAATGTTGACATCCACATATCCATATATTAAAACCATCTGTAATCAGGTAAAATAGATTTCTCATTGCTCGGACTCCTCATGAGAGCACAATTATAGGCAAAAACCTAAGAGGAAGTGATTGCTCATAGTGATTATTTGCCTTGTCCCCTTTGTACCATCACTTGAGAAAGTTGTCTGCACATGCCCTACTTTTGCTAAGATTCAAGAAAGGAGAAGGGAGAGGGAACTGGTACTCATGGTAGTATGTGATCAGGCCAAATTCAAAGCAAAAGTTCAGTTCTATAGGAAAGATACCTAGCCCTTTTTCTTAAGAGTATTTTTTTTTAGAAAACTTGTAAATTATTTTCTGCCTTCTTGTAAAGGATGCAGACTAAGCAAACCTCTGGGCAGTTTTATAATAATGAATGGACAGGACCATGGACATAACCCTCTGGCTAAGAAGAGTTGCTAAGAATGCTAAGAAGAGTTGGGCCTGGTTTGTACTTGAACAGGAGGAATGGACAAGGACCTGGCAGCAAAAATGTTTTGGCTTCTTGAAATCTAGGGAGCCTGTGAGTCAGAGGTAAAGCATATTACACTTAATGGTCAGACTGCCCATGAAGCTAGAGAAGAAAAACCTGGGATATGAACAAGACAAGGAACACAGTACAAGAAGTAGTGTACAACCACTCAGCAAACATGGCAACCCTTTCTATAGCTCATTACTATATCGCTCTGTAATACAAGATGGTGATGGCTGCCTCCCTTCCTAGTCATTTTGATAGGCCTTAGACTGGGAATGGAAAATGTTGATACAGTACAGCTTTCACTAGTACACAAGCCCAGCATTTTCTGGGGAAATGGAAATTAAGGAATTGCCTCCATCATAAATGCGTCCAGTTTGCCAGAAGGGAATATTTCTCCAACCCTACAGCCCCTCACATCTCTTCTTCTAGTCTTTTGAGCTAGAACTGCCTCTTTTCCCCTCATAGTATGGAGCAGGCTCACAATCCTGCTGTAACTTTGTAGGATAACTGAGATAAACCACTGAGCCACTCCTCCCTCACATTTCAGTGGTATATATATCCCTGCACAAGAAGTGCTGCGTATTCTGTACCCTGTCTTTGAAAGTGCATCAGTCTCTCTCTGAGGCAGGGCACATATCACTCTGAGATAACCGAGGAGCAGATAGACCCAAACAAGCAACATGACATCTGTACCTACAAGTCTTTCCCTTCCACTTCGCAGGACTGAAAAAAAGTGCCTGGAAAACCAGTCACACAATCAATTTAATTCAAGATGTGTTCTATTTAATGGGTATTTTTATTAGGAACTATTTCTGTTGCTGTAAAATCTCCAGTAATATCTGGGTAACTATATTCACATGGAAATGGTCAAAAGCTATTGCTGGGGATTGGTGGCTCATGCCTTCTAGCTAATCAGGAGGCTGAAATCTGAGAACTGTGGTTCAAAGCCAGCCTGGCAGACAAGTCTGAGAGACTCTCTATCTCCAATAACCATCAAAAAGCCAGAAGTGGGAGTGTGGCTCAAATGGTAGAGTAAAGCTAAGCAAGAGTATGAGGTCCTGAGGTTAAGCCTCAGTACCAGCACGGAAAGGAAAGGAAAAGAAAGGAAAGGGAAAGGGAAAGGAAAGGATAAAGAAAAGGGGGGAGGGCAGAAGGAAAAAGGGGGAGGAAGGAAAGAGAGAAAGAAAAAGTGAAAGACAATGGAGAAAGTAGAGGTTAGGGGCAATTTTGCTTTTTTAGGGAAAAAGCTACTGAAAAGGCTTTTCACACTGTTTACTGATTAGTGCTACAGGATTTGGGTCAGGTAAACTCAGAATGGTGATTTCTGTTTGTTTCTGTTAACATTACAGAGAAATTTAAACTTTTGTGTCCAAAATTTGTTTATATATTGAGTTTTTTTTTTTAAATCAGATTCAGTCTTGAAAATAACATGCTCTTAGTTCAATTTAGTATCCCTTCCTGCAGCTAGGGAAGGGCAGAGGGGATAGAGAGGGCAGCCCTGGCTCTGCTTCTGGGTCAGAAGAGCTCAGCTTTAGCCTTGCGACCTTGGATAGGTTTCTTACGAAAAAAGAGAATTCTTTCTGGAGTGATTGGAGCTACTGTGTATGTAAACACGTTTACCTTGGTGCCTAAAGCAGAGTAGGCTGGCTCTTTCTTGAAATGCACTAATTAGATCTGTATTTTATCTTCAAATAAGAAAATGTTCTGCTTTGTTTTACTTTCCAACAATTGAACATTACCACACTTCCTCTTCACTTGATTGTAACATTTTGACATGTTAATAATTTGTACTCCTTTATTTCTACCTTTTACTTCCATGTTCTGTGATCTCATTTCTGAATGAAAACTGCCGATTCTAAAGGCTTTCTCTAATGGGCTCAAAGTCCACTTCTGATTTCCCTGATGATGCTTTCCCGTTTCCCATTTACTTCTCCATAGACTTTCATACTTTTTTCTGGTACCAAACTGAACTTGGCAGCTTTTTGCTCCTCTCATATAGTTGTCCAAAATCTGCTGTCCTATCTCCTAACTATAATTGGTGATTTCCTAAATTTCAACAAGTATTTTTCCCTTTCATTTCTGTTACCTCCTCCTTTGTCCTAAGCATCATGTCTTGTATGGATTATTTATTAGTTTATTGAACATCCTGTTTCTAATCTTGCTGCTCCTTTAGCCTACCTCCACATGGTATTAAGACAAAAGTGATCTTAAGGGCTGGGAAGTTGGCTCAGTGGTAGAGCGCTTGCCTTGCATGCTCGAGGCCCTGGGTTCGATTCCTCAGCACCACATAAGCAAAAAGAAAAAAGCCGGAAGTAGCGCTGTGGCTCAAGTGGTAGAGCACTAGCCTTGAGCTGAAGAGCTGAGGAACAGCGCTCAGGCCCAGAGTTCAGGCCCCACGACCGGACCCCCCCCAAAAAAAAGTGATCTTAAATTTGCTATTAATCACGCTGCCACCCTAGTACAGCATGACATGGAATACTGCATGCATTCCACACTGTATTCATTACATGGACACCTCAGCTCCTTCCTATTCTGTGCACCATCCTCTGTATAGTGCTACAGTTCTTCATGAAGGTTTTTCCTTTTATGTGAATTTCTGTTAGTGAAAAGTACATCTCAGCTTTTTCTCCTATTTCTCCCTTGTGTTTTCATGATGCATGGGGCCCCATAGTATGCCAAGAATACTTTCAATGTAGAATATCTTTACTTGCTTAATACATAAGGAAAGGTGCTGTGTTTCTCACTGTTCTAGCCCAGGATGGTGGTGTTTGTATATGGACATTGATTAGATAGGTAGAATTTGCATCTGTTACAAATAAGGCTTAAAAAGCCTATAGCCCTTTATTGTTTATACTAGTTTGATAGTGTCTACAATCTAATACTGATGATTAAATCTGATGGACTAGATGTCTGACTAGTGTTAAAGCTTATGTTGTTTACAATGGTGATTAACCTTTAAAGATTTTCATTTCCTTCTTTAGCTATAATGATCCAGCCTTTTATGAAGAATGCAAAATGGAGTATCTGAAGGAAAGGGAAGAATACAGAAATACCGGTATTCCTACCAAGAAAAGGCTGCAGAAGCTTCCCACAAGCATGTAGACAAATTGTTCAGTGAATTAGCAACACATATTTATGGAGATGATTTATAAGTCATACGAAATAATGAACTTCAGAATTTGCTTGCTTTGTTCTAATTATGGAAATATTAATTTTATATGAAATAAAGACTTTAATTCAGAGTTTTGGTTTATTAAATATGGCATAAGAATAAGCACAGATGGTCTTCCTGGCATTCTGGATTTTTCACATATTTTCCTACAAGGAATGATTTTCAGGGTTCCATACTGATACTACCATCTTCCAATATATCAGCTATTCATGGGGAATCAAAAGTATTAAAGGTAGTAATAATAGAAAACAACCTTCAAAGGTATTAGTGATTAGGCAGCATAGCAAAGATGCCTATGAGCCAGAATCTTTCCTAGTTCTGCCACATGAATTAAGTGTGGAATAAAGTTATGAGGATTTACTTGATATTGCAAGTATATAGATATAGATACTATATATAGTATATATACTATGTACTATAGATACTATATATAGTATATATACTATGTACTATAGATACTATATATAGTATATATACTATATATCTATATAGTATATGTATATACTATACTATATACTACATGCTATATATATGTACTATATATAGTGTGTGTGTGTGTGTGTATATATATATATATATATAGAATATACAGGACAGAGCTTCAGACATAGTACACACTCTTTATATGACATTTATTAATAATAGTAAAAGCTTAATTGGAAACCTAAGTACTCAAAAAAGGTTTTTGTTGGGCTAGGAAGGTGGCTCAGTGGTAGAGCGCTTGCCTTGCATGCCTGAGGCCCTGGGTTTGATTTCTCAGCACCACATAAGCAAAAAGAAAACAAGCCAGAAGTGGCGCTGTGGCTCAAGTGGTAGAGCACTAGCCTTGAGCTGAAGAGCTGAGGGACAGCACCCAGGCCCAGAGTTCATCCACCACCACCGGACCAAAAAAAAAAAAAAAGTTTTTTTTACTTATTTTAATCTTCAGTGATACTGGAGATTGAACTTGGGCAACTACCACTTGAACAGCAACCCTATTAGCCCTAAATAAGTACTGCCACCTTTGATGGAAATTTTATCTTTCATTTAAAAAAGTTCTTTTAGGTCTGATGGTGTGGCTCACATGGTAGAGCACCTGCCTTGCAAACATGAAGCCCTGAGTCAATTCTTAGAACTACCAACAAGTTTTTTGTATAAAAGTGAACTAGCATTTTGTAATATAGTGCCCAATGCAATAACTTGGGTCCAGTCTGAGCTTTTATATTGTTCTTTTTTCCATAAGCTATTAGCTCTTAAACATCTATAACTAGTTTAATGTTAGTAAACTATGTATATTTTCACGTAGTCCTTAAAACCATGAAGTATTACCAACTCAGGTATTTATTTTAGGCCTTGATATTATAAAGAACTTGAAAGAAATTGGAACCCAAAGAAGCAGTATAAGCAATAGATGGTCAAGTTCCATACTTTATGTGTATATTCAGATGTTTTACTATTATTAGAAATATAAGAAACCATGTTTTCCACAGGCACACACCAAAAGGATTACCAGCAGATAAAAGCAAAGCAAAAGCAGATTGCACAATACAGGGGAGAACATGTGTTCCTCCGTTGTCCCACTGATACTAGCATTTCCTAAGACAGAGTTGTTTCTTTCCTCTTCTTTTCTTGGTGGTACTGAGGATTGATATCAATGCCTCACATTGGTTTGGCTGGCTTGCTCTGTTGGCACTCTATCACTTGAGCCATGCCTCCAGCCCTAATTTTGCTGGTTATTTTGGAGATACATAGTCTGGTACATTTTTCTGCCCAGACTGGCTTTAACCAAAACACTGTCCTTCAGGTTACCAGGAGGCTACAGGCATAAGCCACTCTGACACCAAACAGTTCTCATTTTTAATGACTCAAACTAGGAAAATTCAAGGAAGCTAGTGAAATATAAAATCTGTGACTATTTTAATTCACAGTGTTCAACTTCAGTTATGTACAAAATATACTTAACAAGACTTACCTTTTTTAGAGTAGTTTTTATGTAGCTCGTCAAGTCCCTTTATTCAGTTTAGCCCTGTTAAATCTGAATTTCCCCCTATTTATGTTGTTTTTGTTTCACATGAAGAATGCCATTGCACTTTGGAAGCAACTCATTAAAGGAATCTCCTTTTAGACATGTTACCTCAGGCTTGTGATCAAGAGGAAGGTGACTAATTTTTGCTATGTGTTTTTTCATATTGCTGAACTGGATTATCTTACAAAAAGTGATCTCAAGATTAAAGAAATTTCCAAGGGACACTGTGGAATAAGTTGCAACTAGTATGAAAAAGATCAGCATTGAATTTCCAATTTTAAATAAGCAGGATTGATTCTGAATCTTTATGAGAACAGAAATTCTTGTTATACAAATATATAAAAATTCTGGTTAGATAAACTATGGAATCTTATGTATCATTTAACATTTTATAAGCTGTCAAGAACATTATTTACTGATGTTTGATAAGTATACTCTGTTGTTTAGAGGGAATTTGCTCCCTCTAAACAATAATAAGACATGTTTTCTCAGAACAATTAGTCTTAATATCCCAATTTGGATTATACAGGCCATGACAACATTTTACAACCACTTCTATTTCAGAGAAAAATAATTAGTTTCTTAGTACTGTTTAAAACATTAAGCTAGTCCATAAAACTTAATTTATAAAGGAATATTTCCAATGTTGGTTTTTAAAAAGGCAAACCAACAACTAGCTACGTTAGAGATTAGAGATAATGCTCAGTCTATGCAGCAACATGAGAAATAGTTTTTGCTGCTTTATTACACAGGTGGTTGCTTCCTTCAGCTAACACACAGAATCTGTTACTTATTTTATGCATATTAGGTTTTGTTCCATTACTTGGCAGTAGATTGTACTCCCTAGAGTCAGAGTAAGTTCCAGCATCTGATATCAATTCAATCAATCACAGACAAGTGAAGGTAACAGACAACAATATCTGGTAACTGAACATTGTCTATGTATACTATCTATTCAGTAATACAATAAATCTAAGATATTCAAGTCGAAGCTATATGAAACTGCCTATAAAAATGGATTGAGTTCTTCTATATTAAACACTATATTCCAGGAATATCCCAGGTGTGTGAATCAAATAATTATTACCGATATTCTTAATTCCTCTACCCTGAAGGAATTTACAAAAGTTTCCATTTGAAGCCATCCTTTGTTGTTTCCTTATTTACAAATGATTTGCCAGTTAGAATGAATTTTGGGACATTTCATGAGCCTAACAATATCAATACAGTACAAAAATGTAGTTTTACAAGGAAAGTTTAATTATTAAAAATAGCTTTCTCAAATACTACATTCAAACAAAGCAACCTATTATCTGTTCTACATAACAAGCAGCTATATTCTCTTTATGGAAAATTATTCAGTTGCATTTATTCATTATGGACCACTGAAAGGACAGACTATACTAATATACTACTAATTGAGTGTTGGGTTATGTATTAGTTTTCCACATGTCAGATTATTTCATCTTTTTAATTTAGGACTTGAATGAACTGGGACAAAGTTGGCTTCAATGGTTATTTCAAATTTTATGAGTACAAATTGTAATTCTAAAACTTTTATCTGCTTTGTGAATAAAAATGATTTGAAACAGTAGCGGATAGAATTTCCTATTTTATCCACTATACTTCTTTATGTATTATCAACAACAGAAATAGAACCTATTCACAGTACCATCTGCTTCTTTATGTGTTTTCATCCAGCATGCAGTTTTTCTTCTAAAAGGCTTCATTTTATTTTAGTATTTAGTATTTCACATACTTCATAAAACTGTCTAGAAATTTGTATTTCCCATTTTTATCTGAGAAGCAAAATTTCAGAATTGTTATTAAAGGCAGAAGTGTCTTTGAAACACCTCAGGTTTATTAGTTTATGCAATATCATACTTTGATTTTTTGAACACGGAGCTAGAGGGTGCTCTATCATAAAGGAAAATCAGCTACATATTATACAGTATGTCCAAATATACATATTGAAGAACTCTGCAAAATTTAAGTCAAAATCCATTTTGTTAAATAATCTCTTTAAAAGAACCACTGGAAGAGGTTTTGTGATCAAATTATGAATCTCTTCAGCATTAATTCTTATAAAGGCAGTTTTGGTTATGTTTATCCAGGTAATGCAATGGTGGAAGGTTGGGTAGAAGCAAAGTTTTATTTTTTGTGTCCCCAAATGTTGTCTCACTTGATTTAGGTGGGCTTGGAAAAACCCAAGAATTATCTTCTAGAGAATTTCTGCCGTAAGAGTTGTGCTCCTGAAATTCTGTGCCATCATTAGGAATGGATCTCTCATTATCTGTCCATGATTGGAGAAATGCTTTCTCTGATAAGACTTTTATATCTCCTGGTGAAGGGGATGATACAATAGATTTGCCATTTGGTGAGAGAGGGGGATGCCTTTTGTATGTTGCAGTGAAATTCGTCATGAATAATTTAGTGCTGTCTTTCCCAAGGTCTTCAGCACATCCTACTGGAGCACAAGCTAAACCACAGAAAGAAAAGAGAGGCTAATGTCAGTTTTCATAGCACTGATCATAAAATATGACAGCATTCCACTGATTTGAACTCTGGAACTGATAATTAACCTTTCCAAATCAGTATGTTCAATGGGGCACTGCGGCTTATGACAAGTAATGGATGATCTGAGTTCTATGTCAGCTATTTACTAACACTGAATTAAGCTCAGTCTCTCAGAGTGTTAGCCTATTCTATGTCATAAAACTGTTAAAAGATAAAGAATCACATATTTTAAAAAGCTACAAGTCAATAAACTACCAGATCTTGTTCTTGGCCCTACATTATATAGGTGGCTTATGGAAGCTTACAGATCACTTATATGTGAATGGGGACAGAGAAAGTTAAGATTTTAGCATATTTTCATTAAAAATACTATTTTTTAAAATTCAAACCATCTACAAGAGGTTCTTTAAAAGTAAAGCTTTTCAGAAACAATTATGTTTGAGTCAACATTCAAAGGCTTTTATGGGTAAGAGCTTAAGTATAAGTTGTAAATTTTGTTTCTTATAAAATACCTAGAAGCAAATGTAAATTCTGTTGTGGTCACAATATAGGTCAAACAAAAAGTGGTAAAGTGTTTATCATAAAGTGCTTCACCAGTGGCTTAGAATAAAGACTGCCTGCTGTAAAGCTGCTGTTCCTTTAGCTGCAGCCAGCACTCTGGTAATATGGGTGTGTCTCCTTTGCACTTCTCACTCAACCTACCATGAAAGAAAGGGAAATTTTATTGTTAGTCCAAGGATGACTAAATATAAGTAAGGCTTGATTGTAGAATTTTAGAAGAAAGGAAGTAGAACTATAAAATAGAGTGATTTTATTTTGTTTGCTTGTTTCCTTGGGAGAGTCCATAAGAGTGGGGAGAACTGGATATAATAATGTTTAGCCTCTGGTCTGGACAAAAGTAATTTATAGGTCAGGGAAAACAGTGATATTCAAAACAAGGAGTCCTAGTAAGAAGTAAATTTGTACTTGCCACTATCAAAGGAAATGTTCTGTTAGATTTATCATCCAAAGCATCCTAAGATGTATTAACCAACTAAAAAGGAACATAAGGTGAACCACTTGTTTATTTAAAGAACTTTTCTTTTCCTTTTATTCCAAAATAGCTTAGCTATCCCTTCATCTCTAACACACACACACACACACAATTTTATTTCCCTTTCACTATGACCTCAGGAAAACTCAAGGACAAAGTGCACTGTAAGTTAAGCTATGGCTTGCTAAATACAATGTTCCTTTGCCTGACTCAGACATAACCAACTTTCCAGAAACTGAAAGGAATTCTGAATTCAAATTTCCTGCCTAATGTGCAAGTTTCTGTAAATATTCCTGAGAAGGGCTATTTATAAAACGATTCTCTGGTGCTCTCTTTAGAATGATATGAAGTGCTAGTAACAATTATTTTTATTTTTAAGTCATTTCATTTTATTTAATTCTTCAGTAAATGGTAGGACATTCAAACTTATGGTATACAGATTTTAGAAATAAACCTATTATGTAATACTAAATACAAATGCCCTAATTATTCTCCAAAAATAGTTTTGCCAAGTAGCCACTAAAAAAAACACAAAATACAAAAAGTTTAGTCAGTCAAGCAGTAAAATATAAAGTCAAGGCACTGAAAATTTTTGTTTGGTTGTAAGAAGGGGATTGCAGCTTGCCTATCTTCTAAATCAGCTATCTTTTTATGAAAAAAGTTTACAAAAATTCAAAGGACTAAATGAATCAAAGTTGTTGTTTTGGAAACAACTTGAAAAGCTAGGTCTTGGGTATATTCTATAGCACTGAAATAAAACAATGCTTTTGGCATTTCTTTTTAGAAATATACAAAACAGTTGTGGTAAAAGGTCAACTAGAACAAACTTAACACCTCAGTTTTACACACATAAGCAACACTTGGCTGAGAAAAGCCACAAGGGGAAAAGAATACAGTATTGAAGAAAAAACACATCAGCAACACCTTTATGTGTGAAGTTGACCAGCATGAGACTGAAGCTAGAGCAGAGAATGGGAAGGCATACTATATACACACTTCCACTAATGAAAACTCATTTGATGAGATTTTGATAAGGTAGGTAGTTGCTCTGTCAACAGTTTGACTTGCCTTTTTTGATTCCAGTTGGGGTTCTCAGTTTTCTTAGTATCTCAGCTTGTACTTGAGTCACCAGATGTAAATTAGACATTTCTTTCTTCAATTCCCAGTACGTATGTTGCATATTATCACTAAAATAGAACGTTTTTGTTTTTAAAAAGTTAATGCTCATCCTTTTAAGCTGGAGAAAGTTTAAAATAGAAATAAGCAGATTTATATTTTTGTTGCAATTAGTTTCATGATGATGTAAATTAAACAACTGAAAGCTACTTAATTAGGATGTTAAGTGAAAAGACCTAAGAATGTTGTCCTGATTTTAAGCAATTAACTACATTAAATAGGTTATAATGAATATCTTATTACTGTTTAGTTTCTTAGTTTCTTTCCTCAGAACCAAGACTAAAGTCTGTAATGGTACAGTGGTGTCAATATAATTATTAAGCAGAAAGGAATATGTTCTTTCTTTGCAAATCTGATCAAGAATAAAATTATATTCATTCATATGTGGATTTAAATTTTTCTGTTTATCTTTTTGATTATTTGATATTGTGAACTGAAATGATGTATCAGTTGCTGAATATATACACCAAGTCTACATTAAAATAAAATTTAGATTTCATATATTACGTTCTTTATGTTTGACTGGGTTGTCTCATATTGTTGGTTCTAAACAATGTGATATGACAGACAGCACAAGACATGGAGAGCCCAATGATTTCCTCATAAGGAAAAAGAAACTACAGCAGGAGGATTATATGAAACAGAAATGAAAACTTCGAAGATATGCCTCTCAGTTTTTTTAAAAGCATTTTACTTCACTAAGGAATTATAAGTTATTTCTACACTTTAAAGGGTTTTATTTTCCAAAAGCATTCTTATATTCATGGTTTTCTTATGTTCTTAATTTCCAACTAAATGAATCTTAAGCACATATTCTCAAATTGCTTTGCACAAATATTAAACAAAATAACTGATCATATAGTACTGAACAACCATTATTGCCATCAGAATTTGCAAAGTAAGCAAACATGTCACCTCATGCTGCAAACTTTTTCTTTTCCATCCTGGAGATGGAACCCAGGGCCTTGAGCATGCTAGGTTAAAGGCAGTACCATACACTTGAGCCATGTTCCCAGTCCTTCAATTTTTTAAAAATTTATTGCAAAGGTAATGTACAGAGGGGTTCCAGTTACATAAGTAAGGTAATGAGTACATTTCTTTTCGAACAGTGTTACCCTCTCTCTCCTTTTCTCTCTCTCCACTCCTCTCTCCCAAGTTGTAAAGTTCAGTTCCAACATTATATCTAGTGAGTATCACTGTTGCACTGGTTCACCATTTGTCTCAGTGTTTGTGATTCCCTTTTCGTTCTCAAATCAGATAAACATATACAAGACAAAAGGTACAGAAATCAAAAGCAGTGGTAATGGGGAATAAACCAAAAAGGGGGGGGGGTGGTAGTGGAGAAAGAAATGCAAACAGTACAATAAGAAAAACTTCTTGCTTACTTTTCTTGGCATTTCTATAAGCATCATTTTATATGATCATATCCACATCACTTTTGATCCATTGTGATCCTCTGCTAAGAATAGAGCCTATATTTCTTATGTTTCTTTGGGTCTGGCACACTTCACTTAATATGATTTTTTTTGAAGTTTTTCCATTTTATTATGAATGGAGTGATGTCATTTTTTCTGATGAACACATAGAATCCCACTGTGTATATATGCCACATTTTCTTGATCCATTCATCTATTACGGGGCATCAGGGTTGATTCCATATCTTAGCTATGGTAAATGATGCTGCAATGAACATAGTTGTGCTGCTAGCTTTAGTATGGCCTTGTCTGTGGTCATTTGGCCCTTCAATTTTTATCCAGCTATAAACAAAAACTTCAAACTTGAAGGGGATAACTCTTCCCAGTCTAAATCTAATCTATTCGTTATAGAAGAAACAGATGTATTTGAAAACAAATATTTTGAATTATGTAAGGTCAAAATACTCCTCAGCTTGTAATTCTTTAATGTAGTAGCACAATAAACTTTATAGCGCTTTAGAGAAAAATCTGCTTGTGTAAGTCTATCACAAATGTCATCAGTTAACCTTTTGTATATTAGAAAATATAGGGCTTTTGCAGGAGTTTTGACAAGTGTGAAATAGTTACTTCACCGAAGTTCACAAATCACCACTATTTTAAGTAAATATCTCAGATGATTGTTAAATGAATATTTCACACATTTGTTTCAATGTAAAGAATATTGCTGATTCCTTGGTACAAATCTAGGCATGCTTCCAAGGAATAACTTAAGTACGTATAAATTCTGAACATGTGCTAATTCCTAGACATGATTTGTGTATCATACAAATAATGCAACTTGAAAATAGTTTAGTATTGGCAATTTTAAGATGGTAAATCAGTACCTGTATTGGAGAAAATAAAATACCCATGATTGTGTCTGGAGAATGAAATGCCAAGACTAGTCATTTAAAACAGCTAAGCATGTAAAATAAAAGAGAAACAATCATAAAAGTGCTTAAAAACAGTAATTGAAAATACATTTTCAATCAAATTTAATGATAACTGCTTAAAAAATTAAGATGAAAACTAGGTCACTGAGACTGACACAAAATCTGTCTTCTGCCCTAATGTCACCTGAATTGAACTACATAAAAAAAAAAAAAGCTAACAATTATTACACAGTGTAAGTTCTCCCTCTTGTGGATAATAAAATTAACTGTAGTTAGTGCTACCTGCTATATGCTATTTCAAGCGTGTAAAAAATATTTTAAATTCAATATTCCTGAGCAAAATATTGGTACCATTAATTGAGATTTGAAAAGTTGTTATAAAATTTTTAGTGAGGTTCACCAAAACCCTGTTACTTAGTTACTGAGTGTTTTATCCAAGTATTTTTGAGACTGAATGAATAGACTATATGTCACTTCATGCTAATTTACCAACTAGGACTGTGGACTTCAACTACTGCTTGAAGAACACGAGCAAAATCCTATTAATATATTTACATAAATACTAGAATATTGAAACTTAGAAACCGTAATCATAGTTGAGTATTCGTTATGTGCTAGGCACTTCATCCACATTCTCATACCAACTTGAAGTAGATAAACTCATTTTATATGCCCGGGCTGGCTTTGAACTGCTATCCTCAGATCTCAGCCTCCTGAGTAGATAGGTTTACAGGAATGAGCCACCAGTGCCCAGCTACAAGGTTGTTTTTTAAAGGTAGCTTTTATCTGTCCTGTGTAATCACTGATCACTCCCCTTTTCGGAGTTTTCTTCTTCTTGTCATTGTCCACTTACAAACACCTATAATTATGTAGACTGTCAACACACAAGCTTTTCAGCCCTCCATTATAAAATTTCCTACCTCTAACTTAAATATTATGAAGACTTGCTTCTCTGCATTTCAAATAAGGGTTACTTGTCCTGACGATAGGAACTATAATTATGGAATTATATAAAAATATGTAATACATGAAATACATTATATTAGATAATACATGATAAATCTATAGATTATATAATTATGTATTTCTGTAATCTATAGGTTATAGAATAAAACTGTCCAGTTCTTAAATGATAATACATATTCAACTCTTTTTTTTTCCCCTGGTCATGATACTTGAAATCTGGGCCTGGGCACTGTCCTTGAGCTCTTCAGCTCAAGGCTAGCGCTCTACCACTTGAGCCACAGCACTACTTCTGGTTTTCTGGTGGTTAATTGGAGAGAAGAGTCTCACGGACTTTCCTGCCTGGGTTGGCTTTGAACTGCAATCCTCAGATCTCAACCTCCTGAGTAGCTAGGATTACAGGCATGAGACACAGGCACCTGGCTTCAACTCCAATGAATGTTCCTTGTATAAAGAAAAAATACTTGAGTTTTTACTTTAGCTGTTCAGAATTCTCTTCACTTTTTGAAAAGCATTACAGTCCATCAAACGAAATAAAGATATAGTATATTAGATAAGAGCTATAAAAATGTCGTTTTTTGACAACTGTGATTCCCCTAAATAAGTGTCTTTCAAATATTTCTGACTATATATTAAGTAATGAGCATTTTACATTTCAACTAAAAATAAAAAAGTTACAAATACACCATACTTGGCCCTACTATGTGTAATATATTCTCTAGTATATGTTATATATTCTGATATATTCTATTCTGTTTTATTCCACACTTATTTGTGTGTGTGTGCTGGTCCTGGGGTTTGAACCTCAGGGCTTGGGCACTGTCCCTGAACTTTTTTCCTCAAGGCTAGCATTCTACCACGTGAGCTAAGTTCTGGCTTTGTGGTAGTTAATTAGAGATGAGAATCTCATGGACTTTCCTGCCTGGGTTGACTTCAACCTGCAATCCTCACATCTCAGCCTCCTCAGTAGCTAGGATTATAGGTGTGCGTCTAGAGATTTGCTTTATTCTGTATTTTTTAAATGTCTATTCAACTTAGAAAATTTCTCTATCACTAAAATTAATACAAAGAAGCCAAAAACACTAAGCTAATCTACATAGTATTAACTAGGGACTTATATTTTAAGATATCATTTAAAGTATAGTCCCACAACATAAATTTAAATAATAAGCAAAAGAAATACAATTCCATACCTAGATCTGTTTTAAAAACTTAACTGATCAACCTAAAGCCATTACCAAAAAAAGCAGAACAATGACTAACATTTCTGATTGGGCTTATTATTTTTCACTGTTTTCTTTCTTTTTTTTATATAACACAGACTATCATATAATTTATCCACTAATTAAAAGTAATGATCTAGTTCACATCTGTAATCCTAGCTACTCAGGAGGCTGAGATCCGAGGATCACATTTTGAAGCCAGCCTAGGCAGAAAAGTCCTGCTTACGGTTTTCTGGTGGTTTAATGGAGCTTAGAGTCTCACTGGAACTTTTCAAGGTTAGCTCTCAAAAACCGGGAATGTAGCTGAGCCTCAAAGTAGTAAGAGAGCTAGCCTTGAGCAAAAGAGCTCAGGGATAGCACCCAGTTAAAATAGCACCCAGGGATAGCCCTGAGTTAAAATCTCCTGGGGGGCGGGGAGGAAGAAAGAAAGGAAGATGTTAAAGAAACTATTTAGTACTACCTTGTTTGCCTGGCAATATGGTAGAGGAAATTTTTTTTAAGGGAACTTTCCAAATAATTCTTAAAAATACCTACACCTTTAGCTTGTGGTTTTCTGAAACTATTGCCATGTACTTTTTCCTAATGCAGTAAACAATTTATTATCTGAATTGTTCCATTTAAAAATGGTGAGAGCTAGACTGGTAGCTACTTGGGAGGTGAAGATTAGGGAATCAGTTTGAGGCCAGCTGGAGCAAAAAGTTTATGAGACTCTCACAACCAATGGTTGAACTTAGAAGTGTGTGCCTGCCATTCTAGCTACATGGGGAAAAGCACAAATAGGAAGACTGAGGTCCAGGCTAGCCCAGGCATGAAGGGAGACTATCTCTGAAAATACCTTATTTAAAAAGGGCTGGGAAAGTGGCTCATGTGGTAGAGGTGTGAAGCCTTGAATTCAAACCCAGTACAAAAAACAAAAACAAAACCAACCAAAAAAAACAAAAACAGCAAAAAAAGATAGGTCACTTATAAAGAGTAATAAAATATGGACAGGAAATAGGTATATGATGGAGTGGAGGAAAATATCATTAAGACTGAAGTTAACATAAAAATATACATATAACATTTACCAAAGGTAGCACACAAATTTGGATACAAGTTTTCTACCTGCTAAGGAAGTAACCTAATCAGTTTTGCAGTTCCCACTGCAAAACAAGCTGTAGGAATTCACAAGTATACTTATGCACACCAAGTGGTAACCATCAGCAGAAGATGCTTTATTTGAACAGTTCTTCCCAATACAAAACTGTATGGAATAGTTTTAGCACAAACTAATTTTTAGACTGAATTTAGATCAATTCTTTATGAAACTGTTCTCTATCCTGTCATGCCTCGCAAGGTATTTTTTTTGTTGGTGGTGGTTGTGGGGCTTGAACTCTGGGCTTGGGCAAGTGTTCTACCGCTTGAGCCACAGGGCCACATCCAGTTTTCTAGTGGTTACGTGGAGATAAAGAGTATCACGGACTTTTCTGCCCAACCTGGCTTTGAACCGTGATCCTCAGATCTCAGCTTCAGTAGCTAAAATTACAGGCATGAGCTACCAGTGCTGGGCTCCAAGTTATTTTTTTTAGGCAAGCAACTTTTCAAGAGAGTTTCAGGTAATCTCTAATCAATGGCAACCCATTCCTATTCTACAGCAGGCATAATTAATACACTATACAGCCCCTTTATTTCAACCACTGATTCTAATGTCTTAAGTCCCTCATTCTTTGCAAAATTGACTTGAATTGGCTTATAAAAATGACAAGTAAAACTCAATATAGGGAAACCTATGCTGAAAGGAGAAAAGGTAATTTTAACCAAGATTATCTTTAAGAAAACATTTGCATGACATTGTACTAAATGTATTTTGAAGGCACAACTGAATTGTTAAAGCAGCAAAGCTGAATGATTGCAACAGAGACTAAAGCGTTTAGAATTTTATAGAAAGTGTTTGCTCAACCTGATTTAAAGAATAGCTGTCAGTTCCTCAAACTGTTTTCCCTAATTGATCATTTCCCTCAAGCAAGTTTTTGGTAAAAATAGGTATCTAAAGCAATTCACACATGAACACTGACAGCTAAGAAGGAAAAGTTTTCTTAAAATTCATGCTATGCCAACAAAGAAGATTACAAAGTTTGTCTTGAAGACAAAAAGATATTAGTACATTTGGAACTGTGTAATTCTCCATGTATAAAAATAAAGTTTATTACAAAAAGCTTCCACATGGTTAATTCTTTAAAATTTAAAATATTAATGTTCAGAAAACTTGAGAATACAATATGTACCTTTCTATTACTAATTGTGCTATTTTTTTGGGGGGGGGGTCTGGTTGTGGGGCCTGAACTCTGGGCCTGGGCGCTGTCCCTCAGCTCTTCAGCTCAAGGCTAGCACTCTACTACTTGAGCCACAGAGCCACTTCCGGCTTTTCTTTTCTTTTTGTTTATATGGTGCTGAGGAATCGAACCCAGGGCCTCAGGCATGCAAGGCAAGCGCTCTACCACTGAGCTACCTTCCCAGCCCCCTAATTGTGCTATTATGTAACTGTTGCTTATTTTTTAAATAAATATGCTAAAGATTATAATCAACATCTAAATAGTATATACTTTAAAAGTTAAATCATAATAGCAATCTAGGTACAGAAAGAGTACTGTTGAAGAAAACATGCATTATTTTAATACTGAAGACTGTACATACCTTGAAATGCTTAGTCTTTGGAAATCTCTATTCTGATTGTCTTCCTGAGATGAATCCTGCATTTGTTTTAAAAATAAAGTTTAAAAATTGTAACATTACCACAGATATTTCAACTTTTACAGAATATACTTATATTTTGTAACTATATAATTATATGTTCTGTAATATATTCTGTATTTATATCCTGTAAATATATATAATTATTTAGTATACAACTATCAATTTCATACTCAATTTTAATGAAATATTGTCAGAAAATCTAATGTAAATCAGCAATAACCAAAAGGGATTATTTAATAGTCAAAGACTGCTCATGGCCAATAATCAAGTTTTTGATGTTCCTAAGGCAGCTGCTTTCTTGTGTAATATGTGTTTCACAAACAGGGCCCGTGGCTGCAAACTCATGGGAAACAATGTTCAGGTTATGTAGGTTCTTATATTACTGACCTCAGAACCTTGAATACCTAACAGCGCAGTGTGATCTCTACAGGGGCTAGAGACCTCAGATTCCTTCTGTACCAACTCTACTAATCCAGTGTTTCTTATACTTCTTTGCTCTACAGTTTCTAATTCTTAGATTCAACTGTTCTAAAAGCTGGAATATAAGAAAATATATAAAATTATTAAGACTTTTAGTAGAACTGCTTCTGAAACTGACCTCACTAACACCAAACACTGAGTTCACTGATGTTGAAAAACAAAAGACACCAGTATTCCATTTAAGATAGAAAATATTATAGAGTATGTTTCACAGAAAGTAGCATCTTAAAAATCATTTATGACAGCTGGGTGCCAGTGACTCAAGCCTATAATTCTAGCTACTCAAGAGGTTGAGATCTGAGGATCACAGTTCAAAGCCAGACAAGGAAAGTCCATGAGACTCTTCTCTCCAATTAACCACCAGAAAACCATAATTGACACTGTGGCTTAAGTAGTAGAGCACTTACCTTGAGCCCAGGCCCAGAATTCAAGCCCCACGACCAACAGAAAACAAAGAAACAAACAATTCTAACTATGGTTATATAAATGAGCAAGCTTATTAAATGATTATAATATTATAATCTGGCTTCTCTCAGATTCCCACATCCAAGAACATTTTAACCAGAAAAACTTCCAAGACTGAATTTAAAAGTATATATCCTTTAACACCCTTGATAAATCATGTCAACTCTTTATTTACTTGCTTCATTTCTTTATATTAACTGACATTTTTTACTTCATAATCTTTCACTACCATGAATAAATGCTGTAAAAGGCCAGATCAGGCTTTTTTTTTTTTCCTTTCAATATTCCTCCTTTAGTACTCTTTTGAAATGCTATTTCTGGGCCTTGAGTTCAGGGCCTAGAGCTCTCATTCAGCTTTTTGCTCATGGCTAATACTTTACTACTGGAACCATGCCTCTACTCTGGCATTTTTGCTCATGAATTTGAGACAGACTCTTGAATACTCTTCTGCACCGGCTGGCTTCAAACCTTGATCCTCCATGTCTCGTTTTCTAAGTAGCTAGAAGACTTAGTGCTAGTAGCTTGAGTCAGTGTCACACAGCTCAGAATTAATTTTATCACTATAGGCAAGTGCTATTAAGAGATAAAAAGGCAAGCTTTGTCTGCTTCCAAGATCTGGTTGCTAATGGTAGATTTAAAACTAAAAGCAAACTAATTCCTTAGCACCACCTAGTGGAAAAGAGTAAAACTACCAGCAACACATAACACGAATAGAAGTGTTTTTAGGCCAGGGGGGGCAAGATGGGGCCAATATGGCAACAGGACAGTAGGGAAACACCACAGCTCTCTCCAGAATGCCAGCACAGAAGATGCCCAAGACGCTGGTGCCGGTGCCCGTTCTGGACCTGCTGATTGCAAACAGAGAAACCTTGGAGCTTGGAACCTGCACAGAGACCTTTCCCTCACCCCTCACTAGATCAAGGCCGCCCCATCCTGCCAAAACCAGTCAGCCTCACAGCTGAGGGGGGAACCCTAGAATTACAGGGGTCCATTCGCAGAAAGCCAGTGCATTAGACTCCCAAGGTGCCGGGGCTAACCCAGAGAGCACAAACAGAGACAAAAACCTCGGAGCTCAGAAACTTGTGAATACCCCTCCCTTTCCCTTCTGCTGGTGGCCAGCGCAAAAAATGCCCACAGCGCCAACCTGGACAGCATCAACAGAGGCAGAGATGGAAAGACACAATGACCTATAGCAGTCACTACCTGGCCCAGCCCACAAGCATCTGAGAGTACTGTGGCAACAAGCGACCTACATCGCACAAAAACAGTGATCTGCCACAGCACGGCTGGAGAGTTCCCAACCAGCTCCAGGTTAAGTACTCTAGAGGGGACAGTGTACCTCCCTCCCCCAAGGGAGACCAGTGCTGGTGGTAACACCCAGAGCTTGACCCAGACCCTCCCGCCCCCCCCCACCTGGACTACAGGTCTAACAAAAACTGGGAACTGTTCAAGGGCCCCACCAGCTCGTGGAGCACCCAGACAGAATAGCTCAAGATCACCCCTGGAAGGGAGCTTAAACGCCCAAGCCTGGAACAGTGTGCTAGGGCCACAGCAGCCAACAGCAGAAGAAATCCAAACTGCATACCCGAGGCTGTGTACCCTGAGCAGGATACCCAGCACCACACGTCCATAGGCATGCCCCAGATGGGGGCCAGGAGCCAGGGCCAGGCCTGGGGATCGGTGTCTGAGCTGCACAACCCATCCATCCCATTAAGTCAGAAACTGAGCACATGCCTCAGCAGAGGGGGGAAAGCAGGGAACCACACCACTTGGGAATTGTGCCCATGATGGCAAAAGGCTGTGTGTCCAGCGAGGGAGAACCAGAAACCCAAACCCAAACAGAGAACCTGACCTGTATATCCCAGGCTGGGGATTGGACAGCTCAGGCCACCAGCACCTGATTAAAGTCAGTAACTCACAGCAGACTCCCAACACCTGGGAGAGTACATCCAGCACACCCAATGTCTCCAAGAGCACCTGTAGGAATATGAGCAGTCTAGGCTGCTCAGTCCTTGACTAAAGGTGGGAAATGCCTGTGATCTCCAGCAGACAGCTGATTGCCCTATGTGGGTCAAACTAGCAGCTGGAGGTCAGCCTCTCTCCCAACAGAACCAAGACCAGGTACAGACTCTCTCAGCCAACCAAGGGCCAAGAGTGAGCTTCATCAATTGATCCAGGAACCAACCCAGAACCAAGCAAAGACAGCCACCTATTGACCAAAAGAGTCAGTTTCAGATTAGTCTCCAGGATCCCCGAATACCCATGCAAAAATAACAGAAAATTACAAGATTTATCAACACCCAGGATACCAAGCTACCTCCAAAAGCCAGCAGCCACCCAGTGGGGAGAGCCCCAATGGAAGCGAAGCAGGAATAGAAGACAAACACTACATCCAAGAGATGCTAGAGGCAATGACTCTAGAATTAAAGTAAGAAATGGATTAGAAATTTAAAGAACACAGAAATGCAATATCAAAAGAGATGCAGGATTTCAAACAGGGAATGCATGCAAAAATAGATGCAGTACACACCTCACTAAAAGATGAGATTAATACTCTGAGAACCAACACAGAAGCCATCAATGGCTCAATCTCCTCCATGCAAACCACAATGGAAGCCATAGTTAACAGAGTGAACCAAATGGAAATTAGAATATCAGATATGGAAGACAAAATGCAGCAACTGTAAAAAAAAAAGTCACAGATATGGAAAAATCACTTAAATTATGCCAAAGGAAAATCGAAGAGCTAGCGGACAGTGCCAAGAAATTTAACCTTCATAAAACTGGAGTGAACAAAGGTGAAGAGTATCAAAGCAAGGGAATAGAGCACTTATTCAGTAAGATTATCAATGAAAATTTCCCTCATCTTGAAAGAGAACATCTCACCTACATAACAGAAGCATATAGAACACCTAACAAGCAGGATCCCAGGAGAAATACTTCCAGGCACATCATAGTAAAAATGATAGCTCTGAATAATAAAGAAACAATCTTGTATGCAGCAAAAACAAAGAAGGAGCTATACTATAATGGGAAAAAATCAGAACCACTGCAGATCTCTCCAAAAGGCCTGGGAAAGTACGATCCAAGTCTTGAGAACCAATAACTGCCAGCCCAGACTGATATACCCAGCAAAGCTAGCATTCACATTCAATGGAGAAACTAAAATTTTTAATAGTAAAGAAAAACTAAATGAGTCATAAACAATAAGCTAGCATTACAAAGAATATTAAGAGGGGGAACAGAACCTGAAGAAAGCAATCACGAACAGGGATCCACATCAGATAGTTATCACTTAGAAGTCCGACTTAGTAAGCACAGGAGGAAAGAAGAAAAACTTAGGAAAGCCGGAAATTGACAGGAAACACAATGCATCTCTCTATAATAACCATAAGATATTAATGGGCTCAATTCACCCATCAAAAGAAGACCAATGGAATAGAACAGAAGATCCAGAAATAAAACCACACACTTACAGTCATCTGATATTTGACAAAGAAGCCAGACATACGGTGGAAGAAGCATAGCCTATTCAATTACTGGTGCTGGGAAAACTGGGCGGCCACATGCCGAAAACTAAAAGTGGAACCCAGCCTATCACCATGCACTAACATCAACTCAAAATGGATTAAAGACCTTAACATCAAACCTAAATCTCTGAAACTACTGCAGGACAGAATAGGAGAGACACTTGAACTTATAGCCACAGGCAGGAACTTCCTGAACAGAGTTCCAGGTTCACAAAAAATTGGAGAGAGACTTGACATATGGGACTACCTTAAAATAAAGTTTCTGCACAGTTAAAGACATAGCAACCAAACCAGAAAGACAACCAACTAACTGGGAAAAAAATATTTACCAGCAATATATCAGACAAGGGCCTAATATCCAGTATATACAGGGAACTCAAGAAACTCATTCCTCCTGCAGGGCGCCAGTAGCTCACACCTGTAACCTAGCTACTCAGGAGGCTAAGATCTGAGGATCGTGGGTTCAAACCCAGCCCGGGCAGGAAACTGTGAGATTCTTATCTCCAATAAACCACTAGAAAACCGGAAGTGGCACTGTGCTCAAAGGGAAACTAGGAGGACACAGAAACAGAGGAAAACATACAACAGCGGGACCCATCAGCTCCAATGTTCATTGATCAAAATGAACTAAGCAACTCAATGGCAGCGATGGGAGGGAGGGAATGAGCGGGAATGAGTGAACAGCTGACACTAAGCAAAAGGAAAGAAATGTACATATCACTGGATGTGGAAGAAATAACTGTATTTTCAAAGCTCATAGAACTCATAAACTTTATAGACCACAATAAAGACAATTTTCCTCAGGAAGGTTAGAATGTGTTTGTGACGTTTAACTAAGTATCACTATCCCACAATACTGTGAAATTTATGTAATCACTTAATCACAATAAAACATTGGAAAAAAAGAAAGTGTTTTTATTGTTTGTAATATTACACTTATGTGAGAATACTAGGTAAACTCCGTTGCACACACAAATTTAACCTTCATGAAAAAGAAGTACTTAATGTCCACAGAAATCAAGTTCTCTAAAAAGCTAAATGATGCTCCTAATGTTACAGTTAAATAATCAAAACAATTATGAGCTAAATGTCCATGATTTCATGATACTGTTTCTTACTCTACACTGAAATGTACATGAACAGTATGTAAAAGCTGTCAAATGAATTCTTTTCAAGTAGTACGTACATACCAACAAATTATCTAGAGCCTCACTGTGTACATTTTTACAAGCATATTTTTTAAAGAGGCCCAGTAGTGACTATGTCAAGTGAGCTTATGGAATAAAATGCTGGAATCATTTGGACGAATGGTGCTGTGTGTCTGCCCTCAAGTTCAAAGCTAGGAAAATCAACTTTTAATATCAAGTAAGAAAATAAAAACTTGTTGGCTCTATCACAAGTTAACAATCACTTTTATAAGCATTTCCCATTTATCAAACCCGCCCAGGGGCTCTGTAGCAAGCTCTCATTTCCCAATACAGATGGATTCATGTACTTCATATACATAATTTTAAGAATAAGCTGTGTATATAAGATTATTAAGTAGTCTCCCCTGAGAAGTACAAGCTAAGGACACTTGGGTTTCAGGTGCACAGTCCTAGTTGGCAGTCAGAATGTATGGGAAGTTGTTTCTCTTTTACATGGCAACATCCTAGAGTAATGTAGAATAGTGGAATGCTCTGGTGTACAAAATGGTTGAGCTAAGGATTATTTAACTGTGTATACTTATTTACACAAATACATAAGTACACAGAAATTATATTTGTACAGATTACTAAGCTTTTCAATTTCTTTGAACAGCTATTTCAAATTCTCTATTTGGTGCAGTACTCTCATACTTCCTTGCTTCTGTATCATTTTATTTTTTATCATAGCACATTACCATGATACCTGCAAATCTATGTCCAACTTTATTAGGAACCAAATGTAAAGTATTAGTAAACAGACTCCAGGTGAGGACTTGAGACACACTGTATGTTTTAAGACAATGACTTTAAGATAACCTACAGCAGTTAGGCAGACTTCGGGATCTGGGCAATTCTTAAATTCTCAGCTTTTAAAGCTGCTACTAAATTATCTGTCTTTAATATCTAGTTAACCCTAATATTAAGCTATATAAAATGAGAAACTTAAAATCTTTAAACTCTTTAAACTTAATAGGATTAAAAAGGGAGGTAGGGAGGAAAATTGAAGGAAAGGGAGCTTGAAAGAACAATTGTAATAACCTAACATTCTGTGTGTGTATGAATATGTGTGTGTGTGTCTTAGTCCTAGTGCTTGAAGTCAGGGGCTGGGCACTGTCCTTGAGCATTTTTGCTCAAGGAAGCTCTACTACTTGAACCACAGCTCCACTTCTGGCTTTTAATTAGTGGTTAATTGGAGATAACTGTCTCATGGACTTTTCTGCCTGGGCTAGCTTTGACCCTTGATCCTCAGATCTCAGCCACTTGAGTAGCTAGAAGTAATAACCTAATAAACCTTTTAGAAATTAAGTCTTTTAAAATTATATACTTTTGGTATCAGGACAAAGTGTCAAATTGTAGAACAAATGATTAAAGTAGAAGACCAAATGACTATTTTTGTCAGGAAAGGAGAGTATCTCCATTATGAGTTGTTATAATTGGTGATAACTCTCTGGTTTAAGATTCAGTTATACATCCTACATATGAAACAAAAGAATTGAATTGAATAATTTTGTAGTACCATTTGTTTGGTTTTCTGTAGCTCTAGCTTGAGACTGTTACATTCTCTCCTCATCAGTTCCAGCTCTTGTTCCAAACCATGTATCTTCAGGTCACAGCTTAACTTTTCTACCTCCCAGTTTGATGAAGGTGGATTTAAATTCCTCATCACTACAAAAGGATGGACATCAAAATTATTATCTGCCTTCTACAGTGATTCAATTCTAGAAAGGTTAAAAATGCTGGCAAAATGTAGATAATAGAAAAAGGAATATAAAACATGTATCCATTAATAATTTTGAAAAAAGAAACAGTATTTTCAATGACTTGCCAATAAGAATATCTTGCAAACTTTTAGAATGTATTAATTATCCTATCTGATTTTTTTAAGTATAAATTTGTCTGGAATCTTAAAAAATACCATTTTTGTCAACAAACACAAAAATTCTGACAGACCAATAATCCATTTTACGTAACTACAACTGAGTTTTATAAAAATAATGAAGTGAATAAACTAAGATAGTTAATACTCCATCTCAGTGTCATTACAGTATAAAATTTGATGAATAGACCTAACAAGTGTGCTGAAACAATTTTGTTCATAAACAACCCACTATGGAAACTCAATATACCTGGATACTACTTTATCTTTAACTTATTACTTTGTATTTTCATTGACAAAAAGTCCCCACCAATCATGGAAAGTGATCTCATGGTAATTTTCTATCAAAAGGTTTCTTAGATGCCTATCCTTTTGTCTGGTGAGAACATTTACGAGAACAGAACATGATTTAGAACCCCCAAATCTTTTTCACATCAACATCGTATCTTCATCTTTTTAAGAATTTATGAAAGAAAAGGAGGAAGAACAACTGATACTATTGCATGATACTATCGTAATTAAGCAAATGTTCAAGAAAGGTAAGCCAGCCAGAACATACCAGTGGGGCAGAAGTTTTCATAAGGATGGGATTTTACTCCTATATGTCACTGCAAACTAGCCCTGAATAAATCCCATCACATTATTGCTAGGGAAGGTATAATTTGGAGCCAAGGAAAGGCTAAAGGAAGTTGATACTGTGTGAAAGCAGAACAGAAAAATTAACAAAAAATTAGACTTAAAGTAGTATACTAATGGTGGATATAATGCACAATGGAAAAAATGTATTGTTAGAATTTATAACAAGTAAGTGGCATACCCTGCTGAGTTTCCACCTCTGTTCTTAGCTGGAGGAGTTCTACTTCTTTAGATTGTAGTTGTTCATTCAATATTTTCAAAGATTCAGAGTTGTCTTTATTCTAGTTAAGTAGGGAAAATGCCAAATTACATTCAATAAAATCTGTAAGTTGCTGTTATATCTTCATTTTCAGGTGAATATTGAAAACAAAACCCTCATTCTAGTCTTTAAAAACAAGATATGAAAATGAATTCCATTTCTTACTAATCTTTTTCTTTTTTCTAACGTAAGACATTTTTATTCATTGGCTTTATTTTTAACACACCTACTACTTCTACTATGTCATGATTTTGCAAGGTAAATAAGTGATGTTAGATGTATTTAAATTTCTAAACATCATTATATTTTTGATATGGAAATAAATTGCAAACATACTGGCTATAATTGCACTTAACCTTGAATATGTATGATACTAAATGTTTAATAAATGTAAATATGATTTCCTTAATTTTAAACCTTTTTAAAGAGAAAACTCCATTATGCTATACAGGTGTCAGTTTTTTCAAACCAACTTACCATTTTATCCAGTTTGCTCTTCAAGTTATCTCTATCAATACAAACTTCTCGATATGCATGATAGGCTTTGTTTACTTGTTCTCGTCCAACAGAACTTGTTTCCTCATCTAGTCTAGCTCCTACAAGCTAAAATATGAAATTAGAAAATAAAACAAAAACCAACTTAAGAAAGTATTCCACAAGGAAAAAAGTCTCCCTTTAGCCTATAATTAAATATTTCATTTTCAGACAATTAATCTTTACTGATTAGCAAAGCAAGAATGTAGAGAAGACTTTTAAAGTTTGCTATACTTATACTTTTTTAAAATCAGTATCGTACATGGTCTCATCAGTATTTGACAAATCACTGTTACCATATCACAGTATACCATACCAGAGTATACCATTTGTTTGAAATGCTTAGGAAATTTTCTAGCCTATAGTATATGATTTCTATGATCAGAAAAAGTATCTGGTTACATCAGGCTCAACTTTCTCTTTTTTCTTTCTTTTTGTGCTGGTTGGGTTTGAACTCAGGGCCTGGCTACCACTCTACCACTTGAGCCACAGCTGCACTTTGAGCTTTTTGGTGGTTATGTGGAGATAAGGAGCTCATGGACTTTCCTATCCAGGCTGACTTTGAACTGTGATCCCTAGATCTCAGCTCCTTAAGTAGTTAAGATTATAAGCATGAGCCACCAGTACCTGGCCAGAATGAATTTTTTTTTTTTTTTCCGGTCATAGGGCTTGAACTCTGGGCCTGGGCACTGTCCCTGAGCTCTACAGCTCAAGGTGAGCACTCTTACCACTTGAGCCACAGAGCCACTTCTAATTTTCTGGTGGTTAATTGGAGATTAGAATCTGACAGTTTCCTGCCTGGGCTGGTTTTAAAATGTATTCCTCAGATCTCAGCCTCATGCTGGTGGCATGAGCCACCAGCACCCAGCTCAGGCTGAACATTTTTAAGGAACAGACATGCTAGTTCATTAAATCATGTATTACTCAAGAATTGGTATAGAACTACTGGTAACAAGGTAAATCCTGTTTCTATACATTTTAAAATAAGCAAACAATGAGCTTCAAAAAGTTACCTTCTCTCTTTATCTTTACCCAGTATATAACGAATTTCTTCTCCATTTTTATTCAGTATATAACAGATTTGCTTAATCATAATTAAAGTTCACACAAATAAATTTTGACCATTTTAACCCATTTTTACTCCTATCCTTCACAAATTGAGCTCTACCCACTTACATCGTCAAGTCTTTTAATACAGAATAATGAATTTATTGGCTGATAACCATTTCCTTTACCCTCTGTGGAAGCTGTCATTTCTAAGAAGCAAATGTAAATTTATCTGGGAAAAAAAAACCCAAAAACAGACACTAAAATTTAAAACTCAGAAGTAAATGGGTAATCAAGAAAGACTTCCCAATAAATAAAAGAAGGATGTGAGGGCGATCTGGCTGCGACATCTGTCACCCCATTGATCGCCAGGGTTGATTCGGCTGATCTGGCTGGCTAGGTGGGTGTTCCCTTCCTCCCTCACCACTCCATGTGTGTCCCTCCCGAAGCTGCGCACTCGGTCGAAGAGGACGACATCCCCGATAGAGGAGGACCAGTCTTCGGTCAAGAGTATACGAGTAGCTGCGCTCCCCTGCTAGCACCTCCAAACAAGCTCTCAGGGTCCAATAAATAAAAGGAAACAGCTACATTGCTTATCTATTCCATAACACTTAGAAGTGTCAACATTCTCCATGAAAAAGTAAATGACATTACTAGTTAAAAGCATTATTCCCATTATGGGTGTGAAAGAATAAAAAAGAATGTGGAAGTAAAGAAGACCTTATTAAACATTAATCTGGAAGTGTCCTCCTGTGATACTATGTCACTTGTTTATAGATTCATAATTTTAGAGTCAAATACATACAGCTATGAGGGTACCATAGTATAAAAAAGAATGAAAATAATCGGAATATATCTCCTTCCAAGCTGTAAAGCTCTACAAATATTTATCTAGCAAATCACAACTTTAATGTCCAGTTAGGAGATTCATAGTGAGTTGTCCTTGGAAAGTTAGTAAAACCATGGAAGAGAGGACAAAATATTTGAAGTTTCAAATATTTTGAATTATTCTGTCATAAAATGTAAAAGCAAAGAAAAATTACCTTTTCTTCTAAAAACCTTATTCTTTTCTTTAAGAAAGAGTTTTCTTTCTCTGAATCCTTAAGTCGCTTTTTGATGTCTTCATATGCAGTGACCAGGGCAAAATGTGATGCAACAGATTCATCTCCTGAATATATTGAGACTGGAGTCACTGTCTCTCTCCTATGAGCCTTTTCATGATTAAGAATGCATATATCATCTTCTAATACTGCATCCATGACAGCTATTTAAAAGAAAGAGTATAAAATATGAATGTCTCGAATAGTGAACAAGAAAAAAATACACTTTGAAAAATGTGAATATCAGAACAATGATTAAATATTCCTGTTTTCTTTTAGACACAGCACAGCATAGTTAAGAACAGAGCTATCTGGGTTCTAATCCAAGTTCTCCAATTTATTATCCATATAACTCAGGGAAAGCTGTTTAAAATCTCTATTTTAGTTTATTTATAAACTTAGGAAATAACATTACCTCATAGAAGCTTAAGAACTTTAAATGACTGATAGCTATAAAGTAGGCTGTCTGTCCATCCATCCATCCATCCATTCTTCCATTCTTTATTTTTTCATGCTGGTACTGAAGCTTTAATTCAGGCCTTGGTACTCTCTGTCATTTGAGCCATACCTCCAACAAACATTATTTACTATGAGAAAGCTCTTTAAAATTTTATAAAAATTGTGATTAGAGTATAGAGGACTTGACAAGAACACACACACACTGTCACCAGAAAACGAATACACATACATACCTGCTCCACACATACATAACTGCTCCACATGAAATACCCTTTCCTCAAAAAGAACATCTCATGCTCACATATTTTCCTTCATCAACCTTAGCATTCTCATGTCTAGGAGAATTCTGGCATATTATGCAAGTTTTAATGTATACTATATTGTTCCCTTAATAATTGCTTACGTTTGTGTACTCACAATAAAGGACACATTAATGTTTGAAGATTCACTATGCATAATATGTTATGGTCCTTCAATATAGTAAGAATCACCTACATATTATATGTAGGCCATAGAAAGGTAATTTGCTCAATTAAAACTATTAAACCTTAAGCTGCATGAAACTACAGGATGTGTCTGTTTTATCTTTTTGTCTCCAACCTATCACTACCTATGAGATTCTTAATACTGATTAGAAAATGAAGAATAGATAGAGAAGAATTCAAACCAGATTCTGACCACAAAACCTTTGAGATCAATTACCTTATTAGTTAATGAAAAGGAAACTTTACATCTGCTTTTGTTATTAAATTCAGCATTAGTGCTAGACCTGAGAATTCCTGAAAAAAAAAAAATGCTATGGAAGGAACAGTAGCTGAAACCTTTTACAACTTCATGAAAAAATAAAGTAAGGTCATATATGAGAAACTAAAAATACTGTACAATGTTCTTTTAGTTTAAAATAAAACATTAATTATAACAGTCTAAAGGCCATCAACAAAATTTCATGTATCTTAGATTAGCAATTAATGATTATTGAAAACTATTCCTTGCTTGAAATAAAAATTAATGACTCATTATCAGTCATTCTTTTGAGAACTTTATAGGGAAAGGAATTGAGTTAGAAGAATTTAAGTAAGTTTTCCAAAGTAAAATAAGTAGACAGTAAGATGTAAAGAGGAAATTTAATGCATATTTCACTATGCTTACTTTCCTCAAAAAATTCAGCTTGGTGTACTACTGGCTTTTGTTCTACTTTATGTCAGATAATATACTAAAAATGTTTTGTTTGCATGTTTATTTATATGGGTTATTTTCACTGTATTTTTGTTTTTCTATTTTTTTTTTTCTTGTGCTGGTCCTAGGGCTTAAACTCAGGGCCTGGGTGCTGTCCCTAAGCTCTTTTGCTCAGGCTAGTACTCTACCACTTGAGCCACAGCTCCACTTCTGGCTTTTTAGAAACTAATTGGAAATAAGAGTCTTACGGATTTTCCTGCATAGGCTGACTTTGAACTGTAATTATTGTATCTCAGCTTCCTGAGTAGCTACAATTTCAGGCATGAGCCACTGGTGCCCAGCTGCTTTTGTCATTTTATAGTTAAAAACTTCTAATTGCTTTCAACTTAAGATAGGGTTTGGATGAAGTGATTTGTGTCTAAGTGATATTATAGAAAAGACAGGCAAAAATAAGCAGGTATATTTTTAAGTGTTAAGTAGATAAAAGTTTTGAACCAACTAAGACAACTCATAGCCATGAATTAGAGTATTTCCCAGTTTATCAACAAAGCCCAAGAACAAAAATGACCTATGCTACAGTGTTAAAAAAAAGTGGCAGATTTTCATGCTCCTTTTGATAAAAGCTGCACAGTCTCCTAATAATGAAGAGTTTTAAGATTTCTTGCTCTACAGGAGTTTACTTTGCTTTCTCTGGGTTCACCTCTACTGCAAAACAGTAAGGATCATTCCATTTATATTGTTGCCAGAAGAAACTATCATAATTTCCCTTCTAAAAAGAAGATATGGGTTATTCCAATAAGGCAAACTCAAAGTATCAACAAGTGGCAGCATATGAGGTTTATCTATGCAGAGAATGCCTTAAAAGTAGAATAGAGTAGATGGCTACTGAAGTGGTACAATGCAATCTAGTTTAACAGCAGGTAAAATAGTCCCATATTAGATAACTAATTAATATGAATGTGAACCATTACTGTTTACAAATCCAATCCCTTGAGCTTAGTAGTTTCTGGGCCCTGTAAAGAAAGATCTTAGAAAGTAGCCAATAATACAAGGCAAATATCCCATTATTATGTATTACTATACTACCAACTTAGCAAAATAGTAAAGTAGACTATGTATAGCCTATGGTTTTATTACTTAAGCTTCCTTTATCCTTTCTGAACCTTATTTTTACAGAGAAGCAAATGGAACTACAGTAGCAGTAGTCTACCTCTTAACAAAAGATCCATTTATATACTTTTGTTACAATAAAATGTTTCTACATAGATATACATTCAAGTAGTTAAGATGCTTGATTTTCTGGATAAAGTGTAAAAGTATAACAACTGGCTATTACTATACATAACAAACTAGATCAAGGTAGACCTAATATTTTGGCATTCTACTGTAATTTAAGTTTTCTCAAGGTAACCAATATTTGTTTCTGTTAATCTTTAAAATGAGTGCCCCAAAATACAGTGACTGAAAATTACAACACTGAGGTTGTGGCTCTGTGGTACAGCATTTGCCTAACATGTGCAATACATAAAGCCCTGGGTTGGATCTCCAGACACCGCCCCCCCCCCGCCCCCGCCATGCCACACACACATACAGATATATTTTCTGGACAACAACGTCACAATTATCAAAACACTTCCCAAAGACAAGCTCAAGTGAATTTGTCATGAAATTCAATAAGAAATGTGCCACAAAAACACAAAGAAATCTGGCTTTTTAAAGAATGTTCCAAAAAGCTGGAGACAAACTAATTCACTGTTAGACAAAGTGAACTGTGGACCACTGCCTCAGAATCACAAGCCCGTAATTCCAGTTATTCAGAGGCAGAAGGAAATTGCAAATCTGAGGTCAGCTGGGGCAAAATTAATGAAAGGCCCTATCTCAAAAACAAGTTACAAACAAAGGACTTGAGGAGTGACTCAAATGATAGCAAAACTGCCTAGGGCACATTAAGTGCAGGATTTTAATTGTATTTAATCCACACAGTTTGAAACAAAATATGAAAGAAAAAAATTATGTGGTTACTTAGCTCCAATGAAGATCTAAATAAGTCAGAATATCAAGGTGCATAAAGTAATCATAAGTCCCGTATCTACATAATTTACAGGATTCCACCTGCAACTAGAATTCTTTTAACATCACAAACAAGAACATAATTTGTTAAATAAGTTGGTGAGAAAAGACAACATTAATACCCAAAGCTAAAGAGACACATATGGGTAAACAAGTTTAAATATTATTAACTCAAAATATTTTAAACCGTCATAAGTTTGAGTCTTCATTGTGACCAACACTAAGGAGGCTCAGATCTTCATGTTATATATTCTTGGGGGGGGGCACTAGAAAATATGTAGGTATCTTTTGATACCAGATTGGTCTTTTTTCTAGGAATATCTTATCTTTCTCAACATCATTATATTTGCCATTTATTGATCATTTGACAAATACCAACCACTTATGTTTTTGCGTGCATTTTCCTACTTCTTAGGTAAGTAGTACTACCCTAATTTACAAATTCTTTTAAAAAGATGAATATCTTACCTACAGCTACCCAACAAAACAGTGACAATGTTGTGATGTGACTTCAAATATGCTGTCTTCTAAATCTATCTTCCTAATATAATGTTCTGAAAGGTAACACAAAATGAATTGTGATTTTCCTAACTATCAGGGCAAGGCAGCATTAACTCTATGGTAGCACTGGTCGGGGATTCAGAAACCCAGATTGTAGTCTAGCATCTTTAACATTCATTTGAGATTAGTTCACTTCACTTCTATGGACATAAATTCCCAACCTTTAAATGACAGAGTTGAGCTACATCATTCAAATGTGGTGAAGGAAAAATTTAATCCCAATACAGATTGTCATCCTGAACAACAGGAGGGATTTCTCAATTGTATCAGAAACAGAGTGACAAATTAAAATATACACATTACCTCATCTACTAAAAGTTGGCAAGAAAATTACTACAGCTAACAAAACTGAGGCTCAAAAGTAATTTTGCCTATTATCATAGCAAAAATGTACTCAAACATGCAATATGAAAAACACCACTCTAATTTTTATTATCTCAAATCATTAGCCTTAGTGCAGAAATGCATTTTTGTGGCAGGAACGCATTAAAGCATTAAGACTCTCAGTGATAGAGTGTGGGTAGTAGCATACTTTTCATTCAGTTCTTAAACTAATAATCTTTGTGCAACTGAGTACCTGTTATACATTAAATGCTGCTAGTGTTATCAAATTATTATTTTCTAACCCTAAGAACTATATTTTGATTCTAGTTAGATTGATTCTATTATTTTATGACTATTAAAAATACTTCAACACATTGTTTTTACTAATAATCTTGACAGCGTTCTGTGTTTTTAATGTTAATCAGATATTTTAGGCAATATGCTTCACTTTTTTAGGGAACTACTTCATTTGCTCTTCAGAAAAAATCCATCTGTGTAAAACCTCTGAGGTGGGCAAGAACCTTCCTAATTTATAGATGGGATAACTGAGACATGTAGATGGATATCAGACCTGAGATCTATTGCGGTTCCTAGGAATTATGCTTAGGTTCCTTGGAAAGTAAGTATCCTTATTTTAGAGAGAGACGATTTGTCTCTCTTACAAAATGTGAGGCCCTAGTGCTCAGATCCAATCCAGTGCTATTTCCCACTAATATAATGTTTCTTTTAGTAACACCGTGAAGCCTTTCATTTGCATAAAACTTTAATCACCAGTAATATTTCATTACAATTCTGTAACTATCTGTGACTGATATACCTTTCCAATGTAAGAAAGATGGCAATTACAGTGTCTTGAAAGAAATGGACTGGAATTAATACCTTCAGACATTGCTCAATCCAACTTAAAATTCTAGCAGTAAAAAGTGTCTCCTGCTGGGTGCTACTGGCTCATACCTCGAGAGGCTGAGATATGAGCATTGCAGGAGGTTTGAAGCCAGCGTAGGAAAGAAAGTCCAGGAGCCTCATACCTCCAGTTAACCAGCAAAAAAAAAAAAAAAAAGCTGGAAGGGAAACAGTAGAGCTCAAATAGTAGAGCACTAGCCTTGGGGATGGGGGGAAGCTCAGGTACAGCTCCCAAGATCTAGAAGCCCTGAGCCCGGTAAACACATGTACATGGACTAGAGTGTTCTCTCTCCCCCTTCCCCCTCCCTCCCACTCTCTCTCTCTCTCTCTCTCTCTCGCTGCTCCTTAAGTTTAAGGATCAAGGGTCAATGTATTTGAATACCTCAGGGTACTCCCAACTCGGCTGGGGCAACTTAGGTTTTTTATGGGTATATGATATCACTTCCAGTATTCGAGTTCCTGGTGTGTAGGGGATAAAGGTGTTACCCTTCCTTGAAAGAAGAAAAAAAAAAAGAAAGAAAGCAAAGAAAACCGCAAATAGAGGATTGGAAAGCACTGTTTAGACGGCGGACAGCCACTACATACTGACACTCGTTGACGAATACAGGGGACTGAGATCACAGCACCCCAGACAGTACTGGCCTAGTGCTATGTCCCTCTTCTGTCCAACGTGTCTCTTCAGTGAAAGAAGGGAATCTAATGGCGCTCAGGAAATCAAGACGGCAGAGAGGAAAGCTAAAGGGAGAGGAAAGGGCCCCGCAGGACTGGTAACAGGTGGGGCGTGGAGATAACCCAGGAACGGGACACCCGAAGGGGCCGCTCGGGGCGGAGAGCAGGAGGGCGTCCGGACCGGCCCCGGCCCCCACCGGCCGGAGAGACGTACTCACCCTGGGCCCCGGCTCCGCGGAGCCGCCCCCGAGGCCGCGGGGTTCCGACTTCCCCAGTACTTAGAAAACGGACCGAAAACCAGCCGGGTCGCCGGAGGTCACCACGGGCTTCCGGTTTCCCGGACGACCCCGCTGCTTCCCCCGCGAAGGTGGCCGCTCCGGGTGCGCCGCGGAGGGATTCCCATGTCGGTGGCTGCGACGACCGGGGCGTGGCCCTGCCCGCGGGCAGAGGTTAACACAAGGACGGGAGAGCCGGTCTGGAGGAGCGGGGCTGCCGCGGGACCGGGCCCGCTGCCCAGCGGACGCGCGCGAGATCCAGGCCCGCCGGCGCCGGCCGCCCGGAGCCGGACCAACCGCGCGCCGCCCCACGGGGTCGATGCCGGGCGGGGACCGGAAGGGTGGAGGAGCGCCTCCCGGCTGGAAAATCACGGCGGGACGGAGGTCAGGGCTGCGCGAGGGAACCGGAAGTCAGGCCTGAGGGAATCGCGGGGGCGCTCCGAAGCCGGGCTGAAGGAGAGAGAGACTGGGTGGCGGAGGGTAACTACATGTCCCGTCAGCCTCCGCGACAGGGCGGGTCAGACTACGTGTCCCGACAGCCTCCGCGGCAGGGCGGCTCATACTATGGGTCCCGTCAGCCTCCGCGGCGGGAGGAGGACTCGCGGGGGCGGCGTGGAGCCGGGTAAGCGTTCTCCAGGGCCTCGGGGCTGAGGTCCGCCTTCAGGCGCGCCCTCTAGCGCGACCGTTACCGCACCTCCTGCGCGCGCGGCTCTTTGGGGGTACCCACGGGCTACACTCCGGGTGCGTGTCCGGGGGAGCCACCGGGACCCCTGTGGCCTCTTCTCCGGGCGCGCTGCCCGCTGGCGCGCCTCTCGTCGGGCGGCCTAGCGGTCCGCCGGCGGGGCCCGCGGCTTCCCGGGGCGGGGGGGTGAGGTGACTCCCGCGTCAGGTGACGGCCTTAGGGGTCACGTGTGGTGAGCTCTGCCACCTCGGGGTCGCCCCCAGGAAGGCCCTGGCCCCTCCCGGCGGGGCGGTGGCCGGCCGGGCTGTCGTGCGAGGTGGAGCCCTCCAGGCCTGGCGGCGGCTCGGGGAGGCCCGCGACGCGCGCGTGCGTCGGGCCCGTACGTCGGGCCCGTGCGTCAGCGAGTTGCTCGCGTCTGGCACGCGTCATATCGGACGGTCCTTCCCTGGGCGTTTTCCTGGATTTTCCGTGTGTTAGCCAGTCGTTCCAGCCTTTTGACTAGGAGGTTTCTGAAGCAGGTGCGCTCATCCTTTGAGAAGTCCAGAGTTGTTATACATAACATTAGGTCCGATGTCGGCTTCACTTAAAAGCATATAGACATTAACCTGTGAAGCGAATCCGTCTTTTTAAAAGGCGCCAGCTGTGGAAGCGGCACAACGAGTCGGCTTTACCTTTCCTGTCATCCTGGCACAGCAGTATTCCAAGGTCTCCTACAGAGGGTCTGCTTTTGTTTGAAAAGACACACACCTGGATTTTGTCACTACTATTCACAAAGGCATCTGCCGAACCAGACTGTATAAACTTAAGTTTAGTCAAAAACAGGCTAGTTTTTCATTTGGGGGCATTGTACTACGGCTAGGTTCTAACAAAGTAGACTCAACTAGTTCTTCTTTCGCCTCTAACTACGACTGGCACACTTTCCCACTAGCATGCATCTTAACCTTAGCGAATAAAATACACTCTTAGAAAACTTACCACACAATTCAATCATAGTTACATGCTCAAGTTTTACTTAAACTGTTACAGAGGAAAAGTCCTCTTAGTACAAAAAAAGATATTTTGTAGGAAAAGTGAATAGTTACTAATCATTGTTAAACTAGATAAGGAATGATGACTTGTATTATCTTGAACGTTGTTTCTCTGGCCAGGTTTTTCTTTGTGTGTGTTTTTGCACGATCATGTTTTCTGTGGCTGTGAATTCAGTCTGAAAAAATTTTAAATAACTCACTGCTTTTTACAAATGTACTTTTTACAGAATGAACATTTGGGAGTTGCTTGAGCTCTCTTGACACCAGGCACTGTTTAAAAATGTCCTGCTTAGTTTGTGGTTAATAATAAGGAGATATATATTGAAAGAAGTCCACCATCTTCTGAAATTTTCCACCCACATCTACCGTCTCATGAATATCCAGATATTCAGGATATAATATTGGCTACAGGTAGGTATCATTTTCACCGGAGTAGATTTGGAATTGACTGCAGTTTCGGAACAAAAACATAAGGGTCTGGCTCAATTTCTACCTATGGTTCAGACTGCCTCTCCCATTTTTAGGCAACTGTGTATTTTTAGCATTATTTCAAATCTTGTTTTTAATTAGGCAGCTTGTAAAAATAATGAAGATACTTGTTTTTGTTTTAGATTTTATATAGGTATGCTGTAAGAAGAAACAATTTTGAGGAAAAAATAAATTTAAATTTAAAAATGAAATTCAGATTTAAATTACATATTGATTCAATTTGATTAAAATCACTCCACAGTGTGGATCGTATTTTCTGTTGTTTTATTTTGCTTTCTGAGTACTATGCCATATATTAGCCTCTGCTGAGATGTAGTTTAAGGTATGAAGCTTGTTACACCAACGCCTGTGTTTTTACATTGCCCTATCAGCTTCAATGATGGATCATGACAAAAAATATTCTTCTTTTCTCCCCACATATCATATATCTAGATTCAGATATTTGGTGTAAGAGAATGATTTTATTTGCAAAATTAACAAGCATAGTAAAAAATTTGCTTCTACAAGGTGCCAGTTGCTCATAACTGTAATTAATACTAGACACTTCAGAAGGCTGAAGTCTGAGGATTGTAGTTTAAAGCCAGCCCGAGCAGGAAAGTCACAGAGTCTCTTCTTTTAAATTAACCAGTAAAAAAAAAAACAAGTGAAGCAGTGACTCAACCAGTAAAGCATGAGCTTTGAGCAAAAAACCCAGGGATAGCACACAGCCCTGACTTCAAAGCTCCAGGACTGGCACCAAACCAGAATTGCTTCTAAAAATGAAAAACTCTGATACCTAGGCATACATCTTTCTTCTTTTCTCCCATGGACAACACATATCCCGAAACTTCAGGAAACCTTAATTTATAAGAAAGCTATCCCGGAGTAATAATTTAGGAGAGTTTTCTCCAGGGGTAATAGTTAAAGAGAATTTAAGTGTTAATTATCAGGTAGTCAACTTAATAGGTTTTGCCTATAAATTTCATATGGCTTGGAATTATTCTACACATCTTTCTACTTTCCTCAGTAATTTTCTCTTTCTCTCTCTGTAAAGCAGTGCTTTAAAATCTGACCTAAATCCTGGTACTGGTGTTTAGACAGGGATTAACTTAATGGCCAAGTAGTTGATTCTTTTACAAACTCAGTCATTTCCATTTGTTTTGAGAAATATTTCAGAGCTATCAAATTGAGTTGTCAGCTAATCGTTAAAAATATTTTTGTGTGCCAGTTATGGGGGCATGAACTTGAGGTGAGGCCTGGGCACTGACCCTGAGCTTTTTTGTTCAAGGTCAGTGCTCTGCCACTTGAGCCACAGCTTTATATCAGTCTTGTTAGTAGTTAATTGTAGAAAAAAGTCTCAAAACTTTCCTGTCAGGGCTGGCTTTGAACAGCAATCAACCTTCTGAGTAGCTAGTATTAGAGGAGTGAGTCACAGGTTGCATGACTGAAAATATTTTTTTAAATTTTATTTTTTGTAAAGATGCTGTACAGAGGGGTTACAGTTACACGAGTAAGGTGTTTGAGTCCATTTCTTGTCCATCATTGTTACCCCTCCTTTGTTGTTTTCCCATTATCCCTTCCCTCTCCCATAAAAAAATTTTGTCTAGCTTAGAAGTTCAACAATGGTATTACTGTAAAATAACCATTACTATAAATAACCAGAAAGCTTTCCACTCCCAAATAACATAAAAGAATGCAAAACAGAAGAGTTAACTTTGTCTTCCCAATAATAAGTAATACTCATCTCTAGGTACCTGATGTAATTGGGAGGAAGATCTGGATGTATGGCTTAACAAGTTCTTTATGAAATGTGCTTCTAATAAAGGTTTGATTTTTATACTTCGTAATAATTGTGATTTGTAATTGTTTACTATTTGATTAAGGTTCTTTGAAATTTGATGGTAACAATTTTAAGAAAATACGTATATGTGAGAAATCATGAAAATATATATGTTAGAAATTTAAATTTTTACCTTTTGTGGAGTGATCAATTTAAAATGTTTTCAAACACTAAAATAAATTACATTGGAATAAGCTTATATGGAGAAAGATGAAAATGATTTAGGGACAAGAAGAATGATAGATTGTCAAAGGAGGGTTGATTCTTGCACATTCTAAGACTGGATTATGGTAGATAGTAAATTACTATATTATTTATACTCAAAAATATAGACTCCTGTCTTAGGCATCTAGTCTTTTACTGGGCATACAGGCTAAACTTAAGGGAAAATAAATATATAAGAACAACCAAAAGGAGAAACAGAAAATGTAGATGGGATTGGCAGGTTGCATACAGAAAATAGAACAAGAAGAAAAATTCCTATACTTTTTATTAAATGATCAACACTCTGAGGCTTCACAGTTGTACTCTTGCCATTTAAGATATGAATTCATTCATTGAATCTATAGACATCATTTATTGTTAATAGTTTCCAAAATGTAAAATTTCACAGAAAATTAGAGGACACCAGGAAAACTTAATTTGAGAATTATAGATCTAATGCTCAGTTATTTATCTCAAATGACAACACATTTACTACAGTGTCCATAACTTTGGAGAATGCATGCCATAATAAATTGAGACATAATTTTATTTTGCAACACTGAATTATATATTTGTTTTGGAATATGTATGAATAAGATGTCACCATTTAAACAAGTATTGCATCATAGCAAAACCATACATTCCCTTTGCGCTTGACATGCAATTATTCCCTAAAGACTACTCATAACAAATATCACATCTCTTCAGTTTTTCTCTGAAAACTTCGTAAACTGAATTGGTATCTGAATATGGTCAATATTGCAAAAGAAATTATATTTTTCCATTTCCCACCAGTCCTCTTTCTGGAATAGCCAATACTGTCAATTTGTAAAAGTGGTATCTTTGGTTTTCCTGGCTAGACACTTTGATACACTTTTTAAACTTAATACTTTCTGATACTATATTAGGTAATGAATTTTAAAGATCGGGAGGATGAACTATCACTACATAAAAGTACATTGAGAAAATCATTGAGTTGTTGTTTTATAACTGCATAATTGATTGTTCAAGACTAAAAGGAGAAAGTGGTAAGAGAGCAAATGGATTAGAGACACTTAGCATGTTTCCATGTCTCCACGAATTGAAAAGAAATCTCAGGTATGTGTGTGGCTTTAGGGAGAGGCTAGTGGCAATGGAAAGGCAAGAAGATAAGAAACAGAAATAATGGAACTTCAGGTTTATAAAAGAAAAGGACTCCTAACAAACAGCGCTAAGCAAAATGGTAGAGAATAAAATGCCTTTTGGGGTACTCTATTGCTTCAGACAAAAGAAAAAGGAAACCATTTCAGAGACTTCACATATATACAAACTGGGTACATAAAACTGGTTCTAGAAAAATACAATTTGTAAATGAGAAATTTGTGTTTGGTATAGCAAACACATCCTGGAAAGGAAGACCCAAGTATTTCCCAACTTATTCACTGGAGGAATTCATCCCATGAGAGGTCTTAAAGACGTATGCCTCAGCCAGGGACAGTAGAAGACTGCATTTTTCTATTTCCAAAGCCTTTAAAACTGTCTAAGCAGATAACCTCCCTGAGAACCCATGTGGACCAGCAGTGAGAGTTGAGAATGGGATTCAAATCCAGACAAAACTTGGGAGGAGAACACAAATTGCAAGTTGTCTTGCTTGTAAGTGACTGCCAGCAAATTGGAATGGAAGAACCCACATACATTTAGCCATCTGGTCTTTGACAATGATGGCAAAAACATTTGTTGCCAAAAAGATAGTTTCTTCAATAAATGGTCATGGAATATTGAATGCCTACACAGAGAAGACAAAAACTAGTCCCTGTGACCCAGGGACTAGTTGGAAAATATTTCCAGCTACAGAGATAATAACTGAATAGAACTGTAATAGTTCGGGAAATAAAACACAATGGATTGGCATAAATAAAAAGGCTGCTAAGATTTGGGTGTAGCACAACAGTTTACCTAGCAGTGTTCAATCCCCTGTACCACAAAGAAAAGGGTAGTAATACAAAATAAAAAGCTTACTATCAAAGGAAATAATTGTCTCAAAGTAGATACAGCCCACAGAATGGGTGAAAACGTTTACTAACAATACAAATCAAAACAAAATTGGGATTTCATTCACTCCAAATGGGTATCATCAAGCAGACAGCAAATGTTGAAGATCAAGACAGTCAGGGAAGAAAACTTGTTGGTAGGAGTGTAAAAGAGTACAGCCACTATCCAAATCAACATAAAAGTTCAACAAAAGCTAAAAATAGAACTCCCATAGGAGCTTGTTATAACATAGCTGGAAATATATCAAATGGAATGAATATGTCAGAAATTGTATACTAATTGACCACCAAGCCATACAAATTCAATTGGAATATAAAGCTAATTCTGATATGTACAAGATTTATGGGAAAGATACTACAATAATATATCTTTATAACTTGACATAAAATTTATTAAGCACAAAACACATTAACTGGAAAATGAAGTATTGATAAATTATAATTATATTAAAAACTTTTGTTAATAAAAGGCATCTAAAGACCTAAGCCACATGTATGTTAGCTAAATACACATGGAACATTCTCCAAGATAAATTACTTTCAGTGATAGTGAAATTTATACCAATCTTTATACCAATATCTTTATACCAATTCTTTCACCAATTGTTTTCTAACCAAAATTGAATGAAAGTAAAAAAAGTAGAAGAAAAACTGGAAAGTTCACAAACAATTGGAAATTATATATCACATTTGGAAAAACCAATGTGGTGAAGAAGAAAAAAAAGCAAGAGATATCCCAAGACAAATATTGACCAAGTATAATTCAAGTGGTTAAGTCTGTCTAGTTTATGGGAATTTGTTTCTAACTGCATGTACACAAGCACACAGATTGTCTTTTCCTTTGTGTCTCTCACAACTATACAGCATACGAAAAATTTTAAGATGCAGAAAAGAAAACCTTTATGCCTCACGAATTAGATAAAAAAGAACACTAAGCAGGTAAAGGTATGTAAGATTCTCTGCAGTAAAATAGAGAAAAAAGAAAACTGAAAAAAAAAGTTAAAAAATATCAACAAAATCAACAGACCTTTCAGAGGTAGGGAAAGGTTCTTACTTTGACAAAGGTATTTATAACAATGGCAGACCATAAAATTTTGTTAAAGCATGAAGCTGGGTGTGGGCAACCAAGAAATGAACAAGAATACATGTCTTTACAGTCATGCACCAAATAATTCTACAGACCTTATATGGCTCATGGGCCAGACTTTCCCTCCTTCAGACTTAAACATAAATAAAGGAAAGCATGAGTAAAACCAAAAATGTCAAAGGAGGTAGAACTGATGTCATAGGAATAAGAGACTAAAAATGATAGTGAAAATAATGGATAATCCTAAAAACTGAACCTACCAAGATAATTCATGAAGAAACAAAATCAGACCAGTAATATGTAAATAGAGTGAATAATGACTTTTCCCAACAAGAAAAATCCACGACTAGATGGCTTCTTTAGAGAATTCAACTAAACATTTAGTAAGACTTAAATACTTCCCAAATGCTTCAGAAACATTAAAAAAGAAAGGACATTTCTAGGTTGGTTTTATGAGGCAATCATTACTTTGATACTAAAACCATACAAAGGCAATATAAGAAAACTTGTTCTATACCCAGTAACACCCCCCACAACTATAGAAAAGTAGTCTTTATAAACATAGATATTAAAATACTCAACAAAATAGATTTTTAAACTATAAAGTATAATTCAACATCATGTTCAAAAGGATTAAATGAGCTAGGATGTAGCTCAGTGGTTGAATATTAACTAATGTATGCAAGTTCCTGTGTTTGCTTCTCAGTATTGTTAAAGAAACAGTTGAATAACATTACCAAGTAGATTTTATTTTGGGAATATTAGAATGCTTCCACACAGGCAATTGATGTAATATACCACACAACAATTATTTCAGTAGATGCAAAAACCAAACATTAAGTAATATTAAAACACCCATTTATGATTTCCTACAAAAGCATTCAACAAACTTAGAAGAGAAAGTTATTTCAACATAATAAAGGTTATATGTGAAGAGTCTAATGCTAACCTCATAACTATAGTAAAGTGAAATATTTTCTTCTATGATCAAGAACAAGGGAAAGAGGCCCAATCTCACCACTATGTTCAATATATTCAACATCATTTGGAAAACCCTACCTAAAATAGGTACAAGAAAGAAGCTGTCCAAGTCAAAAGGAAAGAAATACAATAACCTCTACAGATGACGAGACCTTATATATCTCAACATTTCATGCAAAAAGTCTTGCTAAAGTTTGCAGTATTCAAAAATCACTTTCTGTAAACTAACAACAAATCTCAAAAATAACTCCATTTGACATAGCTTCAATGAAATAAATACTTAAAAATTAGGAGGCAAAAGATTTGTATACAGAAGATTGCAAAAAAAAATTCTGAAACATGTCGAAAAACTTTACAACTTTGTGGGGGGGGGTGGGCGTGGAGATGGGAAGGAACAGGAAGGGAAAACAGGAGGAGGCAACAATGCTTGATAAGAAATGTACTCATTATCTTGCCCATGTAATTGTAACTCCTCTGCACGATATTTTCACAATAAAAAAATTCTGAAACAAAGGAGGCTCCAATAGATAACCTGAGTTTCTGTATTTCCATATTATGTTTAAGTACTTATCTGTAATATAGTCATATACACATACATCCTAATGTCTGTTCAAGTACTGATAGCATTTTTTCACAGAGTTAGAAATTACTTCTAAAATTTATGTGGAATCATAGAACCTTGAATAGCCAAAACATTCTGATCAAGAAGCTGAAAGTATCTTTCTGATATTAAATATTAAGTCATATTACAAATATTCAACAATGCCAAAGGCTTATGTCTATTGTATGCAAAAATAATCAAAATATATTAAAGGCTTAAATGTAGTATATGAAACTACAAACTCTTTTTAAAAAAAAACATAAGGGAGCTAGGCACTGGTGGCTCATACCTATAATCCTTGCTATTCAGGAAGCTGAGATCTGAGGATTGTAGTTCTAAGCCAACCCAAGCAGACAAAGCTGTGAGACTCATACCTTCAGTTATCCAGCTAAAAGCCAGAGTAGAGGTGCAGCCTTAAGTGAAAAAATTAAGTGAAGTGAGGCCTTGAGTTCAAACACTAGTTCTGACACCAATACCAAAAGAGAACATTGAAGAAAAGCCTTTCAACAATGGGTTTGGCAGTAATTTCTACACCAAAAGTACAGACAAAGGAAAACAAGTGGCAAGTAACTCAAGTTAGAATATATGAGCAAAACAAAAGAAACAATCAACAGAGTGTAAAGGCAGTCTCTAGAAGTGAAGAACGTATTTGCAAACCATACAGCTGATACAAGGTTAATATCCTAAAGCATAAGAAATTCATATAGATTTTTTTTTTTGGTCGGTTGTAGGGCCTGAACTCTGGGCCTTGGTGCTGTCCCTCAGCTCCTCAGATCAAGGATAGCCCTCTATCACTTGAGCTACAGCACCACTTCTGGTTTTCTGGTGATTTATTGGAGATAACAGTCTCACAAACTTTCCTGCCTGGGGTAGTGTTGAGCTGCAATCCTCAGATCACAGCCTCCAAAGTAGCTAGGATTACAGGTGTGAGCCACCAGCGCTTGGCTAATTCATACAGATTTATAGGAAAACATCAATCTGATAAAACATAGACAAAGTGCTTGAGCTTATATTTCTCTAAAGAAGATACACAGATGGCCAAGATATATGAAAAGATTTTCAAATGCGCATTAGTAACAAAATGAAATATCAGTTCGTGCCTTGTTAGGATGGTCATTATCAAAAGTACATAAAGTAATAAATTAGCAAAAATGTAGACAACTTGAGATACTTCTATGCTCATGGAAATGTAAAATAGCTATAGAACTGTATGCAGTTTCCTCAAAAAACTGAAAATAGAGCTGGAAATTTTCCAACCTGCAATCCTAGTATTAAAGTGGAAGACAATCAACAAGAGTTTAAGACCATCTGGGTACTACTTGTACTCATAATTTGAAGAACTAAGGAGGCTAAGAGCTGAGGCTCTTGATTTGAGACTAGCCAGGGAGATACATTTGAGATACTCTTATTCCAATTACCCAGCAAAAACAAAACAAAAAAAAACCCTCAAGTGGTAGACTGCCAGTCTGAACGAAACAGCCAAGAAAGAATGGCCAAGTACTGGCATACAATAATAAATTTAAATAAATTTAAAATGAGCTGGAGTACATAATGAGTCTGAGGCTAGCATGACCTAAGTAACTTGAATAAATAAATAAAAAGAAATAGAACTGCCACATATGGCTCAATGATCATATTTCAAGAATTTTCCAAAATAATTGGAAACAGTATCTGAAAGAGATATTAACACTTTAAAGACCCCCAAGTTTAGTGCATCAGCACTGTAATGGTAAAAATGGTAGAAATTACATAAATTTCTATTAGCAGGTAAATGGACAAAGAAAATGTGGAACATTACTTAGGTTTTAAAATGAACAAACCTTGACAAATGTGATCAAGCGGATGAAACTGAAGAACATTAGTCTACATAAATCAAAGGCTGAAAGACAAATGCTGAATGATTTCATTTATGCACAGTATCTTAAGTAATCAATTTATATGCTAGAATTAGAACAGTGTTTCCAAGGATTGATGGTTGGGGAAATTCAGCATATATGGAGAATAGTGTAGAAATGATAACTGCACAGCTCAATGAATTATAGTATATACATTTTATCTATACCCAGTTTAAGAATTATAATATAACCAATAGCTTAGTGTTGAGTCTTTTGTTCCCTCTTGAGTTAGCTTCCTTTTCTTTACTAAAGTAACAATTACTATGACTTATAACAACATTTGCCTACTTTGACTTTTATAAAAATTTGAAATATATCCTTTGCCCATAGAAGACTAAGTCATACTATTGCTTGGATATTACTTTTGTCATTGGCCTGAAAGCCAGGAGCCTTGTTTGCTTCACTGTGCCATAATAGAGACCGCTTAATAGATCTTCCAAGTTGGGTCACTTTGTTTTCAACTTCTTTTGAGAGGGTGCTCCTATTTTGTGCTTTGTTAGAGAACCATGAACTGCCTGTCTTTTCATGAGATGGGAAGACAGATGATAGAAAACTAACACATTAGTTTCATAAAAGACTTCCTAAAACCTATACTCATCACTTCAGTTTTGGGCCTTTGGAGGGTACAATCCTAAACACAAAACCTCACCAAGCCTTTTCAAGCCCCACTCTGGACTTCTCTATCAAGTATTCTGCACTGAACCTTCCTGAGCTTCATTTCATTTAATAGGGCATTCATATCCAGTTTCTGTCATTTAATCCTTTATCCACTGATAACTCCCTAATCCTTTATTTCACTATTGGACATGTATTCTCTTTATATATATTATATGCATATACACTATATTCATATGTATATATTATATACATTATATATGTGTATATGTTACAATATGTTATATATATACATATTACATAATATATACACATAATATATACATATGTTATATAGGTTATAAATATATGCATATGTATATATTATATACATGTATATAATATGTGCATATTATATATTATATATTTGTTGTTGTCAGCCATGGGGCTTGAACTAAGAGCCTGGGTGCTATCCCTGAGCACTTGCTCAAGCTAGCACTTAGCACTCTACTACTTTGAGCTATAGCACTTCTTTTTTTCTGTTGGTTAATTGGAGATAAGAGTCTCAAGGCTTTGAGCTGTGGTTACTAGATCTCAGCCTGCTAAATAGCTAGAATTATAGGCATGAACCGTCAGTGCTAGATTCCTTTTTATCTTAACTGTAATTTAAAATGAAGGGAAATACACATCTTTGTGTCTATAATCTTGAACAGATATAGAAAATTTGCTTTAACAATTGTTAAATTGTGACCTGTCTTCCATATGATTAAATGTCTACATTAATAATAAGAATGGTTTACATTTGAGGGTGAAATTATACTCCTTGTTAACTTTTTAATTATGTAGAGATACTTCTAATAAAAATAAAATAAAATTCTAAGTCAAGATCATCGTATTTTTTTCAATATTGGCATCCCTGTATGATATTTTCTACTTTATTTGTGATTTGTTTAGACTTAGTTTTATTTTTCTCAGGGGAGAATTCTGAGATAATACAATTTTTGGCCTTTCATGTTTATAAGAAATATATATACATTGAAGATATATGCTATTATCTTCTTATTGTGCACTTTAAATCAACTTCAGCTTTCTCATTCTTGTTTTAAAACTTCTTTTTTGTCAGTCGTGGGGTGTGAACTCTGGGGCCTGGGCGCTGTCCCTCAGCTCTTCAATTCAAGGCTAGCACTCTACCACTTGAGCCACAGCACCACTTCCAGTTTTCTGAGCGTTTTATTGGAGATAAGAGTCTCATGGCCTTTCCTGCCCAGTCTGATTTTGAACTGCAGTCCTCAGATCTCAGCCTCAGGAGTAGTTAGGATTACAGGCATTAGCCACCACGCCCGACTTGTTTTTGTGTTTTTGAGACAGTCTCACAGTGTTATCTAAGCTATGCTGAATTGATGGACTTTAACTTCCTGATGATTGAGTTTATAGACATGGACTATCATGCCTAACCATTCTTTTTGAACTTCTTTAGTGATAGTCTTCTTTTCTTAAAATTTGTGTGTAGTTTTCTTCCGAAAAGGTCATTATGTAGTTACTTATTAGAATAAAGTGTAAAACATTCATCACTATTTTTTACATTGAATATAATGACTGTATTCACCCATCTTGTTTCTAAAATAAGGAAAATATATGGTCTTATCTAATTTATTTTGATTGATGTGTTGAAATTTTATATTTAAAGTAGATTGGAATTCTATTTTTATGCCTTTTAGTTTAAGGAAACTAACAAACTTAATTGAAAACTTTTCTTTTACAAAATTATTTGAACAAAATTTTACCTTTAATCAAATTATCTGTATTCTATACAAATGCAGGTTAGATAATTTGAGAATGTACACAGGTAAGGAACAATGAATACCTTAGAACTCACTCTTCCTGTTCATTCCTTACTGCAATTCTTTTTGATTTATAGCATGTATATATTTGATAACCTGTCTCAAGAGCAAACTTTTAATTATTTGTTCTGATTATTGTTGATTTACAGTCTAAATATACTGAATAAACTGAAATACTAGCAGCCACTCAATATAGACCTAAAACATAGATTACTAAGCTTTGAAGTTGGAATTTAGCACAACTTATGAAATGTGTACTATCTTAGTTTATTACTTTTTTTTACATTTTCATTGAAAATATTTCAGCAGCAGAATATAATTACTGCAAAAGATAACAACCTTTAAGTATGCCAATAAGAATTTTCTGTCAACTCTACTTTGATTTCTTAAATCGGATAAAATTCATTAGTTTTCCTTATTAATAAACAAGATAAAAACATTAAGCATCTTGGAACTCTTCTAGAAGCTATCCGGCACTATCTGCATAAATGAGACTCTGAATGATAAAGATAAATTACAGTTTTACACAGATAATAGGCTCTTAGTAAATTTTTGTTGATTCATTAACTATAATCTAAGGTTGACATATAGTCACAAACTTGTTAATTAGAAAAATGAATGAGCAGTGGATGTTAAATTTGCATTATAAAGATAAATGCACTTTAAAGATTACAAGTAAACTAAATAATTATTTAAGTTAGGCACTCAAGAATCATGATAAAAAGATAAAGTGCTCTCATTTTATCTTGGCTCTTGCATATTTTAACTTTTATATTGCTACAAATATGTAGCAGTCTGAAAAGGAAACAAACATCTATTATATCTTTAGTGAGCCAGACATTGAAAAATTATATGCATTTATATATTTGTGTATATGTATGTGTGTATATTTACTTATATATACATATATATGCTGTTTCATCATGAGAGCCACCCTGTGATTTAAGCATTATGACCATCAACATGGGCTTGGATTGGAGATCAAGAGTACAGGGTTTGTCTAGAATGGGCATAGCCCTAAGTTCAGTACCTAATAATACACACACACACACACACACACACACACACACACACACACACACACACACACACACACACACACACACACACACACACACACACACACACTGGTTTGCACACACACACACACTGGTTTGAGTCCAACCCAGACAAAAAGTTGGCAATACCTCAACTCATTCAGCAAGCTGAGTTTGCACCTGTCATCTCAGCTATGTGGAAGATAGAAATATCACAGAACAGGCAAGCATGGGCAAAAACTGAGACACTGTTAGCAAAATAACTGAAGCAAAAAGTAGTGTTTGGAACATAGCTCAATGTGATAGAGCACCTGTGTAATATGGGGCCCTAAGTTCAAATCATAATATCACATAAATAAAATTCAAGATGATTTTGAATAGCTTAACTTACTTGCCTTAATTTTAATACCTCATATGATATTTAGCCTAGAACTAGAGATGATAGTTCATAGATATATATATAGAGAGAGAGATCTCTCTCTCTATATATATATATATGTATATAGTTTTGTAAAATAACTTACATTAGCCATGCTCTTTTTACTATGATTCATGCCTTGCAAATACCCATTCAATGACCGGTTGCAATAAGGACTCTTCTAGATGTTAGGGATATAGTGGTTATGAAGACAGAGGAGAACTTTGTCTTTAAGTTTATTTCTCTTATCTTGTAGAGCACTTTATTTAATAAATTATAATAAAGTGTACCAAAATGTATATAGAAATATAGAGTTCAAGGGACAAAAACTCCCACAGATGCTTCAAATTGTCTTGGATACAACTTTTCTAAAGTACCTTGATACCATGTACATGAAAGTCTCAAATGTGTCCCACATTATATTCCCTATTTAGTTCATAATGATATTTATCATTACTATGGAGAGAGATCTTGTATTTGTGTTATGTCTACTTCACAGAAATATTCCTAGAATTAAGACCTGAAATTATAGAAAATAAATAAGAAAGCAACTTTCGGTAAGTTTTAGATATTGGAATGAGAATTTATACAAATTTTCCTTTAAAGAGGAAAATGTATCTTTTGCGAATGAGGAAGATAGCTTGAGAATTATGTTTATAATAATCACTGTGGAATACCAGAGGAAGTAAAAAATACAGAAAGATAACATTACAGACGCCCTAGAGAACAAGGATAAATTGCCTAAAGTAAAAAGACAAAATGATATAAAGTCTCAGAATGTCACATGGTTTCTTCCCTGAAGATCAACAAGTGTAAATAATTCATTTGTGTTTTTTATAGTTTCATCATATAATAAATATCTTTTCCATTAAAATGGTCATTGAGAAAAATGTAAAAGTACAATAATCTCTCTTGGTTTCAAAACTTATAGTTTATTCTTAGTGTCATTAACACTAGATAACACTTGAACATCATGAAGTAACTGAGGATATAAAATGAAATAATTGCATAGCCCAAATGGGTTAATTTTGTGATATGTATATTATATCTCAAGCTGTCATAAAATGGAAGGAAATAGGAGATTGAAAAGTATTTATTATTATAAAGATATTATTATTATAAAGTTATTGTAAAGATGATGTGCAGAGGGGTTATAGTTACATAAGTTAGGTAACCAGTACATTGTTTTGAGCAGTGTCACCCCTTCCCTTACTCTCTCTCAGTTTCCTCTCCTGACCCCACCCACAGTTGTATAGTTCCTTTCCAACATAATGTCTAGTGAGTATAACTGCTGCATTTGTTAACCCTTTGTCCCACCATTTTTGTGATCTCATTACCCTCCCCGAAACAGATAAACTTACACCCAAGACAAAATAAAACAAAAATGGCAACAAAGAAAATAAAATCTCTTGTTTCCATTTCTTAGAATTCATTTTGATAACTATTATTTTATGTGATCATACACACATAGCTACTGAGCCTTTGTGATCATCTCCTAAGAATATCCTCCTTTGGTTTCACTATGTGAATATCTAGAGACATGTATAATTTATCATATCCCAGTGTATTTTTTTCTGTAGCAAAACTTGGGGAACAGAGTATTTTAATCACTTTGTAGCTCAAGGAACATATGAAGAAGTTCTTTAGAAGACAGTCTTCTCTTTAGGTATTGTGAAAAATAAATTATATAAGGAGTATCCCTAATCATTTTCTCAATTTATAAAGTCAGTCGGTTTTTTTTTATATACTGGGCTCCCCTCTTGTTCTGACTATACCTTTTTCTAGCTTTCTCTTTCTTTTCCACTTCTACCCATCCCCTGAAACAAGCATAAACAAGAATTCAAAGAATTCTCTAAAATTCTTTTGTTCCTTTCCTTACCCTTTCAGCTTGCTCCAATCAGGAATCCACCCTCTAATGAAGCTGGAATTGTTTTTTGCCTGGTTACCAGTGACTTCCATATTCAATTCCAGTATTCCAATTCTAGTTTCTCTGTCCTTATTAAAGTTCTAAGTACCTTCCACCACAGTCAACCACTCCATCTTTCTGTGAACATAAATATCATCAACTTTGATCTGAATGTTTAGGCTGACGATTGAGTAGTCAGACTTGATTCATTTCTTTCCTTATTTCCTCATCTCCATCAGAGAACTCTGCCTGTTTTATCTCTAAAATATATACAGGAACAATTCCCTTTTTCAGAGCACTATTTCCACCCCAGATATAAGCCTCTGAAATCTCTTCACACAATAATGTAATATATTTTTAGAATACTTGTTGGACTATTCCATATATACGTACATATATATGCATATATCCATATGTATACATGGTTCTACTTTTTAGCCCCACCTCCAGACCTATATTTTTAAAATTTAATCATTGAGTTGTAGTAAGCATTTTCAATTTATCATGCCTATATATGTGTACACTGCATTTTGATCAGGTCATTCTTTTCACTGCACTTACACCTCCCTAACCATTTCATCAAGTTTACTAGTTCAGTACTTTTTTGTGCCAGTCCTAGGGCTTGAACTCAAGGCTAGGCCTCTGTCTCTGAGCTTTTGTCTCAAGGCTAATGTTCTACCACTTGAGAAACAGCTGCACTTCTGACTTCTTAATGGTTAATTGGGGATAAGAGTGACATGGTCTTGCCTGCCCAGGATGGCTTAGAATGAGATCCTCAGCTCTTAGCCTCCTGAGTAGCTAGCATTACAGATGTGAGCCACAAGTGCCTGGCTCCTAGTTCAGTTTCCACAGTGTACAATGAGTAGTTACTGTGTTTAACCACCATTTCTTTCTTCATTTATTTCTCCTTTCTTTTAAGCCCACTCCCTCAGTTCAAGATGCATTTCAGCTTCCTATACTTTTTGTTGAATTTTCTATTAATTGTTCAAAGGAATCCCACCAAGGAAATCATACTCCTCAGTATATCATCCTTTAGTCAGGTTGATCACATATATATTCATAGGGCTCTGTATGTGTTTCTAAATATATCTAGTTTTGACATATGAGAGAAAACATGTGTCCTTTGTCTCTCTTAGGCTGCCTTACTTTACCTGGTCTATTTTTTTCTAGGTCCGCTCTCCCTTCTAATAACATTATTTTTCCTAGTAGATCAATAAAATTCCATTTTATGTTTTTATATCTACATATGACACAATAAAATTGTATTTGTTTGTAAATGACATGATTTTGTATATAGGAAATCTGGAGGATTTCCACCAAAATGATGTGTATCAAAAGGAGGATAATAGATGTGTTCAGTAAGGTTGTAAAATACACAATCAATTTACAATGACTTTTCTGTAAATTAGCACTTGTTTGTAAATAGAATTTAAGAAAATTCCACTGACAGTAACATAAAAAGAATAAAATACAGAAGTTCAAACACCATAATGTGAGAAAGTATGGATGATGATGGAATGATATCCCTTTCATTCTTCCTTGCTAGCACATCTTGTTAAAAACTATTATAACCTAATTCCTTATAGATCTGCTAATAAAATTAATGGTAGTGATAAGTAGTTTTGATTTCATCAACAACCCGTCACTGTGCCTGTAATTGTAGGCAGCATAGATCTACATGTTTTATGTGTTAGGGCCATGCACGGTTCATGCCAGTAGAGAAACTGGTATGTAAACAATAGGTAGCAAACTCATCTAAATACAAATCCCATCAAGACAAAAGAGATTCTTTCTGGATAGGCACTATTAACAACCACAACTCCATCTTATAATTTAGCTCTTGCTTATAATTAGCATTACTATTGCATTAATAATACTTCATACTTAATATTTTAGAGTATTCTTAATAGTGCCCATTTGTTTCACAGTGTTTCATCCAAATATGGTAAATGCAAGGGTAAGACCTAATCTAGACCTTATATTGAAAAGAAAGTTAACACTCTAGAGACGTATAAAATTTGTAATCAGATTTTAAATTGCAAGAGGCCTTTCATTCTCATTATTCTGATGCTTATAGTATCACCTAAGAAGTCCCCTTGATCAATCTCCCTGTTGCCATTACTAGTCAGATGTTATCTGGGATGCAAAAATAGCTTATGATTTTAACAAAATATCAAACTTTCTTATTGCAGGATTATCTGTAAAGAGATTTTTTTAATGTCTTCTCTGGCAAACATCTATGCAAGTCTTGATGTAGCAGTGCTAAGGTAGCTTCTGAGAAGTTGGAAGACCATAAACCAGAGCTTCTACCCAATTCTGTCCAAGTGGGGTAAGCTGGGGTTTATGTAGAAAGGGAACAAAAATCCTCTTTAAATTTTCAACAAGAAAGTTGACTATCAGTGATTTTACTTTAATAACCAAGACCCATAGATTGAGTGGCTGAAACAATGGAAATTCATTTTCTAGATACTAGAACTCTTAAGATTAAGGTTTTAGCTGAGTTGTTTCAGTCTGAGATTTGTAAGGTAAGGATCTCTTTCAGGCTTCTCTTGGCTTGTAGGTGACCATCTTTTCCCTGTATGTTCACATCTTCTCTCGTATATGTTTGAGTCCAAATTTATTCTTTCTAAGGTGAACCATCATGTTGCATTAATGACCTCATTTTAACACCCTCTCTCCAAATACAAAAACATTCTGAGTCAGGGGAGGACTAGGGCTTCCACATATGAATTTGGTGTTTGTAAGGTCAGAGGATGAGTCATAATTAAACTCATAATAGTGGCTTTGCTGTTTTAACATGTATATTTACTAATATACGATTTCTACAGTGGTTGTAATATTTTCTTTTTATTTCACAAACTCTAAAGTTAATATCTAGCTTGCTAAAGTAGAAAAAATATACACACAATTTTTAAGATATTGAGTACTTGAAAGAAAAATAGATTGTTGCTTTGTTGTCATTGTTTAAATAGGGATTGGACTCAGGACCTCACATTTGCTAGCCATGCCATTTTAGCCATGACCAGTTCCCTTTTCTAGTTTGTTTTTCAGATAGGATCTTGTGCTAACATTTTATGGACTGAGCTCAAACCATAGTTTTCTTCCTTCTGTCTCCCATGTAGATAGGAATAAAGGAATATCCCACCATACCGAGGCCTGTTTATTTTTTCTCATGTGTGAAATTAAGTGAATTTCAGAGTAGAGAAATAGGATTTATTGTATGAAAAATCATATATAATTTTCATTTTTAGGGTATTTGAAGTATTTTCAGGTATTTGTTTTCTCATAATTTGAAATAACTCATTCATATAGATTTTATACTAGAAGTATTTTGTGAATAATTTTAAAGTTTCTCAAAGTTCTAATCACTCACACCTCTATTGAGATATTAATCAGGACAAACAGTGCTTCAGTGCAAAAACCTTGAAAGAGGTTAGTTCTTAAATGCACAAAGAGGTAAATTAACTGACTATGGGGTTTTTTGTCATCTCCTTTCATCAAACATTAAGTTAGAAAAAGTGTTTATATGAGACTTTTGAAGCAGAATCAAAACATATCTTGGAAAAATGGCAAATCTTTATAGTTTTTGATGTCTTATGTAGAGTATCAAAGCATTAACTAGTTACTAACTAGTAAAGACTATAAAATATTGTATAATCTGAAAAGTACAAGTCTCAAAAAATAGTACAAAACGAAGGTTAATGAATCATGAGGTATATTTGAAAAAACATCAAGACTAAGTGCCTTCTGAAGGAAGAGGTTTATTTTATTTTTAATCCTATTTTATTTATTGGAACAAATTAGCTGCTTAGTGGGATTTCATGTTGTGCCATTTAAAATATTTTATTTATTTTTATTGTAAAGGTGATGTACAGAGGGCTTATAGTTACATAGGTTAAGTAATGAGTACATTTCTAATTGAACAATGTCTCCTCTTCCGTTTTCTTCCAGTTTTTTCTCCCAGCCCCCCTCCACCACAAATTGTATAATTTGTAACATAGCGTATAGTGAATATCACCCTTTGCCCCACCATTTCTGTGCTTCCCCTTATCTTCCCCCAAACAACTAAACTTATATCCAGACAAAAAAGTACAGAAATTTAAAATAGCAGCAAAAGGAAAAAAAAAAACAGCCAAACCAAAAAAAACCCACAAAAAATAAAATAAAAAAACCTCTTTTTTTCCCATTTCTTTTCATTTTGATAAACATCATTTTATGTGATCATATGCACATATCTATTGAGCCTTTATAATCCTTTCCTAAGAATATCTTCCTTTGGTCTCACTATGTGATGTTTAAATCCTGTTTATCATGCCCAAGTGCAAATTTTTTGCCTTTTACCATTCATTCTTTTACCATTCATTCTGTTTACTAAAATACATAGAAAGTAACCAAAGATGTGAAGAACCTCTATGATGAAACTTTAAAATCTGAAACAAGAAATTAAAGCAGATTTAAGGAAATGGAAAAATCTTGCATGTTCCAGGATTAGGATTGACATTGTTAAAATGGCAATACTGCCAAATGCTATCTACAAATTAGTGCAATACCTATCAAAATTCCAACAGCATTCTTCAATGATATAGAGGAAGCAATCGAAAAATTCATATGGAATAATAGAATACCCCAAACAGCAAAAAAAATCCTTAGCAGGAAGAACAGTGCTGGAGGAATATCAATACTAAACTTCAAACTCCATTAGAAAGCCATATAAAAACAGCATACTGGCACATGAATTAGCCTAAGGACCAATGAAATAGAGTAAGAGACTCAGAAATGAACCCAGAGACCTATAGCCACCTAATTTTTGATAAGGGAGCCAAAATGATAGGATGGGAAAAAAGGTAGCCACTTCAACAAATGGAACTGGCAGCATTGGTTTTACAGGTACAGAAAACTGCAGTTAGATCCTTATATATTATCCTACACCAGAATCAATTCCAAATGGATCAAAGACCTCAATGTAAGGCCAGTTACCATGAAAATATTACACAAAGGGATAGGGGAAACACCAGGGCTCCTACGCATGGGTCAAAACTTCCTAAGACCCAGAATCACAACAAATCAAAGATAGACTGGATAAATGCAATTGTATGAAACTGAAGAGTTTCTGCATGGCAAAGGGCATAGCTAGCAAGATGAACTAGAAAGCCCACAGAATGAGATATCTTTACTAGCCATGCATCAGACAAGGGCCTCCTTTCTTCCTTCCTTCCTTCCTTCCTTCCTCCCTTCCTTCCTTCCTTTCTTCCTTCCTTTCTTCCTTTCCTTCTTTCCTTCCTTCCTTCCTTTCCTTCTTTCCTTCCTTCCTTCCTTTCTTCCTTCCTTCCTTCCTTCCTTCCTTTCTTTCTTTCTTTCTTTCTTTCTTTCTTTCTTTCTTTCTTTCTTTCTTTCTTTCTTTCTTTCTTTCTTTCTTTCTTTCTTTCTTTCTTTCTTTCTTGTCTAGTCGTGGAGCCTGAACTCTGGGCCTGGGCGCTGTCCCTCAGCTCTTCAGCTCAAGGCTAGCACTCTACCACTTGAGCCACAGCACTACTTCCGGCTTTTTTCTTTTTGCTTATGTGGTACTAAGGAATTGAACCCAGGGCCTCATGCATGCAAGGCAAATGCTTTATCACTGAGCCACCTTCCCAACCCCAAGGACCTCATATCTAAAATATACTTAGAGCTCAAATAATTAAAACCCCCCAAAACAAATCCTCAAAGAAACAAACTACTCACTTGATAAATGAGGTAAAGATATTTCCTTTTCATTGGGTATATTTCTTAGACTTGTTATATGTATTAATGATTACTGACTTTTTGTGCTGTATTATGACTGATGATTTTACTGAATACATGTATACTTTAGTTTTAGGTATTGAATCCGTTGACATTTTTGAAGATTTTACCTGTGTAACATTGGCATTTGGCTTGTTTTAACCTACTTTTCCCTGCTACTTTATATTTCAAAATAATTCTACTAGAAAAGATGTATAATAATAAATCCTGAGTGAATTGATTTGGGATGGATTTTTTCATTCAGGCTTTTTGAACATGTGATGTTGCATGATAAAGGAATTCTAAATATGGAGCTCTTAAATTGTACAATCTTTATTAAAAGCCTCATTGATTTACACCCAAAGCAATCATTTCTACTTTTCTAAAAGCTTCGGTTGAAAAAATCACAAGTTTTATAATGAGGGAAGAATATTTTGACTACGTTATATGTGAGCTGAAGCTTATTCTAAAATTGTATATTGTCAATAATAAGTGATTCACTTTTTTATATGAAGCCTATTGTGATTATATTGTGATTCATTTAAAGAGAAACTGTATTTCTTCCTTTCAGAATTCACAGAAAAATCTTGTTGTGTAGGATTATATAGACAGAGCATGTAATAAATTCACTGGGTTATCCCACAGCCTTTGAAGTATAAGAGTCCTCAAAGGGATTGATGTCCTTATAAGAAGAGACACGAAAATCCTTACTCTCATTCATGTCAAGGAAATGACATGTGATAAGTTAGAAGAACACATTGGTTTATAAACTAAGATGAGATCCTTCATCAGAAAGCCAATCAGCTGGACACTAATGAGAGCACTAGTCAACAAGTTCAAGACCCCATATCAATGAAAACCAAAACAGGACAGAACAAAAAACACTTTGCTTAAGACTCTAAGTTCTTTGTGACTTTAAATGAGCATCATTATTCCACAATACTGTGAAATTTGGGAAATTATGTAATCACTTAACCACAATTAAAAAAAAAAAGAACCTGGGGAAAGCAGGGAGGGAAAGGATGGTAGGGGGAAAACAATGGAGGGGGTAACAATGCTCAATAGGAAGTGTACTCATTACCTTGCTCATGTAACTGTAACCCTCTGTATAGTATCTTTACAATAAAAAATTTTAAAAAAGACTCTAAGTTCTTATCCTTCTCAACTTTCCCTAAAGTATTATGAAATTATATTATATTAAATTAAAATTTTATTAACCATATTAAGTTCTCTTTGGAGGTAGGCAGTGCACAAATAAGCAGTTGCATAATCCTGTACTACTTTATAAATGTATTATGTACAAATTTAATTTTTAAAGGTTTAACTGAGGTCATATTGTATGTTCAAAATTTCAGTATTATAATCTTTGGTTATAAGTAAAATTATTATCTAGAAATGAAAGTAATGAAAATTAAAATCAAGCTAGGAAGAGTGGAACACGCTTGCAATTCAGCACTACCATGTGTGTGTATATGGGGAGAGAATGCTGAAACAGGAGGATGTGAGTCTAAGGCCAATCTAAGCTACATATAGAGACCATGACTCAAAAAAATTAAAGGAAAACATTGAAAATATAAACAAAATGCTGTAATATTCCAACTCTGAAAGCAGCAATAAAGATACTGGTTTTCTCCAAAATTACAACATCTGTAGTACAGATAAAAATGAATGTGCTTCCTCTAACAACAAAATTAGTAAAAGAATAATTACATTTCTGTTTGGTAAAACACGTGACTTTTCACACAAAAACAATAAAAGTTTCTACTAACAGCCATTTATATGCATTCCTAATATTTGTATTCATACTGTGTTATTAAATTCCAATATTTCAGAATCCCTTAGTGGGATATTTTTTTACATCTGGGCTGCATAAATTACAAAAAAAGGCATACAGTAAAACTTGATGTTTTATATTGACTTCATATTGGTTATACTACATCTTAAACTCTTTTTTTTTATCTTAAACTCTTTTTGGTTGTTTTAAACAAGGAGACTAATATTTCACCTCAGGAATGGTATTCTAATTTTTAAAACTCTCTGTAACACTTTAAAATAAGATTCAATATATATATAAATATATGTATATGATATATTGTGGAGATAGTACAGGGTGGCCAAATACCCAAACACTAAAAAAAATGTATCTATTGACCAAGGTAATATAGGAAGGACCCTGAAATCAATTCATATATCATCAATATTTTTGAAATACTTAGTTCTGGCCGTTGTCCAGTCAACTATGAGAAATTTTTATTTATTCATTTTTATTTTCATTTTATTGTAAAGGTGATGTATGTGGGGGTTACAGCTACATAAGTAAGGTTATGAGTATATTACTTGTTGAATGGTGTTATTCCCTCCCTCATTTTCACCTGTTCTGCCCCCTTCCCCAGTTTTCTCTTCCCCAATTGCAACATAGTGTCTGGTGAGTACCATTTGTCCTTTGTCTCACCATTTCTGTGATTTCCTTTCCCTTCCACAAATCAGATGAACTTATTAAGAAAAAGGATACAGAAATAAAAAAACAGTAACAACAGGGAATAGACAAAGAAATAAAAATATTGCCAACAGCAGACACACACACACACACACATACACACACACACCTCATGTTCCCATATCTTGGAGTTGATTTCAGTAAGCATTTTAGATAGTCATGTACAGAGAGCTATTGAGCTATTGTGATCATCTGCTTAAAATATCCTAGACACATTCTAGTTATACAACTGAGGGAAACGATGCAGCCTATGTCTTTTGGGGTCTAGCTTGCTTCACTTAACATGATTTTTTTTCCAAAGTCTATCCATGTTGTTCTTTCTGATGGAATCATAGAATTCATTGTGCATATACACCACTTTTCTTGATCCGTTCATCTAATGAGGGGCATCTGTGTTGGTTCCATATCTTAGCTATCTAAATTGCTGCGATCAACATAGTTGCGCTGGTACCTTTAGTGTGGCCTTGTCTGTGGTTATTTAGGTAAATGCCTAGGAATGGGATTGCTGGGTCATAGGGGAGCTCTATGTTTAGCCTTCTTAGGAACTTCCATACTGCTTCCATACTCCAGAGTGTTTGGACAAGTTTACATTCCTACCAACAGTGTTGTAGTTTTCCCTTTTGGCCATGTCAGAGAGGTCTCTTTTTAAGTCTTTAGCCCACTTGTTAATGTTTTTATTAGGATTTGGATTTTTTTGAGGGGAGATTAAATTTTTGAATTCTAGGTATTATTTTAGATATGAAGCCCCTGTGTGTTGTATGGCTAGTAAAGATCTTCTCCAAATCTATGGGCTTTCTATTTATCTTGCTAGCTATGTCCTTTGCCAAAAAGAAATTCTGCAATCCCATTTGTCCAATTTTTCTTTGATTTGTTGTGTTTCTGGATCTTAGGAAGTTTCATCCTGTGCCAGGGAGTCCTATAGTTTCCCCTAACTGTTCTGTAATATTTTCAGGATCTCTGATCTTACATTGAGGTCTTTGATCCTTTTGGAGGTGATTCTAGTGCAGAGTGATATATAAAGATCCAACTTCAGTTTTCAACGTGTATAGTCAATTTTGCCAACACTTATTTGTTGAAAAGGCTGTCTGTCTTCCATCCTGTTGTTTTGGATCCATTATCAAAGATTAGGTGGCCATAGGTCTGTGGGTTAATTTCTGGTTCTTCAATTCTATTTCATTGGTCCTCAGGCCTCTTCACAGTACCAAGTTGTTTTTATATTTAGTGTTGATATTCCTCCAGCAGTGTTCATCCTGCTAAGGATTGTTTTTGCTATTTAGGTTCTTCTATTATTCCATATGAGGTTTTGGATTGCTTTTTCTATTTCATTAATGAATGTTTGGGGGATTCTGATTGGTATTGCACTGAATTTGTAGACAGATTTTGGCAGTATTGCCATTCCACGGTATTAATCCTCTCAATCCAGGAGCATGGGGTTTTTCCACTTTTTAAAGTCTGCTTTTATTTCCTTTATCAGGTTTTTAAAGTTTTCATTATAGAGGTCCTTTACATCTTTGATTAATTCCTAGGGTATTTTTTGAGCCTATTACAAAAATAGTTCCTTTCCTGGTTTTAGCCTTGCTCTTCTCATGGTTGGAATACAGAAAATATACTGATTTTTGTGGTTTACTTTTATGCCCTGCTACTTTGCCAAAGTTTTGGGTCAGCTCAAGTAACTTGGGTGAGGAGTCTATGGGGTTCTTTAAATACAGGATCATGTCATCTGCAAAGAGAGAGAATTTTCTTTCTTTCCTCATTTGGGTCTCCATTATTGGAGACTCTCCTCATTGGGTCTTGCATTATTGCTCTGGCTGAGAATTCCAATACTATATTGAAGAGTGGAGAGAGCAGACATCCTTGTCTTGTTCCGGATTTTAAAGGAAATGGTCTTAACTTTTCACCATTAAGTAGAATTCTGGCTGTAGATTTCTCATATACAATTTTTATTATATTTAGTTCCATAAATTCTTAGTTTCTCCAGAGCTTTCATCATAAAAGGATGTTGGATCTTGTCAAACACTTTTAATGCATCTAGTGAGATAGTCATGTGATTCTTGTCCTTGTTCCTACTGATGTATGGAATTGCATTAATTCACTTGAATATATAAAACTAGGTTTGCATCTCTGGAATGATTCTCATTTGATATATGAATTTTTTATTAGTTGTTGAAGTCATTTGGCTAGAATTTTATTGAGAAGTTTTACATCAATGTTGATCAAAGAAATGGAACTATAGTTTTCTTTCTTTGATGAGACCCTGTCTGGTTTTGGGATCAGGGTTAGGTTTGCTTCATAGAATGAGTTTGGTAGTGATCTTTTGCTTTCAATTTCATTGAAGTGTTGAGGCGTATTGGAGTGACTTCTCCTTTGAAGGCCTTGTAGAATTCATCTGTGAATCCATCTGGTCCTAGGCTTTTCTTGGATGGGATGTCTTTTACTGCTTTTCCATTTCATTATTTCTACTTTTCTATTTCATTACTTCTTATGGTTCTATTTAGTTAGATTAAATCTTATTTTAGTTTGGGTATATCAATGTTTGCTAGAAATTCTTCGATTTCTTGCAAAGTTTTGAATTTGTTAGCATAAAGATTTATAAAGTATTCCTTATAATGTTCTGGATCTTGCTTGTTTCTGTCGTGATGTCCCCATTCTTTGATTTTATGTATTTGGATGTTTTCTTTTTGGGGAGTCAGATTTGCTAAGTAAGGGTCTGTTGCTGTTCACACAATGAGGCCTGAGAACACGGTGACTGGGCAGAGAGTGGACTACACCATGAGGATATAGACAAAGTTTATTAAAACACCACATGCTTATATATAGTATACAGACAAAGTAAATCTTCAGTCAGGAGACAGAAAGTTAAACAGTCTCATGTGTATGCAGACAATGAGAGTGAATCTTTAGTCAGTAAGCAGACAGAGTTCATCTTCATCGATAAATGTAAAGCAGTTTTATGTTGTCAGAGGTAACAAACAACAAGCAAAATGCAGGTGAGCGGTCTTAGTTTCATACACATAAAGGGAATGTCAAGGCATTGTTTATAGGATCATTCTGAGGAGCACCTGAGCCACCTTCTCAGCCTTGATTTGTAATCTTTTAGATAAATGCCTAAGAGTGGTATTGCTGAATCATCAGGTAGTTCTATACTTTGTTATATGAGGAATCTCTTTCTTTCAAGGTTGGTTCAAAAGTGTATTAGGGTGAGTTGGGAAGGTGGCTCAGTGTTAGAGTGCTTGCCTTGCATGCATGAGGCCCTGGGTTTGATTCCTCAGCACCACATAAGCAGAAAACGCCAGAAGTGGTTCTGTGGCTCAAGTGGTAGAGCGCTAGCCTTGAGATGAAGAGCTGAGGGACAGCGCCCAGGCCCAGAGTTCAGGCCCCACAACTGACAAAAAAAAAGTGTATTAGGGTTACTTTTCCTCACATTTGTGCACGAATCTGTTGCTGTTTAACTGGGATAAGATGTAATGTTATTATTATTTTGGTTCACATTTCCTTTATGGACAGATACTGGCCATTTCTTCATTTATCTACTGGACACTTTTACTTCTTCTGAGAAGTCTTTATTTAGCTCATTTGCCCATTTTGTAATTGAGCTGTTGATTCCTTAAATGTATGGTTTCTTGAGCTTATTTTCTGGATATTAGGCAAAGATCTCTCATTCTCTAGGTTGTATGTTTAGTTTGTTAACTACAATTTTTGCCCTATAGAAACTTCTTAGTTTTAAAATCTCCTTTCTCAATTTTCTTTGTTTTGCCAAGTCCCTGGAAGTTTACTCAGAAAGTTCCTGCCTATACAAAAAGTTGTAAAGTTTCTCCTACACTTGCCTGCAGTAGTTTCATGGTTTCATGTCTTGACAGTCTTTGATCCATTTTGAATTGATGTTGGAACAGAGTGACAGACAGGAATCCACCTTTGGTTTTCTGCATGTAGACATCCAGTTTTCCCAACATCATTTCTTTTATTTCTCTCCTATCTTTTTGGCTCCCTTATCAAGTATTAGATAGATATAGGTATATAGGTTTATTTCTGGGTCTTCTGTTCTGGTTAATTGGTCCTTGAACTTGTTTTTGTGCCAGTAACAAGCTGTTTTCATTACTAGAGCTCTGCAATAGAATTTGAAGTCTTGAAATGTTGTTCTTCCTGCACTACATTTTTTAAATTAAGTAGTTGTACAAAGGGGTTTTAATTCCAGAAGTCAGTTTATATTGTTAATCAATGTCACCTTTCAGCACAATATTTTTGCCCAGAATTGCTTTTGTGATTCCTGACCTTTTGTGGTTCTGTATGAATTTTTGCATCTCTTTTGTATCTCAGAGAAGAATGTCATTGACATTTTGATAGGTATTGCATTGAATTTGTAAATTGCCTTAGGCATTATTGGCATTTTCACAATATTAATTCTGCAAATCCAAGAATACAGGAAGTCTTTCAACATCTTTTTTTTTTTTTTTTTGTCGTGGGCCTGAACTCTGGGTCTGGGCGCTGTCCCTCAGCTCTTCAGCTCAAGGCTAGTGCTGTACCACTTGAACCATAGCACCACTCCTGGCTTTTTCTGCTTATGTGGTGCTGAACCCAGGGCCTCATGCATACAAGGTAAGCACTCTACCACTGAGCCACCTTCCCAGCCCTCTTTCAACATCTAATGTCCTTTTCAATTTTTTTCTTCAAGAATTTATAATTTTTATTGTAGGACCTTGGTTAATTTGATTCCTAGGTATTTTTAATATTTTAGAAACTATGACAAATTGAATTGCTTTTCTGGTTTTACATTTATCTTCTCATTGTTAGTGTACAGAAACTATATTGATTTTTGTGGATTGACATGCACTGTTATTGTGCTCAACTTCTCTGGCTATAAAAGAAATGCAAATCAAACCAACATTGAGATTTCACCCCACCCCAGTTAGAATGGCTATAATCAAGAAACCTAATAACAACAGATGCTGGAGGGGATGTGGCCAAAAGGGAACCCTACTGCACTGTTGGTGGGAGTGTAAACTTGTTCAACCACTTTGGAACTCAGTATGGAGGTTCCTCAAAAGACTCCACATAGAGCTCCCCTATGACCCAGCAATCCCACTTCTGGGCATTTACCCCAATGATCACAAACAAGGCCATACTAAAGCTACCAGCACAACTATGTTTATTGCAGCATTATTCACCATACCTAAGATATGGAACCAATTCAGATGTTCCTCAGTAGATGAATGGATTGAGGAAATGTGGTGTATATGTATATATATATATATATATATATATATATATATATAAAATAGAATTCTATGCTTCCATCAGAAAGAGTGACACCACCCCATTTATTAGAAAAAGGGATGACCTGGAAAAAATCATTTTAAGTAAGTAAGCCAGACCCAAAGAAATATAGGTCCTGGGGCTGGGAAGGTAGCTCAGTGGTAGAGCACTTGCCTTGCATGCCTGAGGCCTTGAGTTCGATTCCTCAGTACCACATAAGCAAAAAGAAAAAAGCCGGAAGTGGTGCTGTGGCTCAAATGGTAGAGCGCTAGCCTTGAGCTGAAGAGCTGAGGGACAGTGCCCAGCCCAGAGTTCATCCCCACAACTGGACCTCTCCCCCAAAAAACAAACAAAAAAAGAAATATAGGTCCCATGGTTTCCCTTATTTGCAATAACTAGTATACATCTAGTATAATCTTACCAGACAAGCAGAAAAGCTCAAAAGCTATGTACATATGACCATATAGGATGATGCGAAGCAAAACTAACATGGACACAAGAGGTTTTTCTTTGTTGTTGTTGTTTTTAATGTATGTTCTTCCCCCTATGGTATATATCTCCTGTTGTCACTGTATTTGATTTTGGTACCCTGCATCATATCATATATATATATATATATATATATATATATATATATATAATTTGGGGAGGAGAAGGGGAAAAACAAAATGAAACAAGGACACAAGATGACCCATTGCAACAATGATACTCACAAGACACAATGTTGGATATGATCTTTACAACTTCAGTGGAGCTGGGGGGGGGCAGGGGGAGAAGTGGGGGAGGTGGAAGAGGAAAGGGATAGTAGGAAAAAAAACACAGGAGGAGGTTACAATGTTCAACAAGAAATGTACTCATTAACTTACTCATGTAACTGTAACCCCTCTGGACAGCATCTTTACAATAAAATAAAATTGAAACAAAGAATTTGAAGGTGGATTCTATGGTTCTTTAGATATAGGATCTTGTCATCTGCAAATAAAGATGGTTTGAATTTTTCTTTCCTTATTTGTATCTCTTTTTTATATTTTTCTTGCCTTATTATTATTTTTTGGGGGTCCAGTTGTGGGGCCTGAACTCTATGCCTGGTGCTGTCCCTCAGCTCTTCAGCTCAAGGCTAGCGCTCTACCACTTGAGCCACAGCGCCACTTTCGGCTTTTTTTTATTTTTGCTTATGTGGTGCTGAGGAATTGAACCCAGGGCCTCAGGCATGCAAGGCCAGCGCTCTACCACTGAGCCACCTTCCCAGCCCGACTTATATTTCTTCATTGAAGTTCTACTACTATATTGAAAAAGAGTGGAGACATTAGAATCCTTGTCTTGTTCCTGATTTAAGAGAAAATGGTTTTGTTTTTTTAAAATAATGTTGGCTGTAGGTTTGTCATCAACAGTCTTTAATATGTTAAGGAATGTTTCATCTATTCTTAGTTACCCTAGAGCTTTTATCATAAAAGGGAGGTTGGATTTTTGTCTAGGGCTTCTGAAACTATTGATGATTATATGATGCTTGTTTTTGGTTCTTTGATGTGTTTTGTTACTTTCATTGATTTGTGTGTATTGATCAGTCTTGCAACACTTGGATGAATCCCACGTGATTATAGTTTAGGAATTTCTTGATAAGTCATTACATTTGGTTCACAGTATTTTATTAAGGAGATTTGCATTTATGCTCATCAAAGAGATTGATCTATAGTTTTCTTTCTTTCTTTAGTCCCCATCTGGTTTTTGAATAAGTGTAATGTTGTCTTCAAAGAATGAATTTAGTAGTGACTGTTCCTTTTTATTTTATGGAAGAGTTTAAGGAGTATTGGTGTTGCTTTTGCTTTCAAAGTCTTATAGAATTCAGCTGTGCAACTATATAGACCTGGTCTTTTCTTTCTTGTCAATTTAATTTCATTATTTTTGGTGGATCTTAAAATATTTAGTATGGGGCTGGGAAGGTGGCTCAGTGGTAGAGCGCTTGCCTTGAATGCCTGAAGCCCTGGGTTCAATTCCTCAGCACCACATAAGCAGGAAAAAAAGCCGAAAGTGGTGCTGTGGCTCAAGTGGTAGAGCACTAGCCTTGAGCTGAAGAGCTGAGGGACAGCGTGCAGGCCCAGAGTTCAGGCCCCACGACTGGACCAAAAAAAACAAAAAACAAAAAAAAATATTTAGTATGCTCTAGACTCACTTATGATACATTGATATTATCTAGGAATACATTCATTTCTACCAGATTGTACAGTTTGTTGGTTTAAATATTTGAAAAGAATTCCCTTATAGTATTCTGAATTTTACTCATATCTGTTGTCATGTCCCCTTTTTCATTTATGATTATATTTATTTGGGTGATCTCTCTCTCTGTCTTTCTCTCTGTCTCTCCCTATTTTGTCAGGTCTACTAAAGGTTCATCATTTCTGTTTATTTTTTCAAAGAACTGACTTTTTGTTTTTTTTGATTATATAGTTCTTTTAGTCTGTAAGTCATGTATTTCTGATTTAATCTTAATTATTTCTTACTGTCCACTGGCTTTAGATTTGGCTTATTCTTGTTTTACTAGAAGTTTGAAATGCAACTCGAGACTTAATTTTAGATAATAGTTATAACTTTTCCTTAGTATTGCCTTAGTTGTATCCCCACTAGTCCAGTATGTTGTATGTTTATTTACATCAGATTCTAGGAACTTTTGAATTTTCCTTCTTACCTCCTCACTCTACTCAGCAATTTGTTGCTCAGTTTCCATGAGTCTGAGTATTTTCTGTGGTGTTCTTGCTATTCAGATCTAATTTTATTTTGTTACAATCTGACAGCATACAAGGAGTAATTTCAGTTGTGCTGAAACTTACTTTATGACCTAGGATATCGTCTGTTTTGGTCAATGTTACATGGGCTCTCAAAAAGAATGTCTATTGTTCTAGTGCTGAATGAAATATTGTGGGTGTCTGTAAGGTCCAGTTGGTCTGTATCATCAATTAATTGTATGGCTTCTTTGCTGACTTTTTTGACTGAATGATCTATCCATTGGTGACAGTGGTGTGTTGAAGTCTCCAAGTGATCATTGTATTTTGAGTCAGATGTGTTTTAATATCTATTAGTCTTTGTTTGTAAAAGTTAGGTGCTCCATCATTTGATATATAGATTTTAAGAAAATGGTGGCAGCTATCTGTGCCACTATTTCAATCCTGCTGTTTTGATTTGCATTTCCTGTTTCTATCAGTCCTTATACTTCTGAAAAAATCTCAATTTAGCCATTTACTCATTTGACTAGGGATTCTTTGAAGGTTTAGTTTCTTGAGGCTTTTCTTTATTTTGGATGTTAGGCCATCAGACAACAAAATTTTGAATCCTGCTTTTTAATCCAATCTGATAATCTCTGTATTGTTAAAGTGAATTAAGCCCATTAATATTTAGGTTAATAATTGATAGATATTTGATGGCTATGTTGGTTTTTTCCAGGATATCATCAGTTTTATTTGTTCATTTCTTCTATTATTACTCATCTTCATCTGTTGCTGCTTTATTAGATTAAGCATATTTTAATTTCTCCATTCTTTCTGTACCCCATTCTGCTTTTAAGTTTTATTCTCTCCTAGATTTTTGTTTTTGTGAACAGAGTATTCTTCTCTATGTAATATTTCCTTAAGTATCTTTTACAGTACAAGTTTGATGGACATGTAGAATTTTAGCGTATTCTTATTCAAGAATATTTTCCTTTCTTAAAAAAAATGGAATCACAACTCTTCCTAATACATTATCCTTGATTTGCAGTTGTATCCCATAGCTTGAAATACATTGTTTCTTGATTTCTTAACATGTAGGGCTTTTGCTCAGAGGTCAATGTGATTCTTAGGTATTTATATATTCTTTGTATATGAGTTGATACTTTTCTTGTGAAGCTTTCGGTATCCTTTATTTTCTATTACAGGCATTTTAGTTATGATGTGATATTGTTCTCTGTTTTTTGTTTTGGATTACCTTCTATACATGTCTGTCTATACATTACCAAATTAAAGACACATTATGCCTTTTATTGAATAGATTTTTTGCCTTTAGGTTGTATTTCTCCTTTTTCATTATATTCTATGAGTTCTTAAGTCTGGTTATGTTTCGGTTCCAGACCATGTGATTTGAGCCCTGTAAGCTATGATTGTATTCCTCCTCCTTCTCCTCCTCCTGCTTCTGCTGCTTCTGCTTCTTTTGGTTATTTTCTAAGTGCTTTATTTTACAAGTCTTTTTCTCTATCTTTGATAGTGTTTTTCTGCTTAATTTTATCTTCTGGCACTATCTTCTATGGTTTTTACTTGATTTATTATTTCTGTAATTTTGTTTGTTTTTTCCCAACACTTCCATTTCCTAGCTGACAGATTTATGACTTTTTTGAGTACCACTTGAGTTGAAAACTTTATCTGTTTATTTGAATTGACTTTGATCTTATTTAAATTGTCTTTGATGTTTTATTTTTTAAGAAGTAGGCTTTTGAATTCTTTATCTGATATTTCAGGCACATCATTGTCTCTGGATTTGTTTATTGATTGTTGTGAGGTGTTAGATGCATGCTATTTCCCTGTTTCGATACATTTCTGTGTTATCATTCCTGCATCATTCAGAATGAATTTCTCTTTTAATTCTGCTTACATGAGAGATTGCTGACTAACTGTAGCAATGAGGTCTAAAATTAAGCAAAACTCAAGTATTTAAATGAATTAAGAAACAAGTTGATACCTCAAGCACTGCTTCTTTCCCAATATGATTGTTAAAGAATAGATTTTTATTTTTACATGATAAACTTTGAGCTTAAGGGTTAGAATTAATTTAAAATATTAGGCAATGTAATGGATGATGTGAAAAAGGAAACACCTGGAAGTGATGTAAAAAGCATAAGAAATAATAGTGTGAGAAAGAACTGGAATATTGTTGCTGGGAAATACAGAATGTTTTGGAAGTAGAATCAAAAGAGAAATGAAAAGTAATAAATAAATTAGCAGAAATAAAACCACATAGAACTCATTAGCCAAAAATGAGCAAATCAAAACAAAGAAAAATCAATCTATCTCTCTGAAAATAGATGTGAATAGCTAGCTGTTCATTGTCTACTTGTTTTATGTTCTCCTATCTTTGCTTCTCTGAAGATAGTCAGTTTTGATATTGCCTTAAATATCTCCCTGAATGAGTGTATGTGGGGAGATCTCTTATGAATATAGACTTCTGTAATTCTATAGTTCTGTATTACTTCTCGGCTCTGGATTATCAAGGTACAATCTGGATGCTATCATAATTGATTATGTTTCTGGACCAGGGCAGGTAGAATGAATTGGAAAAGGTCCTACCAAGAACTTCCTAGGGGCTGGATTTCTCTGTCTGGATTCTGATAAAGTGGAGTATTCTTCCACATTCCTTACTAGAAAAAAATATAACCATGTGGATTTTAGTTCTTTATTCTCATCAACAGATATATCATCCACCTCTCCTATGCACAAAAGTTAGACATTTCAGAGTTGTTTTGCCATAGATCAAGTAGATGTGATAGATATTTAAGAATACTTTAGTTATACTTCCTTTGACAAGTAAAAAATGCACATTCTTTTTAACATCTCACTGGATATCCTCCAAAAGTAATCACATTCTATGTCATAAGGAAATTGTAAATACAAAAATTAAATATCATGTTTTTCTTGTCTCATCAGGTCGAAATGGAATAAAACTAGAATCAATAATAAGGTAAACTACAGAAAATATATAATCTCATAAAAGGTAGACACTGCTTTAAAGTATGAATAGATCACAGAACAATTAGGGGAAATTTAAATCCTTCTGAGAACAAATTAAAGTGCCACCTATCCAAATCTGTGAGATATATGAAAAGCAGTTCTAAAAGAGAAGTTCCAGCAAAGACTGACTTCATTAAAAAAAATCAGAGAGACCAAATAAATTATCTAACATTGCACCTCTCAAAAGAAGACCAATAAATATATGGATAAAGGTTTAACATTTTTAACCATGAAGGAAATGCAAATTCAAACTCCTGTAATTCCATTTGCCCCAGTCAGAATACCAATCATCAACAAAACAAACAACATCTAACATTGATGAAGATTCATAATTAAAGGAACCCCAAGATAGGGACACAAGTGGTTTTTTCTTTTTTGCTATTATTCCTAACGTATTTATAATGTACCATGTGATTTTTTTGTTTCTTCGTATGTTCCTCCCCCATGGTATAACCCCTGTATTTGATGTCAGTGCCCTGCATCTTGTATATACACTTGGGAGGTGAAAAAACAAAATGTTTAAATAGGGATACAGGTTGACCCATTGTAACAATGAGATGTACAACACACTATATTGAAAAACGATCTTTACAATTTAGATGAAGAGGGGGTGGAGGGTGGTGGGGGGAGTGGGGAAGAGGAGTGTAGTTGTGGAGGTAGGAGGGAAGGGAGGGTAGGGGAAAAACAAAGGAGGAGGCAACAATGCTTGATAGGAAATATACTCATGACCTTGCTCATGTAACTATAACCCCTCTGTACAGTATTTTTACAATAAAAACGGTATTTTAAAAATAAAAAATAATAAAAGAGAAACCCTCATAAATTATTGTGAGGATTTAAAATAGTGTAGCCACTATGGAAATAGCTTAGAGTTCCCCTCAAAATTCTATAACTAGACCTACAGTGTGGTCTTGCCATACTACTCCTGGACATAGATTCAAAGGAATATTAACGCAGCATATAATAGGGATGCCTTCATAGCCATTCTTTTATAGCAGCATTATTCACAAGAGACAAACTGTGGAATTAATCTGTCTATCAGCCAGTGAATAGATGAAGAAAATGTGTTATATATACACAATGAAATATTATTCAGGCAAAAAGAAGGTGCCAGTGGCTCACGTCTGTAATCCTTGCTACCCAGGAGTTTGACATCTGAGGATTGTGGTTCAAAGCCAGCTGGGGCCAAAAAGTCCCCCTGAAAATCTTATTTCCAATTAACCACTCAAAAAACTGGAAATGGTACTATTGCTTAAAGTGATAGAGCACTAGCATTGAGCAAAAGAGCTCAAGAACAGCATCCAGGCCCCATGTTTAAGCCCCACAACTAACTTTTTAAAAAAGTTTTTTAAATTTTTAAAAAAGGAATGAAATTGGAATGGGAATGTGGCTTAGTGGTAGAGTGCTTGCCTGCAATGCGAGAAGCTCTGGATTTGATTCCTCAGTACCACATACACAGAAAAAGCCAAGAGGTTGTGCTGTGGCGCACATGGTAGAATGTTAGCCTTGAACAAAAGAAGCTCAGGGACAGTGCTCAGGCCCTAAGTTTAAGCGCCAAAACTGGCAAAAAGAAAAAAGGAATGAAATTATGTCATTTTCAGGGAAATGGATGAAACTGTGAATCATCATTGTCGATGAAATAAGCTAGACTGAGAAAAATAATCTAGATCTAATTAAACAAAGGACATGATTGGAAAATAGGAGGGACTACTTAGAGTTGATACCAGTGGAGAGTGGGTGAAAGAAGATCTCAAAAGGGAGAGGACATGAAAAGAGAATATCAAAAGGGGTGAATATGAATGTAGTATTTCATAAAATGTGTTGAAAATAGAATTATAGCTCTTGTTATAACATTTTTTGAAAAGATGGGAAGAGGATACAAGAAAGAGTTATAGAGGAGTAATTTGATCAAAGTTTAATGTATGAATTTATGGAAATATTAGAGTCCATCCCATCTGTACAGTTAATATACACCAATGAAAATTATATTTACATGTATAGAATATGAAAAAGCTAATTATTTACCATGATAAAGACTTACTGTAAATATGTACTTAAACAATATGTTGTTGGTAGACATGTAAAACAATAAATGTTTCTTTGTAGTAACTTTGTCATATCTGTCACAGTGCATGTATCTGTTTTGTTTGTTATGTAAAATTTCACCATTAATAATTTAGCAATACCAGCATGGACATTACAGATATTGTTAGTTTTACTTGTATTTTTAGTCACATTAATTTCTTAGTATACATAGAAATTATTCTTGATTTTAAATATGGGAAACTGATACCCATAACTCTGTTTACATAAATTAATTTTCATGACAAAAAGTGGGTTCTGCTTCTTAGAGGATACAAAAAGGATTTTGCAGTAAGGGAGGGAGGAAATGTGAAAATGCAATTAGAGTATTCACATAGAAACATATATGTTGCTATGTGTCTTGTAGGCAGAAATGGGAGGGGAAAACTAGGGGAAACAGAAGGAAGGAATGACATTGTCCAAAGAAGAAATGTATGCATTGACTGAATTGTGAAATGGTAACCCCTCTGTACAATACCTTAATAACAATAAATTATATTTTTTAAAAACTGCATAAACAAGATTATTTTTTGGATTATGCTTAAATTTTTATGTGAAATATTTTACTAAATTTTCCTGACATTTTGGAAGAGAAAAGGATCAACAACTTCCTTATATGTACTCCAGGAACAGTATAGTCTAGTGGATAATATTGCACAGTTTAGAACTGAGCTACATACATTTACATTTCAGGTCTGCCTTGTACTATCCCTTGCACTTAAACTTTTATCAGCTTAAACTTTCTGTGTTAAAACACATTATGTGTAAGACTATCAAATAATACCTAGTGACTTTGGGTGTGATAGTAATCTTAGCATTAAGGAAGATGAGGTAAAACAATGGAGAAATTGAGGCTGGACTTGGTTGTATAGTAAGAGCCTATCTTAAGAAAGTATTGGATAGCTATGAGATATGTTCTGTGTAATAGGGTAATAAAAATTAGCCCACCACTATTTCTATCATACTATTTTTTTTCTTAATTTGAATTTGGGACCATTTTTAAAACTCAAGTGTTATTTCTATTTTGTTCCTTTGTTTCTGGGTAAGTAAAAAGATAATGTGGTTCTCCTATATACCCTTTACAAGATATAGAAGAGGCAGTATTTCTCTGATTTTAGTTTGAATTTTATACTACTTAATTCTTAATATAGCTTTTCCTGTTTTTCAGATTAAATGAAATTATTAAAAATTGGACAACAAATACATGAATATATTGTAACTGTGAAATGGAGTCCCCAGGGGCAAATAATATGTTTATAAACAAAATATGGGTTCAATGTGAGAATGAAAGTTGTTTGAAGTGGAGATTGTTGTCAAATGAGGATGCAATCAAAGTTAATCAAAATGAACCATGGTACTGCTACATGAACAATGATTCAAGATACAATAAGTGCTCAATTTCTGAAGAAGACTTTCCTGAAGAGTCTGAACTTCATAAAAATGGATATAAAATTGTCTATTCACAGCTCCCTCTGGGCAGCCTGGTTTTGGTAAAATTACAGAACTGGCCAAGGTAAGGTTTGTGTTATTTTGTGTTAAACTATTGAGGTGTAGTCTTACTAGTTTTATGCATTCTCAGAATATTTTTAAGGATGAATTTATTTGTTTATAATTTCACTTTCAAATCTTTATTTCTAATCACTTATTATTAATTTTTTATACCTCTAATTTATATTACTTTTTTCATCACGTTGACTATCATTTCTATTTCTCTTATCTCAACTTGAGATCTAAGGGCCAGTTTTTATTTCTTTTAAAACTTTGTGTCTGTGGTAAACTTTCATATTTTTGCAAGGACTATTAATCATTTTTACCATAATTTATATCAGATTTTTCTGTGGTCTTGTCTTCCTATGTACTTTTACATTAAAATCTTACCATTCTTTGAGAAAGGAAGAGAAAGTTAGACTTTTTTTCAGTCCATTTCTCTTTGCTATTCATATAGATCATTCAGGTTGTTGTACCTTAACTTCACTTATGCTTTCCTCTGCCATATTTATTCTATCATTGAAATTACTTCATAAGCTTTTTATTGTATTTTTAGTTATAAAATATTCATCCATATCTTCTACTTATTTTCCATACTTTGTGTTCATTTTGGATATTATTTAAATCAGTTTAGTACTCTGCTTTTACTACTACATCAGAGGGATTAAAAACTCTCTTTATTAAGGCTAGGTGGGAATGGAAGTCCAGCTTTGTTCAACCTTTGTTGAGTCCCATAGAGGAGGGCCTTTTTACAGAAAAACATAGGTGAGAATTCAGACTCCTTACAAACATGGATGGAAGCTTCAAGATACCCAATTACTACTCTCAGGTAATCTGCACTGATACCATGGTGAGGAAGGGGATCCTCCTGTTTGGACTTCTTTGCCAAATTGGAGACAGGGGTGGAGGCAGACAAAATGCTTCAGTACTGCTGAATGACTTGAAATCCAGTATCATCAATAGTCTTTGCTGGTGGAGCCATAGATTTTTTTTCCTGATGTGTATCTGGAGTACAGAAGTTAGCATGTGAATTTTTTTTATCTTACTGAACTGCTCTTCTAATGATTTCTTGGCATAAAAGATTATTTTTAATCACTCTTTTCTGTTTGGGGGCTTATTTTCAACCACTGATATTTCTGGGCTTTTATGTTCTTTAATTCTCAATTTGAGAATATATAAGGCAAAAAGAAAGCCCAGGGGATATAGTGAATAAGAGATGACAAAATAGAAGATTTTTCAGTTAGACTTTGTAAATGAGAAAAAATAAGAAAAATATTAGAAAATTAAGTTATAATTTTTTAAGTGAGGAACTGTACTGAGAACCACAGGAGAGAAATAGAACAACTGAAAAGTGTGGCAAAACAAAAGGCAGTGAAAACAATGGAAATTAAGAAACAATTTGCAGCTCTAGTCCCACCTTCTCCAGTGAGAGGCAGAAGAGGATGAAGCCTTTACTACAATGTAGACTTGGCATCCTCTATGCCAGTGGCAGATTCAGCTCTGGAATAAATCCATACACTTTACAAACCTCAAACCTCAATGCAGAGATTTTTTTGGTCAGTGACTTCCCAAGAATGACAGGTGAGCATTAGACAAGAGAAATATTCACTCACATATGTCACAAAGTAGTAGGGAGGTGCCATCTTGACAGGACCTCCTGTTCCAGTATGAGTAACAGCATTTTCACTGTTTGTAGATCACATCCAGAAAAGCACCTAGCTTCCACCAGTAGAGTACTCAGGTTATAGGTAAAACCAGAGTGATCAGGTTGTCATAACTTCTTGTAAGTAGCTTACAGCCAGGTAAATTCTAATACGAGCTTTACCTGGGGAGCTGTATTTAAAACAAAGAACAACTGAGAGTCAAACATAAATCTGGACACATTCTAACTTGGGCAAGCTGAGAGCATGCTTAGGTAAAGGCATGCAGAAAATGGCTCAAAACACTTGGCCAATGAGAGCCGTCCTGTTGTCTGAGAGCTATCTTAAGAAAATTATTCATAAGAAAAGATTCAGATTATAGGAGATTTTAGGATTATTAGGGAGTTTTAGCTGCTTGAAGTGGCCTCTGGGCATATAAGCTCTCATCTTACAAAATCTACAAGAGTTAACATTAGCTATGGATACAAAGGATAGTGAAGAGGGGGAAAGACCAATGAACTCAAAAGAATATTAGAATGACCAATAAAGTGATGAATGAATTCAAAGAGTATAAATAGCTAACAGAATTCAAAGAGAATACAAATAAACAAATGAATAAGGAAGAAATGCAAGATATGAAAGAGAACCTCAAAGACACAGATATTCTAAAAATTGCTCAAATTGCAATTCTGGGAATGCAAAGCTCAACAAGTCAAATTTTTAAAAAAGTACATCTTATCTATCATCAGAGTTGCTTTAGCTGACAGTGGAAGGTGTCGAGGAGGGAGTGGGCTTTGGAGAGTTCATAGGACAAGGATAAAACATGATGAACATTGAATCTTGCTGTCACTAAAGACAGTTGTTCCTAAAATTTCCATCTTTCCAATACAATGCAAGAATCTGCAGTCTTCCTCTCCCATACTGCATTTGCCTGGTTATACCCATGTTTCACACCACCAGTATCCGACCGGGCTGTGCCCTTATCCTGTTTTCTGTACCTATGTGGAGGTGTGAAGGTTCTTTCTCTCTCCCAATTACAGCCTGGATGTATACTTTCTTGTGTGTCCTGGTTCCTGATGTGAAATTGATTAACACCTCTTGCTTGTATTGGGTAGCATGGGGATAAGAACTTAACTGGTTATTCTTGAGTTTCTTTTGCAATAAGCCAGTTTTATAATCTTTAAAAAAATGTGGAAAGTCTCTGTGGATGTTAATTATCGGAATACAAGAGATTCAGAATAAGAATGTATTAGAACAGTCAGATGAAGAATGGCAGTAAAAACTTTTTTTTAAGAAAGAAAGGATTACTCAGGTCCTCTGAGACACAATTAAAAGATGACACTCCCAAATTATAGGCATAAAGCAAGAAGAGGTACAAACTAAAGGGATATAAATCATTTTCAGTTTTAAAACACAGGAGAAAATTTCCAATGTTTTGGAAAAAATAGATATTGAGGTACACAAGATGTAAAGGTACACATAAGATCAGATTAGGAAACTAAAACCCCAAGACAAATTATAAGTAAAATGTTGAGTATACAGAAAGGGAAGAGTGAAAGCTCAAGGACATTAGCACCCAATTACATATAAAGGCAAACACATCACTCTACCAACAGATTTCTTAATAAAAAATTTAAAAACAAAGAGACATGGAATCATATATTTCAAACACTGAAAGTAAATGAGTGCCAGTGTAGATTATTCTATTCAGCAAAGCTACCATTCATAACTGAAAGACAAATGAAAATTTCCATAATAAACACCTGAAGCAATTTATTGTCATAAAACCAGAAGATACACAAGATACCTAAAGGAATCCTATATAGGGAAGATAAACATTTTTTCCAAAGCATCTCTCAAATATATTTATTTACATTTTCTTACATTCAAGTTTCTTCAAGTACACTGCACAAATTCTATGTATAGAATTTGAAGTAGCTTAAGTTTTGGCTCTGTTATGTTTAAAATTGGCAATGTTATTGAGAAGCTCTGAAAATCTTGAACTTCCTATTTCTTCAGTTTTCCTTTCAAGGTATGAGAGGTAAATGGGTTACTGTGAAAGATTATTGATGATCAGGAAGCACGTTGCAAATTTGTGTTGGCCATTCTCATTTGCTGCCTTTCTCCAGCTTTTTCTGTGCCCTCAGAGGCTGATCAGTAGCAAGGTTTCATTCCTTTTGGTTTTCTACTGGGTTGTGGGAAACCCCAGCTAAATTAGTGTAAGAAGGGAGGAAAGAGAACTCAAGGTATTCCTCCTGATTCCCTCTTTGACAGTCAGTTACCACTGATTGCTTTTATATAAAGCATATAGAGTTCATAGAGATAGTTATACGTAGGTAATTACTACTTATTTTATATAGAAAATATTACTCCCCAATATTTTTCCACTGTAAAATTTATTAATGACCTGTGCTTTTATCTGCAGTACATTATGAACTTATATTTCTATGAAAAAAATCTTCATGAGAAAAATCAAAAACATTTTGAATGCCTATAGTCTCAGTTCTCAGTAAAAAAGTCAAAGAATGGAAGAATGATTAAGAAGCAAAATCTGATCATTTGTTACCTATAAAAATTTTTCTTGGCTGGGAAATTGGCTAAATGGTAGAGTGCTTGCCTCACGTGCATGAGGCCCTGGGTTCAACTCCTCAGCACCACATAAGCAGAAAAAAGCCAGAAGAGGCACTGTCACTGAAGAGGTAGGGCACTAGCCTTGAGCTGAATTGCTGAGGGACAGCTCCCAGGCCCAGAGTTCAGCACCTATGACCGACAAAAAAAAAAATTCTTACTGATAAAAACAAACATTAGCGACTGAACAAACTCAAAAGGCAGGCAGCTTCATATCTGAAAAGTAAACTTCAAATAAAATCAGTCAGAAGGGACAGAAAAAAGAGAACAATCCATCAAGAGGAAATACGATGGCTAACATCTATGTGCCAAATATTGCTGCATCTACCTTCATTAAACAAATACTACTGCACTTAAAAGTACAGATCCCAGCACAATAGTAGTGGAGACTTTTTTAAAATTTCATTTTATTGTAAAGATGTTGTACAGACTTACATGTACAGTTACATGAATAAGGTAATGAGTACATTTTTATCGAGCATTTTTACCCCTCCTTTTTGTGCCCCACATTCACCAATAATAGGTCATCCTCCCTATTGTAGAAAAAATTCTAAAAGAAATCTCAAAATGATATATCATATCAAGATAGTTTGACTCTAGGTATGCAGGTTGATTCAATAGAGGTACATTAATTGATATAAATAGATTTTTCTGGTACATTTTTCATATATAGAAGACTATAAATAGAACCTTTCAAAATATTTTCACTATAATAAATAAATTCACTGTGGTCACTAGAAATCATAATGTTAATCAAATGATGGTTCAGAAGGATTTTTTTTCTCCCAGATGTGTATGTGGAATCTATACAATAAGCATACTTGTAAACACATAGAGAATTATATACACGCATACAGGTACACACATAAAAAATTGCAACTGTGGGACTGTTGAGGGGAATTAGGAAAGGAAGTTCTATTGGAATGGAAAAAAGTGAATAGTGATGGTGAAAATAGTGGAAATACTTTGTGTACATGTGTCCAGTGGATCATTGAATTCTGTTGAGATTGAGTTGGTCCGGGGAAGGGAAGGAAAGGAGAGTCACAGTGACAATATTTTTGGGGGAGCACTTGTTTTTTATTTAAGTAAATTCTAAATTACTTTTTCTTAATAAATTGTACCTTTTGTATTACAGCCCCAATTTTACTGTTCCTGCTTTATCATCATTTTGCTCTTTTTTTAAAAAAAGTTTCTTTTTTATAGTATATTATAATCATGTAAACTAATTGGATTCATGATGAAATTTTCATACTTGCATATAATGTACTTTGATCATATTCATTTCTTTTTTCCTCTTTTTTCTTTTTTTTTTAATTGTGAAAATACTGTACAGAGGGGTTACAATTACATGGGCAAGATAATGAGTACATTTCTTATCAGCATTGTAGCCTCCTCCTTTGTTTCGCCTTCCCATCCCATCCTTCCCCCCCCCCTATTCATTTCTTATCGTACCATCCCCCCTCCCTTTTTTATTGGTGCTGGTCTGCAGCTTGAACTCAGGGCCTGAGTGCTATCCTTGAGCTTTTGTGTTCAAGGTTAGTATTCTACCATTTGAGCCACATCTCTACTTCAGGCTTTTGGGTAGTTTATTAGAGATCAGAGTCTCATGGACTTTGTTTCCCCACCTAGCTTTGAAGAAGATCCTCTGATCTCAGCCACCTGAACAGTGAGGATTCTACATAAAAGAAAATGTGCAATAATACTTAACTTTTTAAATCTAGCTTATTTTGCTTAACATGATAATTACTAGCCCCATTCATTTTCCTGAAAATTACATAATTCATTACACCACATGACTTCATGGTGTAGATAAAACATTTTATTTATGTTTTTATTTTATATCGGTTCTAGTTAATTTCCTAGCTTGGCATTTGTGCATATATAATGCTGTGGTAAACATGGATGTGCAGGTATTGTTTATGTTGATTTACGCTCCTTTGGATATATATCCAAGATCAATATAGAAGGATCATAACACAGGTCTCCTTTTAGTTTTTTTGATAAAACTTCTGATTCCCACAGTGGTTGTGGTAGTAGTAGTTTACTTTCCCACCAGAAATGTGTAAGTTTCCTTTGCACTAGGCACTGGTGTTTCACACCTATATTCCTAGCTACTCAGGAGGCTGAGATCTAAGGATAGGGGTTCAAAACCAGCCTGGGAACCTATTATACCCAATAAACTACTCAGAAAAAGCCAGAAGCAGTGCTATGGCTCAAGTGGTAGAGTGTTAGTCTTGAGAAAAAAGAATCTCAGGGACAGAAACCCACCCTGAGTTCAAGTTCCATGACAGACAGACAGACAGACAGACAGACAGACACACACACACACACACACACACACACACACACACACACACTTTGTCCCACATCTTTGCCAGAATCTATTTATTTTTCCTTGCTGATTTCCATTTGCCTTGTGTAAGAGAGCGCCTCTGTGTCATTTTGTTTGAAATTTTGAATATGTCAAAAGATTTTCTTCTATTCTGTGGGATATATCTTGATTCTGGTAATTGTTTCCTTTGAGGCTTTTAAATTTAATAAAATCATATTTTTCAATCCTTGCTTTTATTTGGTAGGTAAAATACTATTCAGAAAATAATTGCATATACTATATCTTTCAGTGTTTTCCCTATGTTCTTCTGATGTAGTGTCAGGATTTTAGGTCTTACATTTAAGGTCTTCAATCCATTTTGAGTTGATTTTTCTTTAGGCTAAAAGTGTCTAGTTTCTTTTTTTTTTTAAAAAAAAATGTTGGTATGGTTTTCTTAGTACCATTTGTTGAAGATTTGAATGTTGGTATGGTTTTCTCAATACCATTTGTTAAAGAAGCTGTCTTTTCTTTAACATACTTTTTGGTTCCTTTGTCAAAGGCCAAATCATTATTGTTTGTGTTGTTTGTGGGAGGGAGCTCTTGTTCTATTGGTAACCTTGTCTGTTTTTAAGCCAAGGCCAAGCTGTTTTTGTTACTCTATTTTTGTTAGCTCTGAAATTTAATTTGATGTCTAGTAGTGTGATACCATCAATGTTAGCCTTTTTGTTCAAGATATAATTTTTTATTCAAGAATTTTTATGCTTCAATATGAATTTTAGGACTGATTTTTCTTTTATGTGAAGAATGACATTTGCATTTTGATGAGAATTATATTGAATATAGATTGCTTTTAATGCTATAGCCATTTTCACAGTATTCTGCTAATCTGTGAACATGGGAGTGTTTTTTTTTTTTTTTTTGGTCGGTCGTGGGGCTTGAACTCTGGGCTTGGGCGCTATCCCTCAACTCTTCAGCTCAAGGTAAGCACTCTATCGCTTGAGCCACAGTGCCACTTCCAGTTTTCTAGTGGTTTATTGGAGATAGGAGTCTCACGGACTTTCCTTGTCCGGACTGGCTTTGAACCATGATCCTCAGATCTCAGCCTCATGAGTAGCTAGGACTACAGCTGTGTACCTGTAGCTAGGATTATACAAGTACCTGGCTGGGAGGTTTTTTTTTAAATATCGTTTAGTATCTTCAATTATTTTCTTCAAGTTTTTGTAAGTTTCACTGTAGAGGTCTTTCCCATGGTTGGGTTGTTTTGTTTTGTTTTGTTTTTGAGATTATAAGTAGAGCTGTTTGTCTGATTTCTTTATCAATCTATTCATTGTTGGTATATACACATTTTTATATTTATTTTATATCTTTATATGCTGCCTAAAGTGTTGACCAGATATAGGTATGTCTTGGTGAAGTCTTTAGGTATTTTAAATATAAGATTGTACCATTTTTAAATTGGAATAATTTGATTTCTTCCTTTACGACTTGAACATCTTTTTCCATTTGCTTATTGTTCTGACTTGGAATTCCCATACTCAATTGAATAAGGTTAGGTTACCTTATCTCATTCCAACTTCAGATAAAATGCTGTAGTTTTTTTTTTTTTCCAGTTAGTACAATGTTAGCCATAGGTTTGTTATATACATCCTGTTTTGTATTGAGGTACATTCCTTCTATTTCTAATGTCTTAATAGTTTTTAAATAAAAAAAGAAGGAACTTCATAAAATTTATTCTATGAAGCCAGTCTTACTATAATGCCAAAACCCAGACAAGGATGCAATCCTAAAAGTAAATTATAAACCAGTTTTTAAATGAATATAGACACAACAATTCCTTTTTCTGTTGTTCTGAGACTCAAACTCAGTACTTGATGCTTTTGTGCATTGTGTAGTGCTTTATAACTGAGCCATGCATCCAATCCCAACAATTCTTTTTTTTTTGTCTTTTCTTTTTTGGTACTGGGGATCGAACCCAGGACATTGCATTTGCTAGGCAAGCGCTTTGCCACTGAGCTTCATCCCAGCCCGAATCCCAACAATTCTTAATAAAATACTTGCAAACAATTCAACAACACATTAAAAAGGTCATACACCATGATCTTTCTTTATAGAGATGTGAGGATGGCTCAATATGCCCAAGTCTATATATGTAAAATAACATGTAAACAGAATCAAAGACAAAATTTATATGATCACCTCAATAGACGCAGGAAAAACCTTTTAAAAACAGCTATTTTTTAGAAAATAAAGGATACATTTTAGAGCTAGAGCTGAATATTTTAAGCAAATTGATTCTTGCCTATGGAACAAGAGGTAAAAAGGATAATATATAACTGTGGAGCTTAACATTCACTTTTTCTTTTATACTTTTATGCCAAAGTGTTACAATAGTTTAAACTGTAAGTGTATTGTGTCAGTCCATACTCAGAGAATATCAGCTTTCTCTAATTTGGTAGAAGCCATGAAAATTAATTAACATCTTGGAAATTAAACACTTGTGTTTCTAAAATTAGATAATCCTTTTTATTAGCATACATAAGGTATATAAGGAGGTTTCATTTTAACATATAAATCTTGATCATAGTCACTTCCTTGGTCAATACTTTCCTCTCTACCGTCCTACTTTCCAAACTAGTCTAGCAAGCTTCCCTGCTGCATTTTCATGTTTGTACATAAAGTATGTTGACCATAGTTTCCCTCGCATCCTGTATTCAAATCTTTGATAAACCTTTATATGATAGTCTTATTTTTCCTCTTGTCAGTGCTTAAGTATCACTGATTCTGGAACTTTTTCATTTCACAGTCTTCATATTTTATCTATGCCTTAAATTTGTCTCTTTTTCAAAATTTTTTATAGTTACAATGGTACAATTTATTTCTTGTATCAAATGAATACCATATTGGTTAAAGATGTAATTAAACAAATTTAATATTTTGTGAAATAGTCATTAAAATTCAGAGGATAAAAGATTAATAAGTAATTTTGCCATATGTATTGATATTTGCCTTTTTGAAGCATTAAAATAAATAAAACTGTATATTTTAAAGTTGGCCAGGGGTACTTTGCCCTGATCCTCTTCAAGAAAATTATGTAAACTATGACTTGGATGGAAACGTTGAACAATATCACATTGAATTCCTGGGAGATCCCCATTCAAAATCATGGATAAATGCAAGATTTGTTGAACATTATAGTATCGCATCAAAGGTTGGTATGGTTACATCAAACGTTTATAAGTTTTGCATTTGTTTTTACTAGTGACTATTTCATTTCAGTTCCTAAAAGGTATATAATCACTTAAATTTAACTTATATACACAAAATAATAATTACCACTTGTTAAATTCAAACATTTTTGTTTTAAAGAACTTATGGATATAAAATTACCTATGGAATTTTATTTTATAATTTTTGTCTTCTTTTTGATGTGCTACTTGTATGGTATGACTTTATGCAATTCAAGGAAGAATAAACAATTTTCAATGTAAAGTATCTAAGGAATATAGATAGATAGATAGATATAGATATAGATACATACCTGTCAGAAACAATTCAGTATTGAAAGGACTTAATATTTATCAGAAATAATTTAATGTAACAATTTTATAAGTATGTTAGGACCAAAATCCAAGGCACCAGCAAAACCTTGTGGCAGGTGCATATAAGTCTGGATCTTCCCTGCTAATGGGAAGTGCAACTGCTCTTGAAAGTAGTCCTCATCCTCATTAATGTATTGAAGTCTGGGCTAGTGAATACATCACCTGTAGGAATTTTAAATTTTCCAAATGAAATTTTTATGTAATTGATTTTTAGACATTTAATATTTTTGGTGATTTTTAAAAAGCAAACATTTTATACTCCTTTTATTTTGAATTACATATTACAATTAATGAATAGATTGGATTTTGAGGCTGACCAAAATAAGTAAATTGGACTTTTTCCTAAGATTTGTTATACTTAATAAAAATCAGTTCAGTTACCTGTGTTTACATTCTAATATTCAAACTTTTCTTACTTTCATTTAAAACCTAGGAAAAATAGATGCATAAATGTGGAAACTTTTAACTGTATTTTTCTATATTATGGTGAAAAGTATATATATTCAGATCTTTTTCTTGGGGTATACGTAATTAAAGTGTGAAATTCAGTCCATGTAAGAATTTGAGACACTAAAATGGTTTTACTTTTTCCTTGACATTCATAGCATTTTTGTACAATTGAGTCCAAAATTAGCTAGAAGGAAATTCTATTTAGTAAAACTGTACAAATAGAGAATACCTACACACACATCTACTTCAAATTAGTTTGGTCAGTGACCTCAATCTGAGGTTCTTTCTATGTTTTTATGTTTGGGTGTGTTTCTAAGCATGTCTTCTGACAACCACAGAATATTGTTTCTTCCCTGCTCTTTCCATCTTTCTAGGGTAAAAACAATTTCAAACTAAAAATAATTTTCATATCTCTTAGAGAGCAATATGTAGTCAAAAATGTAAATATCATTTCTTCTAGAGGAAGTATTTAATTTGCACAAGTTGTGTAAGTCACTTTTTCTAATAACAAAAGGAAGAATAATAGGCATATATAATTGTCATTGTCAATAGGTGACTAAATCTTCTTATATTATTTCAAGAATGGAACAGGTGGCTAACTTTCCAGTATCAAATACAAGAACAATGTAGTAAGTATCAACTACATTTCTCATTTGTGGAATGGCAATGTTTTTCTAAGAAATTTCAACACGAAGTTTTCTCAGTTTCTTACAAGTATGCTTACTTTCTCTTTGAAAAATCATTCCTATCATTGTTTATAAGCCAATAATCAAGACTCATTAATTTGACCTCAGAATCATACCCTTTATGAATGAAGTAAAGATGCCTTACAATGAGTTTTTTTTCTCTTTTTTGGGGGGCTAGTACTGGGGCTGGTACTCAGGGCCTAGGTGCTGTCCCTGAGTTTTTTTGTTTTTTTTTTTTTTTTTTGCTCAAGGCTAGCACTTTACCATTTGCACCGCCACTCAATTTCCAGCATTCTGGATACTTATTTGGAAATAGAATTTCATGACTTTCCTGCCCAGGTTGGCTTTGACCTGTGATCCTTACATCTCAGTCTCTTGAATAGCTAGGATTAGAGGCATGAGCCATCAGTGCCACGCTGGAATTCTTAAGTTAGTAGTATATGCAACAAAGTAACTACTAGATGTATTCTTCATCAAGGAATGGTGAGCTGCAAAACTCATGTAACTGAGAAATCTATATGTGGATATGTTTTTCACTCTTTTTTTGTTCCTTCTCTATTATTTTTGAATATTTTTAGGAAATATTGGACAAATATATGAACTCAGCAAAAACTTCATTTCCTAAGTGTCAAACAATTCTGATTAATGTTTAAATAATTTTCAGAAATATGACCTCTTTACCTTTCTGTTTGACCTACAGAATAAGTGCTGCTTCTGTATCACATATTAAACCATCTTTTTCCACCCAAGTCTCCTACTTGCTCATATGATTCTATCATTAAATATAGAATCTGAGCATCTATCTCTATATAAATACAATGAATGTTTACCTATGAATACATTGTCTATTAAAAGTAAGCAAGCACAGGTTAGAAAATGGCAGTCCAATAAGCAGATTTTCTTTTAGGTTCATATCTTTATAGCCACTAATATGGTTGCTTTAAATACTTTGGACAAAACTTGACTTTTTAAAGATTAAAAGCAAATGAGCACATGCCTGTTTTCATGTACATTTTCTGTACATTTCCCCTAACTGTGCTTAACATCCTTCATAAAACAGTCAGCCAGACTGAGCAGCAGGAGATAGCAGCATTTCAAATAAGTACTGACCTTAAAAATTATCTCTTGCCTTGGTGCTCATTTCCTTCCTTTTTATTCATCAATATATTATGAGTAATTCACTGTCATTTTACATAGCAGTATTTACAACTGTTTTCCTTCTATGACAATTCATTTTTGGAAAATAAAATCTCTACAACTTGAAATAAAATTTTTTAAAATGCTTTATATACAACTAATTTTTATGTTTTTAAATTGTTTATAAAACAAATGAAGCCTATTATTTGCCATTTTAATTATACTTAAATTTAATTATGCTTGTAAATTTCAATGATTATTTATTTTTTAAGCTGCTAGTTAATAGTGCTAGAAAAAATTAATGTGCAATTTAAAATTGACTTTATATGAAAAGTACCTCATGACAGGTTCCAATCATTTTAAACCCCATCTAATTTTTATGATATGGACTAGGAGCTGTTCAACACCATCTTCTAGATTGTACAACAGAATTGCTTGTAGTGAAATGGTATCATTTTGTAGTTACTGAGCACAAAATCTCTGGAGCTATGTTGCCTATGTATGAATTTAGGGCTATCTTAATAGCTGTATAAATCTGTGCAAGTTTTAAATTCAGTGCTTTACCTTCCTGATGTGTAAATATAATACTACTACCAAATGAGCTTATTAGTTAGTGAAAATAGGCACTGGATAAATCAGTAAGCTAAAAAATAATAATCAAGTTCCTATATAAATAAAATATGTATTCACTTAACTCTGTACTGTGAACAGAGTTACTATCTCATTTTCTTGATAATCTCTTTTTAATATATTTTTATTGTTAGTTAGATGAATAAGGTAATGAGTACATTTCCTATGAAGCATTGTTACCTCTTCCTTTGTTTTTCCCCACCATCCCTTCCCTTCCCACCTCCCCAACTCCCCCTCCCTCCGCAAGTTGAAAAGTTCGTTTTCTACATAGTGTCTTGTACATATCAATTGTTTCTTTTGTTTCACTAAATCATTTTCATTTGATAAAGTGCTATCACTTCTTTCTATTTTTTCCTTAACTATTAGATACATAATTATTCAGAAAGTCATTAGCTAATGTCTATCAAGATTAGACATTGAACTATTTACTCTCTAATTATTTCAAAGATTTTGGTCATACATTAAAGTCTTTGATCTAATTTGGGATTATTTGTCTACAGATTGAGAGATAGGTATCTACTTTCAGTCATCTACATGTAGATAACCAGTTGTCCCAGTACTATTGTTTTTTCGATTTTATTTTCCATAACTTTGTCTGAGAATGAGATATGGCTGTTAGCCATATATATTTATTCCCAAGTTTTCTATTTATTTAGCCTGTTTTTGTACCAGTTCCTGCTGTGCCAGTTACTATGGCTCTTTAGTGTAATTTTTAATGAAGTATTGAACTATTTTTAATTCAACTAATTTGATTAATTAACTTAATCTTTACCTATGGTTTTTCAAAGGTGAACTAAACTGTTAAAGGCTTCTAAACCACCTTTAATACACTGATTACTTGCCATGGATTTGGATCATTAAAATGTAGAATTTCATTCTTTTGTAACATTATCAGTAGTGATAATTATTACTACAAGGTGGGTATACTTGTGTTGTGTTGTCTTTACTATTGGCTGCACAACTTGCTGGTCATCAAGTTCTGGTACAAATATCCTTAAAACAGGCATTCCTGAACCTGTCACCAGATGCAGGTGAAGGTTCCCTTCAAAAGGGTCCTTGACTTTGATCACAGAACAAGAACTTCTGGACAAGTCATGATGGTAAGAAAACTTAGCAGAGCTTTATTGAGTAAGCAAGCAGGCAAGCAGGCATACAGACAAACAGGCAAACAGAAAGACCGGGGACACAGAGTGTGAGTGTTCTAAAGGAGAGACCTCAGTTCCTCGGCTCTTAGGGGTATTTTTATGGTAAAGGCATGGGATCTGACTTAGCTAAAATAGGTATTTTATCTTTGCTGTAATCCCCCCTATTGTTGCATTTTCTGAATTTCTGGATGTTTGGGGCATTCTTTCCAGGTAAGAATGCATCCTGCCATAGAACAGATGCTTGTCCTTGAGATAAAGAAGGCATCCTGTTGTCTGCATTTTGGGTAGGAGGTTACTTAAATTTTGAGGGAGCATTTTTCTTAGGAAGGCATACATCCTGCTAGACAAATGTTACTTCTTATGGTAAGAATGAATTCTTCAAGAAGGGAGGAATTCTGTTGTCTCTCTTTGAAGCAAAGATAGTGCTTCTGGGATTCTAAATACCATGTTTCTGAGTTGCCTTCACTAGGCCTCATTTTCCTCAATTTATCCTGCCTCCTTTTTATATAATAAATGACTTTGGTTCCTTAATCTTAAGGGAAGTAGGCAAATGACTTTCTCCTGTATTTGCTGTAAGCTTACCATGCTTCATTTTTTCCATTAGCCTATCCTGCTTCAAAAGTACTCACTGGAGAGTATTTTAGGAATCTATATTTTAATCAGCTTCTAGCCAGTCTGGTTAAAATATAGATTCGAAGTGAATCTCAAAAACTACTATATAGTGGGTCTCAATGTCTCATGCTTGTAATCATAGCAACTCAGTAGGCCAAGAGCTGAGAACTGCAATTCAAAGACTGTGGATATACAAATCCCTGAGATTCTTATCTCCAATTAACCAGCAAAAAGCAAGAAGCAGAACTGTGGCTTAAGTGGTGGAACACCAGCTTTGAAGAAAAAGCTAATGGACATCACCCAGGCCCAATTTTTGAACAAAGACAAAATTCATTGGGCTCTTGAGACTTTAATTAGCAGAATAGGACAAGTAAACAAATAAGGAAACGATGTTGCATATTAGTTATGAGTTCTATAGAGAAAAATCAAGCTTGAACAAAGGTGTAACCTTTCTATTTGAATTTTCAAGCTCCATGACAAGGGCTTAATAACTAACCACTAGCCAAATAGCAGTGGTTAGTTGGTTATAAATTTTGTTTATATTTTCCTTCTACTTTATTCCAAAAGGCAACTGAGCATTTTGTATTCCTGAGCAAGGCAATTTTCTGTTGTTATGGTCAAAAACAGGTCTTTTTTGTTTTCCTGATCTGAATTCCTGGAGGGTAAGGAGGGTGGACTTCAAATAGAGAGGCTAGAAGGAGAACCAAGAGCAGCAAGGCAGAGAATACATTTTTCTCCTCCTGTAGAATGACAGAAATCTGCCATGGGCAAGTGGCAGTGCCTAGGAGAAGAATGGCACAGTGGGGTACTTGGGAACAATAAAGACCATTAAGATATTAAGCCTCTTAAAAGATTATCTTGCCCAAGTATGGTAAAGAAGCTGTTGGTATGCTGGTATGCATGATCATGTAAAAACTATGTATGGCTTTACAATTTATGTAAACTTAAGGTACCCCTAAAAGACTGAAATAAACTACATCCCAGTTTGAAAAGTATATCACATTGAGTTTGATATAGGGGGAAAAAAAGTAGCTAAAAATGGTGTGCTAACACAGTCCAGTTTGATGAATAAGATTTACCTTGTTACAACCCCAGCTAATCTAATGTCTACAGTGATTCATATATAGAAAAAAAATGATACAAAGAAACAAACATGAATTGTTGCCAGATTGAAGAAATGTCTCCATTGAACTTCCTGGTAAATAAATATGGTATTTTCCTCAATTTTGCCACCTATTAGTATGCAGCAACGTCAGAAAACTAAATCAGAGTCGGAAGTTACAGAGAAGGAATATTCAACTTCCTCCTCAAACTATGGGGAATAGGAAAATATATGAAGGTTTGGCCAATAACACCTGCTGGAAACAAGATCACATAGGACAATGGTTTTCAAATTATCATTTTTAACATAGCTAGGAATTTTCACACATGCAGGACATTATCTTTTCTTGTCTAGCCATCTACTTAGTTTCAAACCTCATCCTGATCCCAAGTATATCCTGTTTTTTTATTTATCAAAAATTAACTTGTTTTCATATTACTTACATTCATAAGTTTATACCAATGGTGAGATGAAATGTCCCCATTTCAGTACTCAGCTGGGTGCTGGTGGCTTAAGCCTGAATCCTAACTGTGTAGGAGGCAGAGACTTGAGGATAGCAATTCAAAGCCAGCCTGGAAAGAAAAGTCTTTCCTGTGTATTTAGTATGCCAGATAAGCCAATATGAAAATTCTAAAATTATTATTTCCTTATAACCACCAGAAAGACGGAAGTGAAATTGTGTCTCAAGTGGTATAACATTACCTTTGAACAAAAAAGCTCAGGGATAGCACCCAGAGTTCAATTCCTAGCCTTGAAAAAATAGTAAAAGACTATTAATAAAAAATAGTAAAAGACTAATATCAACAAAGGAATTGAATTATATATATATGTATATATATATGTGTATATATATATATACATACACACATGTATATATATCAGGAATTGAACTCAGGGCTTCATGCTCAGTCAGCTTGATTGCTTATGACTAGTGCTTTACCACTTTAGTGATGTTTCCAGTATAGCTATTTCTTAAAGAGAGAATATTTATGGTTTTAAAATATGAAAATTTGATTATAACTGAACCTTGGATCTTGAATTCTCACTTGACTTTCTTACTCATGCTGTTACTCTACCATTTGATGAATGCCTCCATTCTAATCTGGCATTTTTGCTGATAATTGGAGATGGAGTTTGTCAGACTTTTTTACCTGGACTGATTTCAAACTTGATCCTCCAGATCTCAGCCTCCTGGGTAGCTAAGATTATAGGTTTGAGCTCTGGCTCCTGCCTACACCTCAATTCTCAATCTTTCTCCAAATCTCTTATTCTTTTTGGAGATGGAACCTAGGCCCTTGCACACCATCAACAAATGCTCTCTTGAGTGATATCCCCAGGTCAAAAATCTCACTTTCTTGATAACCTGACCTATCTCAGTAAATTTAAAAAAAGTCCTTTTACGTACTTTGTCCAAAGTCTAGTCTTCTCTTACACAATCAGTTTTCAGAGAGTCAGATTTATGATACATTTGAGTCAGTCAACAGTAAAAGTGTATATAATCTCTGAACACTAGAAAGGAGATATTAATAATTGATTCCTCTGTACTTTATGGGGGTACATATGTATTGCTAGAATTTGAGTATATTACTTCTTGAATTTAAAAACCTTAAGTAAAATACAATCCAGAGTTAAGTCTAATTCTGAAAATCAAAATTCTTTATAAAATTGAAAGGAAGAAATGACATTATCCAAAATGAAATGTGTTATTTGCTGTACTTGTATAACTACAACCCCTTTATTTTTTAACATTTACAAATAAAATTATAAAAGTAAAAATTCTTTGTAAAATTGACTTTCCTTAGAAAGTGTTCATTCATATTACCACTAGGTGGCACAGATCTACCAATAACTTAAAGAGTCAAACAAGTTATTTTATACAGAACTTTTCAATTCTATTAGACCACTAAAGATCTCCCCTCCCCTCCCATGGCATATTAGTTTTTCACAAGAATTAACAAAAAACAAAAGTATTTCCTTGTATATTTCTAAGGAACAGTACAGAAACTATTACACAAGCTTTTTTCAGTTCATCTTTTTCTTTAGTGCTATGGATTGAACCTAAATTATCACACATAGTAGGCAAGCACTCTTCCTGAATTACATACATACCAAGCCTTAGTCTATACAAGCTTTTAGGTGATTTTCCATGATAACTTCTTAACATTAGGATGATTAGAGTTGAAGAGATGTTTTAAACATGCAAAATCTTTAGTTACTCAGGAGGCTGAGATCTGAAGATCATGGTGAAAAGCCAGCAAAAAGTCTGTGGGATTCTTATCTCCAATTTACCACCAATCAAGTTTCTTAAGTGGTAGAGCACTGGCGTTGAGGAAAAAAGCTAAGGTACAGTGCATAGGCTTTGAGTTTAAGATTCAGTACTCACACACACACACACACACACACACACACACACACACAAATCTAAAGGCTATATAGTCAAAAATAGCAGATTTTTGTGATAATTAAACTACTTATATTTTAATCTTTTTATTTTCCCTAAGGAGTAATTTAATGAATGAAAATTTTAGATTCAATATGCAAAACTATATTATTACATAATTGTATTACTAATTAACCAATGCTTAAGACTATAATTACCAATTAACCAAACCTTAACAATCACTTCCTGAATGCTTGAATAATATACAATGAGGTGTTAGACATATGCAAACTCTGGAAGATACAAAGGTGAAATATTTATTACCTCTTGTCTTTATGCAACTTTCAATTTACGCACCTTTCAATTTATGTACCTTTATGCACCTTTCAATTAGTTCCAGCTCAATAGTTAAATCATCTGGATTAAAAGAAAATGATTTATTTAAAAGTAAATATTTTTTTCTGTATTTTATGTAGCCAGGAAAATGTATAAGTAAAAAGAGGTGGCATAAAAGTGCACTAGAAGAAGCCCACCTACTCTATGGATATTCTTATGAGCAAAGGCTAGAAACATGCTACCTATCAAAACACGGTATGTGAGTTTTTCAATTCTTCCCACCACCAAATAAGGATTTCTTCCAATATGTGTTTTCTGAAATGTTTATGCATCTAAAATTAGTCTCTTTCTCTTCAAAGGGAAATATTGTGTCTGTGTCCATTGCAAAATATTTTTACATATATTAATATCCTGTATTTTGTTCTTTAAACTTTTGTGTCTGTGCACATGTCAGTGCATGCTAGTCCTGGGGCTTGAACTCAGGGCGGAAGTACGTTCCTGAGCTTTTATGCTTAAGGCCAGAGCTCTTTTACTTTAGCCACAACTCCACTTTTGACTTTTTTCCCCCATTGGTGGTTAATTAGAAGTAAGAGTCTCAAAGACTTTCCTGAACTAGCTTGGCTTCAAAGGGCAATCTTCAAATCTCAGCCTCCTGAGTTAGCTAGCTAGATTATAGCCACTGGAACGTTGCTGTAAAACTATTATTCATGACTAAAAATATACTGCTTTAAATTCAGGGATTGTAGCTAGTGCTTCCTGTTGCATTTCTTACTCTTAGACTATCTGGCCATCTTGTACATTCAAAAACATGCAAGGATTTCAATAGACTCAAAATGAATTGAGAGTATGATCATTTCACTTGGATAGTGCTAAACTTTTTCAGAGCACAATATTTCTTAAATATTTTAGGTTCAAGTGCAGTACAAAATATAACTTTAAACTCTTTTGAATATTAGGTTGGAATATAGTAATATTTTAGATCATTTTCAAAGGCATGTCTCTGGAATCCTCATGTTTTATAGTTTTTTTAAAATTAATTCCTCTGAAAGACTGTAATAGGTATAGCACATATTGAATCTAAAGGGGTTATGATAAGCCCATAAAAGATAATTGTTAATGAGCTTAAAATGTTTTACATTTTTTTACTTAATGTTCATAATCATTTTATATTTTATTCATTCTAAATTACCTTTAATTCTAAAATAGATTACTGTGTTCAGTGCTTAGACTGAACATTCTTTTTTGCAAATATCCATGTATATCTTCAGTAATACCTTACAATACCCAGTAATCTTCTTTATAAAAACATTTTATTTGGGAAAAATTTCAAATATTATCCTAAGTTTCAGTGTTGAAGCAAATAAGCAGCCTTGAAAAGGGTGTGAAGTCTGAATGACAAGTAAATCTTTCTGGATCATTCTGAGCTCAGGAAAAGAGACTTTTTTTAACCACAATGTAATATCCCTTGTATTCAAAATATAATGTCTGTATTTTATTGTGAAAATACTGTACAGAGGGGTTACAGTTACATGAGCAAGGTAATGAGTACATTTCTTATCCAGCATTATTTCCTCCTCCTTTGTTTTTTTCCCTACCCTCCTTTCCATCCCACCTCCTCAGCTACATCCGCAAACTCCCCCCACCCCTCCTCCTAAATTGTAAAGTTCCTTTTTCGACATAGTATCTTGTATATCTGATTGTTGCAATGGTCAATCTGTATCCCTATTTAAACAATTTGTTTTTTTCCCTTCCCCTCCCCAAATTATACCACATCAAATACAGTGAACACAAGGGTTATACCCTGGGGGAGGGACATATAAAGCAACAAAAACATCACATGGTACCTTATAAATACATTAAAAACAATAGCAAGAAAGAAAAAACCCTTGTGTCCTTATCTTGGGGTTCATTTCATCTATCATCATCTTATCTGACCTTTTCTACATGTCCCATACATATACTAGTTATGGCAAATAAGGGAAACCATGGGACCTATGTTTCTTTGGGCCTGGCTTACTTCACTTAATATAATTTTTTCCAAGTCTTTACATTTCCTAACAAATGGGTCAATATCATTCTTTCTGATGGAGGCATAGAATTCCATTGTGTATATATACCACATTTTCTTGATCCATTCATCTACTGAGGGGCATCTGGGTTGGTTCCATATCTTAGCTATGGTAAATAATGCTGCAATAAACATAGTTGTGCTGGTAGCTTTAATATGGTCTTGTTTGTGATCATTCAGGTAAATACCCAAAAGTGGGATTGCTGGGTCATAGGGGAGCTCTATGTGGAGTCTTTTGAGGACCCTCCATGCTACTTTCCAAAGTAGTTGAACAAGTTTACACTCCTACCAACAATGCAGTAGGGTTCTCTTCTGATCACATCCCCTCCAGCATCTGTTGTTATTAGGTTTCTTGATTATAGCCATTCTAACTGGGGTGAGGTGATATCTCAGTGTTGTTTTGATTTGCATTTCCTTTATGGCTAGAGATGTTGAGCATTTCTTCATGTGTCTATTGGCCATCCTTCTTTCCTCTTCAGAGAAGTTTCTCTTCAAGTCTTTAGCCCACTTATTTATTGGGCAGTTGTTTCTTTAAGGATTTGTTGTTGGGGGATTTAATTTTTTGAGTTCCAGTTAGTTTAGATATGAGACCCTTGTCCATTGTATGGCTAGTGAAGACCTTCTCCCAATCCATGGACTTTCTATTGATCTTGCTAGCTATGTCCTTTGTCATGCAGAAGCTCTGCAGCTTCATGAAATCTCATTTGTCCAACCTTTCTCTGATTTCTTGTGTTACTGGGTCTCTATTAAGAAAAGTTCAGCCTGTGCTTAGGAGACCTAGGGTTTCTCCTATTCTGTCCTGTAATGTTTTCAGAGTGTCTGCTTTGACTCTGAGGTCTTTGATACATTTGGAGTTGATTCTGGTGAAGGGTGATATATAAGGATCTAGCTTTAGTTTTCTACAGGTGATTAACTAATTTTGTCAGCACCATTTACTGAAGAGGCTGTCTTTCTTCCATTCTATTTTTTTTAGCTCCCTTATCGAAGATTAGGTGGCTATATGTCTGTGGGTTCATTTCTGGGTTTTCAGTTCTATTCCTTTGGTCCTGAGGTCTGTTCTTGTGCCAGTACCAAGCTGTTTTGATTACTATGGCTTTGTAGTAGAGTTTGAAATTTGGTATTGATATTTCTCCACTAATGTTGTTTCTGTTAAGGATTGTTTTTGCTATTCGGGGTCTTTTATTGTTCCATATTAATTTTTGGCTTACTTCTTCTATTTCCTTGAAGAATAAGGTTGGAATATTGATAGGTATCGAATTGAATTTATAGATAGCCCCGGGAAATATTGCCATTTTCATGATGTTGATCCTTCCAATCCAGGAGCATGGGAGGTTTTTCTACTCTCTAAGTTCTGTTTTGATTATCTTTTTCAGGTTTTTAAAATTTTTTCATCATAGAGGAGCTTTACTTCCTTGGATAAGTTAATTACTAAGTATTTTTTTTGGGGGGGTTATTATGAATGGAATTGCTTTCCTGATTTCAGTTGTGCTCTTCACATTGTTGGCATACAGAAAAGCCATTTATTTTTTTTAAATAGTTTTTTTATTGTGAAAATACTGTACAAAGGGGTTACAATCACATGAGCAAGGTAATGAGTACATTTCTTATCAAACATTTTGCCTCCTACTTTGTTTTCCCTCTACCATCCCTTCCCTCCCATCTCCACAACTACATTTCCCCCCCTTCCCCTCCTAAATTGTCAAGTTCGTTTTTTGACATAGCATGTTAATTGTTTAAATATGGATACAGGTTGACCCATTGCAACAATGAGATGTACAAGCCATTGATTTTTGAGGGTTAATTTTAAACCCTGCTACTTTGCCAAAGTTTTGAATCAGTTCAAGTAATTTGGGAGTGGAATTCATGGGATTCTTAAAATACAAGATCATGTCATCTGCAAAGAGGGAGAGTTTTATTTCAACTTTCCCTATTTGGATCCTCTTTATTTTTGTATCTTGTCTTATTGCTGCAACTTGGCATTCTAGTACTAAATTGAAAGAAGTGGAGAGAGTGCACATCCTTGTCTTGTTCCTGAGTTTAGAGGAAATGGCTTTAGTTTTTCACCATTAGCTATAATGCTGACTGTAGATTTGTAATATACAGCCTTTATTATATTGAGGAATGTTCCATGGATTCCTAATTTTTCCAGAGCCTTCATCATAAAAGAATGTTGGATCTTGTCACATACTTTTTCTGCATCTATTGAAATAATCATGTGGTTCTTATCCTTGTTCTTGTTGATGTGATAAATTATATTAATTGATTTGCATATATTGAGCCAGCTTTGCATCCCTGAAATGATTCCAGTTTGATCGTGGTGTATGATTTTTTTGGATGAATTGTTGAAGGCGATTGGCCAAAATTTTGTTGAGAAGTTATGCTTCAATGTTCATCAAAGAAATGGGTATATAGTTTTCTTTCTTTGATGAGTCCCTGGCTGGTTTTGGGATAAGGGTTATGATGGCTTCATAGAAAGAGTTCACTAGTGAACTTTCAATTTCATTGCAGAGTTGGATGAGTATTGATGTGAGTTCTGCTTTGAAAGCCTTGTAGAATTCCACTGTAAATCCATCTGGTCCTGGGTTTTTCTTAGATGGGAGGATTCTTATTCTTGCTTCTATTTCAATGCTTCATATGGGCCTGTGAAGTTGGTTTAACTCATCTTGGTTTACTTTTGGCATGTCGATATTAATCGTCCATTTGTTCAGGGTGCCCAAACTTATTAACATAAAGGTTTGAGAAGTATTCCTTTATACTGTTCTGAATCTTGTTTCTGTGATGATGTTTCCATTCTCATCTCTGAGTTTGTTTATTTGGGTGTGTTCTCTTTTTTTCTGATAAGATTTGCTAAGGGAATTTTGTTAATTTTTTCAAAGAACCAACTCCGTTTTATTGATTCTATTTTTTATTCTAATTCATTTAATTCTGATTTAATTTTAATGATTTCCATCTACTGGATTGCAGTTTATCTTGCTGGCCTTTTTCAAGAAGGTTCAGATGTCTCATTAAATTGTGGTTTCAGATCTCTCCACAATGTTGATGGAGGATCTCAGAGCTATAAACTTGCCTGAATATTGCCTTTGCTATGTCCCAGAGGAGCTGATACTTTGTGTGTTCATTTTTGTTGAATATCATGAACAGTTGAATTTCCTTTCTAGTCTCTTCCATCACCCACTGGTGATTTAATAGTGTGTTGTTCAGCCTCCATGTGTTATAGGACTTTCTTTGGTGGCTTTTGGTGTTGAGTTCTACTTTTATTGCCTTGTGGTCTGAGAGAATGCAGGGCATAATTTCAATGTTTCTGAATTTCGACAAGTTTGTTTTGTGACCTAAAATGTGGTTTGTTTTGGAAAATGTTCCATGTGCTGCTGAGAAAAATGTGGATTCTGATGCTGCTGGGTGAAATATTTGATACATGTCTGATCTATGCAGTTGTTTAGATCTGTGGTTTATCTGTTGAGTTTTTGCTGAGTTGATCTATCTAGTGGGAATAGTGGTGTGTTAACATCCCCAACAATTAATGTCTTTGGATCTATGTGAGGTTTAAGGGAAAATAGTGTTTCTTGGATAAGTTTTTTGGTGAACATTCATTTAGAATTGTAATATCTTCCTGAAGGAGAGATCTCTTAGTTAGTATGTAGTGACCTTCTTTATCTCTTCTCACTAATTCTAATTTGAAGTCCATTTTATCTGATATTAGGATTGCAACTCCTGCCTGTTTGTGGGGGCTGTTTGCTTGGTAGATTTTATTCCAGCCTTTCACTTTCAGAAAATGTTTGTTTTTATTGGCAAGGTGTGACTCTTGAAGGCAGTAGATAAAAGGATCTTGCTTTTTAATCCAACTAGACAGTCTATATTGCTTAATTGGAGAGTTAAGTCCATTAATGTTGAGAGTTAGGACTGAGAGGTGTTTGGTAGTTCCTGCCCTGTTCTTTAACTTCTTGGGGGCTGAGACGACTGGGTTCTTCCTATGGTTCTTGGATTCTCAGTTTGGGTGCAGTTTCTTGGCATTTATTGTGCTCTTGTTGGTTTTCTAGGTGAAAGACATCTTTAAGTATCTTTTGTAAGGCTGGTTTGGTGGAGATATATCGTTTCAGTATTCTTTGCTATGGAAGGTTTTTATTTGACCTTCTGTTATGAAGGAGAATTAAGCTGGGTACAGTATTGTTGGTGATAGTTATTTGTCTTTAGGGTGTAGCATACTTCATTCCAGGCTCTTCTTACTTTGATTCTCTCTGCTGAGAAATCCGGGGATATTCAAATTATTATAAGTGATTGATCTTTTCTCATAGACAGTTTTAAGGATCCTTTCCTTGGTCTGAATTAATCCTGTGAGGATTATAATGTGACCGTGGGATGTCCTGTTCTGGTCTCGTCTATTTGGGGTTCTGAATGCTTCTTGTATCTGAATAGGCCTATCTTTTTCCATGTTTGGGAAGTTCTCTGCTAGGATCCTGTTAAATAAATTTCCTAGACCATTAACTTCTGTCTCTAGTTGCTCCTCTACACCTATAATCCTCAAATTAGGCCTTCTGATGGTGTCTTCCAAATGTTGAATAGATCTATCATATTTCTTGGATTTGTCTTGGATAGTTGTATGTTCTTTCTCTATAATATCTAAGCTGTCTTCAATCCCCAAGATTTGATCTTCTGCCTGGTCTAACCTACTGTCAAGAATTTCTACTTTGGGAGGTTCCGGGAAGATGGCGGAGGAGAAGCTGGAATCTGAACAAGCTCTCTCATAGAAAGCAGTTTTAGAGTTCCAGTGAACAGTCCTAAGCCAGAGAATCACCCCAAGTGTGCCATCACAGGACAGAGAGTTAGACAAGAGAGGGAAAGCCAAGGCAAGAAGACACATCGGAGCGCTTGCCCGCAGCTGCCGCAGCGGCAGCGGCAGGGGTGCGGCGGAGACCACAGCCGAGGCCATACCTGAGCACTCACACGGAGAGTCCGGGACGAAGGAGCCAGACGCAGCGGGCGACCGGATTCTACTCAACACCAGCAAGAACC
>NW_012267326.1:1304495-1369519 GCF_000151885.1 Dipodomys ordii
AGGATGCAATGCTTGGTAAGAAATGTACGCATTATCCTGCCCATGCAATTGTAACCCCTCTGTACAGTATGTTCACAAATAAAATTAAATTAAATTTTTTAAAAAAAGAATTTCTACTTTGTTTTTTATTTCCTTTCCTTCTAATTGGTCGGATTTGATGGCTTCAAATTCTTTGTTGGAGCTTTGTCTTAGATCTTGTATGAACTTCTTTACTTCCTTAATTTGGTGTTCAGTGTTTATTCTCAAATCACTTAGTTGATTTCCTTCTGACTTGCTCCATTCAGCATTCCTGTCGTGGTCTCCCTGGATTCCTTCAGCTGTCTGTTTATGGATTCCATGAGTGCCTGTATTGATCTTTGTCTATTCTCATTCTGCTCACGCAATTCCTGTATTATTCCTTGATTAGCTTCCTCACACTCATGAAATTCCTGTCTTACTCTTTGTTCTCAGCGTGCTCATAAAATTCCTGTCTTTCTTTTGACTGTTTTTAACCTGCTCACACAATTCCTGTATTTCTCTTTGATGGTTCTTAGCCTGCTCATGCAATTCCTGTATTAATCTTTGAGTAGCGTCCTCAAGCTCACGAGATTCCTGTATGAATTTTTGATTAGCATCATTATGCTCGTGAAGTCCCTGTATTAATCTTTAGTTTGCCTCATCTTGCTCTCTATCACACTCACAGTGAGTCCTTTGCAGGTTTTCAATCTTTTCATTCACCATGTTTAACAGTAGTGTTTGTAGAGCTTTTTGGGAAATCTCCTCTGGATTATTCATTAACTGTTCTGTCACCTGATTATCCTGAGTGGGAGTTGAGATACCCAGACTTGCCATTTTTCTTGTGTTTCTCTGGCTTATTCTGCCCATTTGGTGTGAAAGTAACACCAATTTTGTGCTAGAACACTATTTTAAGACACGCATCAACCAGAGTCAAAATGGCTGATACAATGTAGCTCAACAGATACAAACAACTATGGATTAATGGGCTAACAACATCAAAGAGGGAGTCAGCAAACCAGAAGTTTTTAGGTTTAGGGAGAATTGTGGGGAAAAATAGGATTAGAGAGATGTGGAGAGATAAAAGGAGAGTGAACTTAATTAAGTCCTAATCTCACACAGGGAAATGGATAGGACAGAATGATAGGAGAGAGATTTTAAAAAACAAACAAGAAAAAATGGAAAAACAAAAGTTTTAATTTAAGAAAATGAAACACTTAAAAATTATGTAAGTATAAAGAAATGATATTGAGAGGAAAAAGGATAGGATGAGAGGAGGGGAGAAATAAAAAGGAAAAATGAAAAAATAAAAATTCTTAAAATTGGAATACTTGAAAATTATATAGTTATAAAGAAATAATACTACTATTAAAGAAGTTAAACCTAAGAGGTTGTGAATTAAGTAATAAATTTCTGGTTAAGTATGTACACAATGAGGGATAAGATCTAATAATTGAAGACAGGTATATATCTGGGGTTGAACAGAACAGCAATTAAGTCACGCAAAAAAATAAAAAGAAAAAAGAAAAAAAGGTACCAAAAGGTCAAAAGAGATTTTAAAAAATAAAAAGCACACACACATACACACCTAAAAAAATTATGAAAGAAAAAAATAATAGAAAACAATTTTTTAAATAAAAAAATGGTAGACAAAAGAGTTCTTTGATTTTTTTTTTTTTGTGTGTGTGGTGGTGGGGGAAGATCTTGTATCTCCCCTGTGTCTGTAACCAGTCTCTTGGTGGAGCCTCTGATCTGCTTGTGGTGTTTGGTTTTCCTATGGCTTAAGTGATTTCTTAAGTCAGTTTGTTTGAGCAGGCAGAAAAATGCTCTGTGTTATCCAGGACTTTGTGATCCTCCTCCCAACCTAGTTCAGTGGGAGGAAGATCTGCTTTGAGGCAGATGGCTGTTTCCTCTAGCTTGGAGTTGCTGTGATGAGGCTAGGTTCTGGGTAGAGTTGAGGCCTATCAGCAATCAGTAGCTTTTCCCTGAGGGGCTAGCTCTGAGACACTCACAGAGCCCAGCCTGGAACCATTCTCAGGGTTTATGTTTACTGAGCTTCAGTCGTTTGTTTATCCTGCAATGGGGAAGGGCAGTCTCTGGCTCTGTTTAGCCAGTGAAGAAAGTCACTCCTCAGGATGCAGAGCTATCTCTGCCTGGGCAGGATGACTTTCCCCTGGGAAGAGCTGAGCCTGTCAGGTAAGGTCAGGTTCCCATGACTTGCTGAATGGCTCCAATTGTTTTCTTCCAAGGCCTGAGTTAGAGCTAGCTGTTCAACCAGGCCATTGTCAGATGGAGATCTTCTCTGGTGGTGGGGGAGGAGCTGTCATCCCACCGTGGCTCTGTAAGAAGGAGTGAGGATGTCAGGGTTTTACTCATGCCAGACTCCTGATTCCTGGGCCTTCCCTGGTCCACGATCAGTAGGATAAAGTTTTATGCTCTTTGTTAGTTCTTGCTTGTGGTGCATAGAATCTGCTCACACGCTGCGTCTGATGCCTTTGTCCTGGACTCTCTTTGTTGGTATGGGGCCGGGCCGCTGCTACTAGCAAGTGCTCAGATCTGTCTCCTTGACCAGGCTGCCTGGATTTTCCCTCTCTGGCCAAACTCTCTGTACTGTGATGGCACACTTGGTGCCTAGGACTGTTCACTGGAACACTAAAACTGCTTTCTATGTGAGAGTTTGTTTAGCCTCCAGCTTCTCCTCTGCCATCTTCCTCCAGTCCTACTGTCTGTATTTTTTAAATTATGTTTTAATATTATCATATACAATGTGGTATGTGTTTACTTGTACATTTATAAATTACATTTAGCTTCCACAGATGAGAGAAAATATATTTCTTTTGCCTCTCTGCGCTGATTTACTTAATCTCTTCCAGATCCTTTTTTTGTTTTTGTTTTTGCAAATGATGTATATAATTCTAACGGATGAGTAAAATTCCATTGTGTATATAGGCCACATTTTCTCAATCATTTCATCCACTGAGGGGAATCTGGGTTCTTTCCATACTATGTCTATGGTGAATAGTGTAGCAGTGATCATAGTTGTGCAAATGGCTTTAGTGTCCCCTGATTTGAAATCTCATGGATAAAGGCCCAAGAGTGACATTGCTGGATCATAGGGTAGTTGTTAATTTTTTTTGAGAAATTTCCAAACTGTTTTTCAGAGTAGTTACATCAACCTCCATTCCCAAAAGTATATTAGATCTCCATTTGCCCCCACATCTGTGCCAGCCATCTGTTCACCCAGTTATGGCTTATTTGCTGGTGAATTGGAGTCAAGAGTCTCATGGACTTTTCTGTCTCAGCTGGTTTTGAATCACAGTTCTCAGATCTCAGCCTCTTAATTAGTTAGTATGTAAGCATGAGTCACTAGCTCCTGGCTTGGGTCCGCTTTCCACTAGCAGTAGTCTTACTTTATTAACGATTATGAACTATGTATTTTCTATTTTGTGTGGGTACTATGTCCTTTCCATCCCTTTCCAGAGTTCTTGGAGAATAGTTATTTTCTGATTGCTACTATAGTAGTTCATTTTCTTGCTAAAATCATAGAATTTGATGTAATTCATTTTATTGTTGAGAGCTGTGCTCTAAGTACTTTCTTTTTGTCTTGAGGGCTCCAAAGTAGTGAGACATGACTTGATTCCCATTAATTATATCTTTGTCAAAATATGATCAGTCTCTTCACTGTTTATAAAATATCTGTATTCATTCTTGCATCTGCTTGACACCCAGTGTAGGGTCTGATGTAGTAATCAGTTTCTCACCATATTTTAAAAGGTAGTTTTTGAGGCCATTATGTAGACATTTCACAAATAAATTAAGTACATTAAAAGCATTCACATTTCATCGGAGCCATTTTGAGGATTTTTTTCACCTATTAATTTTTTAGTCCAATCTAGAAATAATTGTTCTAATATTATCCACATTCTTTTGATTCTGCATGAATTTATACATTGTTGTTTAATACACCTCTTTCATTGTTAAAATGTACAGCATTAAGTGATTTATAATAAAACATAATGAGATTATAACTTAATCTGATTTACTTAATCAGATTATAATAAATCACAAAGCTACTTCCACATGATTTAGTTTTTGTGGTATTAACTAACCATGGCTCCAACTTAGTAACTCTTCTACTGGTACTTAAAAGCTTTTGATCATACAGAAATACTTATTTTATATTCTGAAAACTAAGCAAAGCTGAAAAGGAAGGAGATAGGGTCCACAAAGCTCTCTGATGCTATGACTCTAGTTACTTGAAGATCTCCCATAAAGTCTCACATGCCAAAGGCTTCAGACTCCCAAAAGCTCTACCCGAGAACAAAACACATGGACCTTTAAAGGAAATTCACTTTCAAAATATAGCACTTATTTCTAGAATTTAAGTAGTTTTATATTTTATGTTTAAGGTTATAATCTATTTTGAGTTAATTTTTGTAAGGTCTATATTTTCATTTTTTTGCATGTAAGTATCTATTATTAAAGAACCATTGTCATTGTCTTTGCTCTATTAACAAAGATCTGTTAAGTATATTTATGTTGGTCTATTGCTGAGCTCTCTATTCTGTGTCATTAATCAATTTGTCTATTCTTTCACAATACCACATTGTTTTTATATTACTTGAGCTTTATTGTAAGTCTAAATTGGGTCAGTCAGTTTTCCAACTTTTTTTCAACACAGAGTGGTTACAAGTCTTTCTCCTCTTTATTTAAACTTCAGAATCAGTTTGAAGATTTCCTCAGAATAACCTGCTGAAATTTTAATTGGGATTGTGTTATAGCTATAGATCAATTTGGGGAGAATTAACATCCTGAAATGAATGAATCTTCCTAGCCATGAACATAAAATCTATCCACATTTATTATTATTTATTTTTTAACCTGTCTCTTTGGAGATTTATAGTTTTCCTTTAGAGTTTAAACATGGCCTGTTAGATTGATTTCTAGGTATATCATGTTTGGTAGAATTAAAGTAAGTAATACTGTGTTTTATCATCAAATTCACTTGATCATTTATGGTAAGAGAATAGTTATGGACTTTTGTATGTTTACCTTGTTTCCCTCAATTTTCTTCTAACTAGTTTCAGGAGTTTTCTTTTTCATTAATATTTTTGGATTTTCTACATAAGTAATCATATATTCTGTGAACAAACACAACTTTTATTTATTCCTTCCAAACTTTATATTTTTATTTTTTATAACAATAGTTATAAATTCCAACGTCATTGGAAAGGGTGGTTTAGAAGGGCAGTTAATATGTTAACCTTAGATTGTTTTGAAATATTCTTGATAAAATTGAGTAAGTTCCTATTTCTCTTTTAGTTTGCCGAGTTTTTTTTGTTTTTTGTTTTTTTGGGGGGGTCTGGTTGTGGGGCCTGAACTCTGGGCCTGGGCACTGTCCCTCAGCTCTTCAGCTCAAGGCTAGGGCTCTACCACTTGAGCCACAGTGCCACTCCTGGCTTTTTTCTTATGTGGTGCTGAGGAATCGAACCCAGAGCCTCAGGCATGCAAGGCAAGCGCTCTACTACTGAGCCACCTTCCCAGCCCCCCGAGGTTTTGTTGTTTTTTTTTTTAATTATGAGTAAGTGTTGGATTTTTGCTAAGGTCTTCTCTTAGTAGGGTCAGGTGTTTTGTTTTTCTCTTTAGTCTGTTTATGGGAAAAATTATTTTAATCTATTTTCAGTTGTTGAGACATCTTACATCCTTGGTTAAGTCTCACTTTATCATTGTATAGAATTTTCTTTCTATATTATTGGATTTCATTTGCTAACATTGCTTTTTATTAACAAATTTTACATCTCTGTTTATATTTATTCATCTAAACTTTTATTTTCTTGTTATGTATATCTGTTTATGTATTAGGCAAGTGCTGGTCTTGCTAAGTGAAGTAATAAATATTTCTTCTGCTTCTATCTTTTGGAAGAGTTTGTATAGAATTAGTATAATTACATTGTTAAATGTTTGGTAGAACCAATCTGAGCCTGGAGGTTTAGTTTAGAAGATTATTGACTCAATTTCTTTAGTAGATTTAGTCCTATTCACATTGCCTAGTTTTTCTTGTGAGTGTTGGCAGATTATATACTTCAAAACTGATGATTTCATATAGATTATCAAATTTATGGGCATAGTGCACAGTATATTTTATCATCCTTTTAAAGCCTATGGTATGTGTAACAGTGACTCCTCTTTATTTTCTGATATTAGTAATCTATGGTTTCTTTTTTTCTTCATGCTTACTTGCTTTTATAGTTTATCTTATCATGGGGAGTTTCATTTGGGTCCTTGGTTTTGCTTTTGAAATGGGTTTTACTCAACTCTCCTGACTTGGCTTGCTAAAATAAGTCATTGGGTCCAGGAGCCAGAAAGTTCTTGTCATATCAGAGTAAGTATTTAAGGATGATCACCGAGGAGACTTAAGCAGGAGTAGTTTTGTTAATACAAAGCAAAAGTACATCCTCTAGTTGAGGTTTCTAGATAAAAGGGGTGATCACTCCTGAAAAGCTTATGCTTATAATCCTATCTAGTCTGGAGGTTGATATCTGAAGATTGATCATAGGAAGCCAACCTGGTTACAAAAGTCTGTGACATTCTTATCGTCAGTTAACCACAAAAAGCCAGAAGAGGAGGTGTGACTAAACTGGTAGAGTGATAGCCTTGAACACAAAGGCTCAGCAGCAGTGTCCAGGTCCAGAGTTCTAGCCCCAGGACCAGTGCAAATAAAATTAATTAATTATTGAGCCAAATGTATTAGTGTCATGGCTCAAGTAGGAGAGTGTCTGACTAACAAGCACAAAGCCCCAGTTCATTACCCCTCCCTCCAAGTTCTTATTCAAAATCCTGCATATAATAGATGTGCATGTCATAATATCCTGGATTTAATTCCTGACACAATATATTCAAGAACATTGCAAGCTGACAAGAGCCTAGCAATCAGGCATATTAGATGCTATCTTAAGGAAGTGCAACTAACCAATGAAAGTTAGAGGAAGGTTTTCAAACACAGGTATCAATTCCAGGTATTATTCCTTTGGATTGGTTAGCTCTATTCAACTTCAGTCTACTAAATTTTTTAGAATTTTCACTTAAAGGACCACTGGAAACAAAGTACTGTAGTAATTGTTTAATTATGCCTTCATTTGAGTGGGATTACAGACACTTTTGAAATGTCTTTTATTTGATTATTTTGTAGATAAATCCAAAGCGGATAGCAAAGTTTCTATGATGGCCAAGAAAAGGGTAAGATCGTGTTTTTTTAAAAAAAATTATAAATGAACTTCAAATTCTATTTGTGTGATGCTATTTTACAAAGAAAATAAAATTATTTAAAAACAATATGAGAAATAATCTATTTTTTCTTCCAATGGTTAGTTGAGCATATATTTGTTTTCTTAGACTGGCTCTACAAAACCAACATTTATGATTACTTGTATCAGTGTTTCAGAATTGGGAAATAGAACAGTAGAAATAAGAGGACAAGTGAACAATTACTTTCCTTTAAATAATTGTTTATTTTATATCTCATATACATACTCATATGCAAAAATGTTTCTTATGCATACTCATATACTAAAGTATTTTTTCTTCTACTTTAAATTGCTATAGTATTTACAGATTATCTTATGGAAATTTTAAATAATTGGAGTTTATAGCTTAGTATGGGTATTGTATCACTCATTTGAAATTTTTGTTTTGTTTTATTTTTGTCTTATTTAGTTACAAGTTCTCACCATGTAGCCCAGATTGGCCTGAACTTGCTATACTTCTACTATCCAAGTGCTGGGAATATAGATATGTCATTACCATCGGGCATTTCAACCAATTTTTTTTTTGGGGGGGGTCCGGTCTTGAGGCTTGAACTCTAGGCCTGGGGGCTATCCCTCAGCTCTTCAGCTCAAGGCTAGCGCTCTACCACTTGAGCCACAGTGCCACTTCTGGCTTTTTTCTTTTTGCTTATGTGGTGCTCAGGAATCAAACCCAGGGCCTCATGCATGCAAGGCCAGCGCTCTACCACTGAGCCACCTTCTCAGCCCCTCAACCAATTTTTTTGAACACAGTCTTTTTCATGAAAAATTATAAACTCAGTAGAATTTCTGAACTATTTCTCTTTTTAAGAATTGAATATATTGTGAATATGTGAAAAAATGCTTACTTACTGTCAAAAATATGATTTATATAGCATGAACCTTGATGTTCTCAAGTGGCCATGCTTTTATGGAATGCTACTGAAAAACATACATAGAACAAGTTCTTCCAGTTTGTTCACAATAAAATGAATTATGGTATAAAGGAAAGATGATGGTAGGATTTCCTGTGCTGACTGGTGGAATTGGAACAGGGCAGACCCTAGGGAGTTTCAACAAAGGTGATTAGGCATGAATCTAGAGATGACTGGGAAATTGGATCTGGGAAATTGGATGGGCATCATTTTGTATTTGTATGTGTGTGTGTGTGTGTGTGTGTGTGTGTGTGTGTGTTATAAGTCCTTTGAAAACTAGACTGTTTCAGATTGGTACTAGTGGCCTTAAACCTAACTACTCACGAGGCTGAGATCTGAAGGATAGAGATTTAAGACAGGAAAGTCCATGAGATTGTGTATCCTATCCAAAGTAACCAGCATCATAGATACCATAGTTTTGTTATCTAATATACACACACACACACACATACACTCACACAAGTGTGTGTGAGTGCTGGAATTTGAACTCTCTGCCTTGCACTTCCTGATAGGCACTGTATCACTTCAGTCACACCCCCACACGTTGTTGCTTTAGCTATTTTTCAAGTAGGGTCTTTAGGCCTGGGACTCTTCTCAGACAGTTATCATCCTACCTAAAGTATCTCTTATAATTTGGAGGTCAGGCACATGTCAACATACCTGGCTTATTTATTGAGTCAGGGTATCCCTCACTGTCTTCCCAGTCTGGTCTCAAACTTTCATCTTTCTTCTCTCAATTATCAGGGATTACCCCTGGAAGACAGAATTTTAGAATCATTGGGAAGTTACCATCTTAATTAAAGATTAAAATTTTTTATTAAGTTGATATATTTAGTTACAGCCATTTTTCTATTATGTGTTTAGTTTTATAGTTATAATTGTTGATAATTATAATTATAATATACTTACAGTTTTCATAATCACAAATATTTTCCACATTGTTTTATGTTTTTTAAAATTACTTTTAGAATATGTTTATGGACTAGGAAATTTTAAGAATGAGTGTGGATGGAACAGATTGGAGAAGGGAAGATTCATCGAGACTCATTCATTGTACACACAAATAGACATAATAAATTGAAACCCCTTTGTACAACTATTTGAAGATCATTTTTAAATATTTAAAAAATAAAACTATTTAAAATTTCTGGATAATTTTGCCCTGCAAAAGAATGAAGTTTTTTAGCTAATGATAATTACAATTCACATAGTACAAGAAAATATCTAGACATTACAACTAAATACAGACATATTAATGAATTGAAAGTCATTGATTCATACTTGCTCAACAACTCATTTTGGAGATTCTATAATTTTTCTAGTCTCTTTGTCTCTCTTTTCTTTTTTTACTTTATTTACCGGGTATAATTTCAAATTAGAAAAGGACTTCTTTTTCAGTTTATTCTGTCTGTCTTACATAGAGAAATTATGTGGCTATGTCTTTTTCCTAATGCTTATTAGTGTCAATAATTTAGTTAATGCCATTTAAAAGATAAAAATTTATGATCACTCTCTTAATTTATACATTTATGAACAAACAATTTAGGGTATTAAACCTTATGATGAAAAAATTTTCTCTAGAGTTATTAACAAATTCTTCATAGCAAGCAGAAAATTTTCATTAGCTTGGTTAGTAGAAGTTGTTTACAATTTATGACTGAATATCTAGATGTTCCTGTTAATTACTAAGCTCACAATTATTAATATGGAATTTATGTACTTCAAGTCACTTAATTTACTTAGCTTTATATGCATATTTCCCCAAAGATAAATATTCCATCAGATCCTTACTGTTGGTTTCTAATCCTAGGCAGAGAGAAAGCTCAGAAGATACTAGAAAGCAGTGAACCCTTCAGAAAAGTCACAGTTGGGTTTAAAATTCATTTAGTTTCCTTTTGGAAACTAATTTTTTTTGTAAACCAAAGTGCTTTTCAGATATAATCATTGAGATTTTCCATCACAAGTTTTGCATTTTCTGTATTGTTAGATTAGTTTTCTTTCAGTTGTCAAAGAATAAAATTTCAATAAATTGAATTTAAAGATCTAATTGGTTTTATTAGCCATTCATAAATCAGTCAGTAGTATATAACAGAATGATCATATCAGCTTTTGAAAGCAGCCCCAGCAGTATAGAGATAGCTTAATATAAAAGGCAGATTGCTTAATATCAGACCATTTACAGCTGTTTCCTTGTGTGGGTTACAATAGAGAAAGTTTCTTTCGCATGCTGGCTCAGGTTAACTGGACCCCTTTAGATTGGTTGTGGTAAGTCTTTTATTATTACTATTTACTTTTTAAATCATCTGTAAGTAGTTGTACAAAGAAGGTGCTGTGTAACAAAGCAGTTTATTAATACAATGCATCTTGATCAGTGTCACCCCTTCAACATTCTCCACCCCTTTCCCTTACTTTTCTTAGTGTTGTGATATATAGGATGAATTCTTGAATACATTCCCACCTTCATCCCTCTTCCCTTCTTATTCCCCCACTTAGATGTACCCATTTCCTGGCGTTGGTTTTGTTGGGCTTTGACCTTATCCTTCTACAAGATTATACTATTTGAGCTCTCCATAGAGTCTATACTATACTTCAGTTAATCCATTAGTAAACAATTGTATACCACCAATGTATTTACTTATGGATGCATCATAGGCCCATTCTAGCTAGATCATGGTAAGCCTTCTGCTTCTGAGAAAACTAGCCTGTTCTAAGTTCAGTGTGGTTATTTGGCACCTAGAAAAAGCGACTCTATCCTGGTTTGTTGAAGGAGCCTCCATACCAGTGGCCTCCCTCCCTCCCTCCCTCCCTCCCTCCCTTCCTTCCTTCCTTCCTCCCTTCCTTCCTTCTTTCCTTTCTTTCTCTTTCTTCATTTGTTTATTTTGTCAGTTGTGGGGCTTGAACTCTCGGCCTAAGCACCATCTCTGAGCCTCTTTGTGCTCATTTGAGCACAGTTTTGAGCCATAGTGCCATTTCTGGATTTTGAGTGGTTAATTGGAGATAAAAATCTCACAGGGACTTTTCTGCCTGTGTTAGCTCTGAACCATGATCCTCACATCTCAGCCTCCTCAGTAGATTACAGGCATGAGCCACCAGCACCTGGCTTTCCATACATTTTATTTAACACCCTTCATTTGTCTGGATAGCTAACAGTGAAATATATTGTGTTAAAAAAGGAAGTTTTGTTGAGAGTTTAATATTTTAAGTTCTCTGTATACTCTGGATATTAGGCCATTGTCTGATGGCAAAAACCTTCTCCCATTCTGTAGGCTGTATTTTTAGCTTGTTGCCTATGTTCTTTGCCATGCAGAAACTTTTTTGATACAGTCCCATTTATCAAGTCTTTTTCTCTTTTATTTGCTGTACTTCTGGATCTTTATTCAGAAAGTTTCTACCTATGCCCACCTAGGAGCCCTACTCTTTCCTGTAATAATTTCATGGTTTCAGATCTTACATTAAGGTCTTTAATTCATTTTGGATTGATGCTAGTGCAAGGTGATGTATAAGAATCTAGTTTCAGTTGTCTGTATGTGGATATCTAGTTTTGCCAACACAATTTATTGAAGAGATAATCTTTCTTCCAGCCTAAGTTTTGGGCTCCCTTATTGAATATTAAATGGTTGCAGGTCTGTGGGTTTATTTCTGTGTCATCTATTCTGTACCATTGATCTTCAGGCTGTTTTTGTGCCAGTACCATGCTGGATTTTTAATTATGATAGCTCTGTAAAAGAGTTTGAATTTGGGATTTAAGGGAAATCACAAATAATGCAGTTTTTTGAAAGCCAAAATCAAAGCTCAGCAAAATAAAATACCAGGAAGCAGATACTTGGGAAAGGGGTAGGTGACTAAAGGGGAGAAGAGGGGCAAAATGAAGATGGTAGTTTGATTTATAGCCGATACAATTTAAGAGTGAAGGAAATGGTGTTTAGGGGAGGAATGGATGAATGTTGAAAGAGATGACATTGATGACGATATATTGTATTTATATGCTACTTCGTTAAATTGCAACTCTTCTGTACAACTACTTAAGGATAATAATAATAAATTAAAATTAAAATAATGAGAATAAAAATTGCCCAGAAGAAAACAGAAAGGAACCTGAATTTCTAAGTTTTATCTTAGGTATAGATATTCAAAGATCATGAAGACTTTCATACTATTGAGACACGTTTATTCTGCTGTTTGTGTTGTGCAGAGCTTACAAAACCCTTATGGCATCCTGACCTTCCTGGTTCTGTAGCTGACAGAGACATAGGGTTGCAGCTGTATAACAGGCATTGCCTGCTTAGTGTTGCAACTCAGCAGCAAACAATGCCTGCCAATGTTGCAGCTACACTGAAGGCTATGCAGCTATAGCCTTCTTAGATTCTTATCTCAGGAATTCAGCAATAAAGTCCACTGATGAGAGAAGATGAGTGCAGAGAAATTTACTAAGAAGAGAAGCATCTCATTCGAAAACCATAGCTGCTGTGTGTGTGCGTGCATGCACACGCGCATGCGCGTGAGTGTGTGTGTGTGTGTACAGCCTTGTGCACTCTGTGGCTTGAGTCTAGGGCTGTGCTCTGATTGCTTGTCCCTTTTATGATTAGGTATTTAGGAAGGTGACTTTGTATTGGTCAGTTCCCAACACTTGATTGGTTGTTAATTTCTAATCTGATCCCTTTTGCAAACCCTCTCCCCAAGATCGTGAAAAGGTTATTGGAACTAGAAGAAGCTAGATAGGGACAGAAACAATAGTCAAAACGATGTGTGTTTTGCAACTGATTTCTGCTTGCTAGACCAACATACTGTCCAGGGGCCTTGGGTCTTTACTAATCTACCTTTTCATTATAAGTGAAGTACCTGGAAGTGAAGCACTTCTTTACTATATTAGAGCTCCTTGAAGTTTCCTGTTACTCCTATCTTCAGCCACAATTGGAGGTGTTAAAATCTTTCATGCCTTTTGTTCAAGATGACCTGGTGACCAACTTCTATTTTTAGGGAAAGGACTCTCCTATGTGTCAGCTCACAGCTTGAATATACATTATGGTGTTTTATCCTTCTGTCATCAAAGCTGAGAAATACACAGTACAGCATCAAGTCAGAGCATATAAATCTGATATGAACATAATGTCTGTGTTTTTAACTTAAAGGCATTTCTAGTCAATGGTCTTAATTATTATTATAGGAATATTTTCTTTTCAGGTACTTTCTATACATATATACTTCCACATTTCATCCTTCTATCAGGAGAAGAATTAATAATCTGATGGCTAAAATAAATGCCATTTATAGACTGTTATATTTGTTGGATGTGAAAGTACCAGAACAATGCAAACTTTAGTTTGCTTAAGAGTTGCCTGAGAAGCTTATTTAAACACACAGACCAAGGTCTTATTCTGGAGTTTCTGATTCAGCAAACCTAGTGTTCACAAGAATTTGCATTTCAAACATGCTCTCAGGTGTAGACCACTGAGTCATACTGTGTTTTTTTGTTTTTTGTTTTGTTTTGTTTTGTGGATGACACTGGGCTAGACAAGAGAATTGTCTATGCAATCATGGGAAATGAACTGGAAAGGATATGATAGGTAAGAATTACAGTATCTACGTACATATAGTGAGTTAGTAGTCTCCATCCCACCCCCCCAAAAAAAAAGTCTGCTCAGAGCCTAAGACTGTCACTTCATTTGAAATAAAGGTATTTGTGGATGAAACTGCAGCGAGAATATTGTGATTATATAATATGGGATTAGGTAGGCCCTCAATGTAATAATTATCCGCATAGAACATAGCCAACAGAACTATAAGGTGTTACATTTCTATCACCTTATCAGTTTTGTGCTAATTTATTATAAAAATGCTGGTTTGGAAACTAGCATACCTGAAGATAAACCATACTAAAAGGCTAAGTTCTCTCAGTTATATACTATAAAGAAAAAAAAAATGAGTTCATGGCCCAGTGTTAAATAATTACAAACTAAATTGGAAACAAATGTAAATAAGTTGTAACATTGTTCAAAAAGAAATGTACTCTTTATCTGACATATAACTGTAACCCTTTTGTACATTACCTTTATAATAACAATAAAATATATGAAGAAAAAAATAAAATTAAAAAAGAATTATTTTTACAGAAGAAGACCCTGAAATGCAGAGTGGCCTTTTCAGCTGCATTTTTAAAGTATTTAATTTGTGTCAGATTCTTTCTAAGATATTAGAGTGGTCAAGTGACTTAACAGAATTGATAAGGGTTGGCATTCAATTTTGCCATGCTGAATCTTGCTCCTTTTTGTCAAACTTTGTTAATGGTTTGGAGCAGAACACAGAGCATTTTGGCAAATATTGACTAATTTGCTTAGGTTACTGTGGAGTATTTAACAAAGTAGAAAATGAATTTATTGTGCACAACATCAATCTACCAATGATTAGTTTTCACTTTGTTACATTACTCATATATTTCTCATTACAATTTTACTTCATAGTCAAAAGTAAAGATAATTTAAGCTGGTTCTTAAAAATGACACAGAAGGGGGGTGCCAGTGGCATATGCCTATAATCCTAGCTACTTAGGAGACTAAGATCTGAGGACTGTATTCAAAGCTAGCCTATGCAGGAAAGCACATGATACTCTTAACTCCAAATAACAACAAAAGAAAAAAAATGCTGAAAGTGTTGCTCAAGGGGTAGCGTGCTAGCCTTGGGCATGAAAGTTCAGGGACAGTGCCTAGGTCATAAATTCAAGTTCCAGTTCTGGCAACTTGAAAAAATAGCTCTACATTGTTTTGGGAAATAAAGATGAATGATTTATACAATGATATAGTTTTGTTTTACAATGTGCAAATACACAGAAAGAGATTTAGTTACCTTGAATGTAATGATGTGAAAATAAATTAATTGGTCTATAGAATTATAATTATTGTACTATGAATCCCTGAATGTCTCAAACCTCTCTTAAGAAATCATTAAAGCATTTTAGATATTTAATCATTCTTTGAATCTTATTAAATTCAGGCCTTTACATTTTCAATAAGTATAGTATTTCTAACTGCTCAACAATTTGTATATCTTAAAAAGTTGTTTCTACCGGTTGGTTTAATATCAGTATAATCAAGATCAAGGAGACAGAGTGAACTAGACAAATGAACCAAGAAACAGAATTATACAGATAGGTTAAAAACAGAATTATACAGATAGGTTAGGGCTGGGAAGGTGGCTCAGTGGTAGAGCGCTTGCCTTGCATGCATGAGGCCCTGGGTTCGATTTCTCAGCACCACATAAGCAAAAGGAAAAAAGCCGGAAGTGGCGCTGTGGCTCAAGTTGTAGAGCACTAGCCTTGAGCTAAAGAGCTAAGGGACAGTGCCCAGGCCCAGAGTTCAGGCCCCACGACTGGACCCAAAAAAGAAAAAAGAAAGAAAAGAAATAAAGAAGTTAACAAACATTTTGAAGAGAAAATTGCTTTGAAGTCTGGCCTAAAGGTTCAGAGGAAATTTTATGAATTCCCTCCAATGTCTAAATAAAAAATGATACTGCTAAAATCCAGACAGCAACAACAACAACACTTCTTTCCCTGGTGGTGTTGTATTGCCTGATCTTTCTTCCATGTTACTGACCATCTAGTTCTCTTTGCATTCATTGGATATATCCTTACATGCTTCTGTGATATAATGTTTTTAATTCCTGAAAGGATATAAAACTTAAAGTCATTTTATTCTGTATTTTTATGTGTTTGTGAAGGTGAATAAGGAAAGATGTTGCATAATATAGAAGATGTGTGTCCATATCAGACCATATAGCATTCCTGGAATCTGAGGAGATTGGTACAGTTTCAGTGACTAGATTATGAGAATTTTTTGGTAAAGCTTATAAGTGTGAACCAGTTGTTCTAAAGCTAAATTGTCTGAATTTTATAGGACTATGATTTTACAAGGCCTATTATACTTGTGATATAGAACATGTTATACTTAGCAGATATAATTAATTCCATATGAACTAACTTGATTTTTGTTCTTCTTTTATAGATACATGTTTCCAAAAGTAATATTAAAAAGAAAAAGCCCAAATTTAGAAAAAATAAAAGGTAGACCTCATAAAATTAAATATATAATAATTGAAATGTACAGAATATACTCAATTATTATGTATTTCTTCATATTCCCGATGTTGTTTCATTAGGAAAAAGTGTTCAAAATTTCTAAGAGAGCCAAGTATCAGTGGCTCACACATGTAATTCTATTTAGGAGGCTCAGATAGGTTCATGGATTAAAGCCAGACTTGGCATACACGTGAGACTATTTTTCAATCAGTAGCTGGGCACAGTGGCTTGTGCCTTTCACATGAGATGCATAGGAGCTGAAACTGGGATCATTGCAGTTCTAGGCCAGATAAGGCAGAAAAGTTTAAAAGATTCCTTCTTAAGGAAAAGAATCTGGGTGTGGTTGCAGGTATGTCGCCCTAGCTGCAATGTTTAGCCTAAAATAGACAGATTGTGGCCCAGTCACACACCAGGAAGATCTGTCTCAAATATAACCAGTCAAAAAATGAGTAGAGGCATATCTTAGCAGTAGAGTGGTTGGGCCTGAGTTCAATCCCTACTACCACCAAGTAAAAAATAAAATGAATAAAAGTGTTAGTCTTAGAAGTATGAAAGTTGGGTGTCAGTGGCTCATACCTATAATGCTAACTACTCAGAGGGCCGAGATATGAAAGTGTCAGTTTGAAGCCAGTCTTGCAAGAAAAATCAGTGAGATTCTTATCTACAATTGACAAACAAAAAGCTGTACATAGAGGCATGGCTCAAATGGTAGAGACCATGCTGTGAACAAAAATAGCTAAACAAGAGCTCAAGATCCTGAATTAAGCTGGATGCGGTTGGCTCATGCCCATAATCCTAGCTTCTGAGGAGGCTGAGATGTGAGGACCTTTTTTTTTTGGGTCCGGTTGTGGGGCCTGAACTCTGGGCCTGGGCGCTGTCCCTCACCTCTTCAGTTCAAGGCTAGTGCTCTACCACTTGAGCCACAGCGTCACTTCTGGTTTTTTTCTTTTTGCTTATGTGGTGCTGAGGAATCGAACCCAGGGCCTCATGCATGCAAGGCAAGTGCTCTACCACTGATCCACCTTGCCAGCCCGGAGATTCTTATCTCCAGTTAATCACAGAAAAGCCAGAAGTGGTGTTGTGGTAGAGACTAGCCTTGAGCAAAAAGGAGCTCAGGGATAGTGCCTAGGTCCAGAGTTCAAGCTCCAAGACAGGCAAAAAAAAAAAATTATGACTTCAAGCCCAAGTAACTACACACACACACACCTTCTTCGTATTTTTTCAGAAAATAAATCTTTAAAAACTTTCAGTATTTATCTTGGCTATACATCCCAGTAACCTCATCAATAGATATAGAATCTCTAATTATCATAATTATCTCTATTTAAAAGATGGAGATTTCCAGCTTATTTTCTTAAAATCTTCTAGTTAGAGAAAATCCAGTTGCACAAATATTTTCTGGCACAGTAGGAGAAGCATGACTGCAGTTTGACTAAACTGGTTCTGTTATGCTTAGCCATTTACCTGGGTTGCCAGATTTCCCATTTCTTCTGATTTTGTAAACTCCTTAGTTTCTTTACATAATGTAAGAAATAGCTGATACATGTTTTGAATGAAAATTACCTGAGAAAACCTGTAGAGAGTGCTTAGTCGATTATCAGTACTTTGTACCTAGTCAGGGCTCAAGCTAAAACAACTTAAACCTTACACCCAAAGTCCAGGAGTCCCACGTTAGGTCTGGCGCTCTCCTTCATATGTCAAATAAAAAGACAGGATGAAGGGTAGAGAGTGGAAATTTATTACATGACAGTAATGTAAAGACAGCACTTCAGTACATCTCCAGCCATCTTCACTTCAGGTTAAATAAAGAGATTGGGGGCAGAGAGTAAGAAAAGTATGTGTAGTTAAAATAGTCCCAAACTACAAGTCCGGCCTGGCTCAATCTTTATCCCAGGAGGAATTCCAGAGAGGTTATTATTACCTTATTATACTAAAAAGGTTGCCTGAATTTTTGGCAGTTTTCTTTAAAATGATATGAAGAAGACATTGCTTGTTTGAGGAACAGTTTGCCTTCCACACAAGATGTTTATCACTGAATCTTCTCTTTTCTCTTACAAACAGGGTGATTATTACAAAGGGAATGCAACAGAGAATAGCTCAGATCAAAGGTCATAGATCGACTCTTATAAGATTAATATTAGTTCTCTTTGCTTATTTCACTGCTTAGTACTTATGATATAAGACAGGCAAGAAAAATAACCTTAGATTATATTCCTAGTCTATTACCAATGAATAATGAACACATGTGAACAATCATTTTATATATGCACTTTATGTTACATATAATTAATCTTTAGAAACTAAATCTATCAAACTTACTTTCTAGGGAAGCCATTTTAAAGTGCTCCATTGAAAAAGTTTGCTCTGATGATGCCTTATCAAAGGAAAACATGGGTATGTTACTTACATTGAAGAGTTTTTAAACTGTCTTTATGTTTCTCTTTCCTTGAATTAAATTTTCTCCAACCTTGTCATATGTTTCATTTTTCAAAAGCAAAGAACTAATGGATGTATTATCTGTGGTTAGGACACAGCATCTAAGATTAGGACACTACCACAAGTGCAGTCAAAGAACTACAAAGCAGAATTATATCTTAAGAGGTGAGATTGTAGCAGTTGAGGTCATGGTTGACTGGTTAACAGATTATTACCTGTTATCACCCTTAGAGATGAGGTTAGCTGTTAAGGAACTAGTTCATTAAAGCTGTTGGGACTTGTGATTTTACTATCTGATCAGGAAGCCAAGGAACTGAGGCTCTCTTTTGTGGCCTTTCCTCAAGTGGTTTGATAACTGTACCCTGGCTGCTTTTTATGCCTGGCATTTAATCATCTTTGCCCTTCCCAGTTTAGTACTGTCAGTGGAAGGAAATGTATCAGCCCTGATGTGGAGAGTAGGATCCAGAAGGAGATCTATGACCATTAACTTAAGAGGTTCAGGTTGCTGGATCTCTGAAGTTTTAAGATGCAGATTATTGTGGCCCCAGGCACTTCCTTTTTCCTGTTTTACTAATAGTTATGGGAGGAAATGCCAGCAACTCTTTTCACACAAATCTAGGCTTCTCCATTCCAAACTTGGAATTCAAAGGAAGAGAAGGAAATAAATTAATGAATTAATCAACTCATTATGAATATAATATACAATTATATAATATTACATATAATATACACAATATAATCCTATAATATATGACATGTATTATATAATTATATATAATGTAATTATCTATCACATATTTTATATATTATATTTTACATAATATATAATATGTAAAAATAACATATATATAGATAATAATAAACTAATAATAAAATATAATATATAAAATATAACTATATAATATAATATAGTATATAAATAAATTAATGATTCTTGTGGGTAATATAACATAATAAGGGAAATATGAAAATGCAGGAAGAAAGTTTTATGTCTTAAAATTGATTTATTCCTATATTTTCATTAGTATTGAAATTTGGGCAAATGCTTATTTGCAAGATAGAGCTTTGGCAGTCATGTTCAAAGCCAGTTAAATCCAGAGTTTTTACTACCATAATTCTTCTCCCTTGAAGTTAGTCACAATGACATTATATTTAAGTTGGCTAATAAGCCACTCATTTATAGTCTCATTCAAAGTAACTGAAACAGGCTGTAAAAGGATGGAATATTTACTTTTTCTCTGTGTGTGTGTAGGTCCTGAGACTTGAACTCAGGGCCTGGATGCTATCCCTGAGCTTTTTTGTACTCAAGGTTAATGCTGTACCCCTTGAGCCACAGCTCTACTTCTGGGTTTTTTGATGGTTAATTGGAGGTAAGAATCTCATGGGCTACCTGGGGCTGTCTTCAAACAGTGATCCTCAGATCTCAGGCTCCTGAGTAGCTAGGATTGCAGGACTGAGCCACAGGCAACTGGCAGAATACTTTTTACAACTCTCTCTCCTAAACTATGAAACTATAACAAAACTCTTTTATATCTATCTCTTTTCAAATGTAATCTGCTGCTATTTTCTAGCTAAGCAGGAAGTTTATTCTTGTTTACTTCTTCCCTTTGCCTCACATAATCAGTTCATATGTTCCTGTAGAAAGGCAAGGCTGTTTGCCCTTGAACTGATTTCCTCCAAGTCAGGATCTGTACCTGAGGCCTTTAAAACAAGGATCTCTCTCCCCTGCCTCTTAGGGATTTATTTAGTATTACCTCCGTTTCTCTTCCCTTCCTTTACCTTTTTGAATTCTTTCTTTTCTAAACAGCGATCTTTTCCTAGGTTTCATTGAGCTAACTTCATAACATTGAAATCTATTGTAATCTGCCTGCCTTGACCAGCACATACTTTTTCATCAAGACCATCCATTACAAAGTCTCTGGCTTCACTTTCACTACTAATAATCAAGAACAGTCTGTCATAATATTTAGAACGGAGGTCACCAGCTGGTGAAAGAATTTACAAAGACAAGTGAATAGGGAAAGCAAAGATTTGTAGGTACAAGAGAGACACAGTTGATAGCTAACCAGTCAAAGCGGTATAGCTGATCACAGACATGATCAGAAGTAGTAGTGCTTTAGACCACTTTTGGTTGGCTATTCCCTGTTTTGTGGAACCTATTGGTTGGCTGTCTCCTTTTCATAACATGACTTAAGTTTCTCTAGTGTGGGATTGTCTTGAACCGTTGGTTTTCAAATCTGTGTTCCATCTGGCCTATCCTGTCCTTGACTTGGTTCCTAATTGCACCAGGGACTTGTCTACCATGTCACCTAAAATGAGGACTCTTCCACAGACACTTTATCCCCATTCATGGAAATTACAGAATTTTACTAAGGCAAACCCATTTTTAAATTGTAAATGTGAAAGTGTACAAAAATGTCCAGAATGACTTATTTCATTAATTGGGATATCAGGTTGAGACAGGTTGGGGACTCACTTCTTCCTAGCAGAATTTGGGATAGGCCTGAGGGTAGTAAAGCTTTGTAAGAAGGAAACAGGAACCATTAAGAATGATAGTTTCATGTTAATTTCTTATTTGAGCTGCAGTTGTTAGATCCTTTCCTATGCCTGCCTACCAATACCAGTCAAGCAAGAGGTTGCAAGCAACTACACTGCTTCTAAGATGGCTTGATTATTTTAAATCCTCCACTACCATTGCTGCAGGTAAACAGGCTCATCCAGAAGTCAACTAAAACTTCTCTTTGAGAGATCTAATACAGATAAAGACAGTTACCTCAGGCAATTAGATAAGATTCTAATAGCCCAGTCATGGAGATTTTGAGACACAGAGCCAGTTGAAGGTACAATGCTGGTTCCAGGTGCTAGATGTGAATAGGCAGTGATTTGATGATTATGTCACAACAAGCATGACAGGAGGATCAAAGTGAGCTGAAACCTCTGGTATAAAATCAGTTCATTGCCTGGATGGTCTGATAATGGGTTGACCTGTACCCCAGTCTTAGGTGTCCTTTCTCTTATATGTTTCAAATAAGGGGATTTGCGTCATTCAATGATCTGATGTACTTGATAAGTTTATTGTTCTCATTTTTCACATGTGGGTTTGATACACCCATGTATATATTCTTGATTTAAAATAATATGTCTATAAGTGGTCATCTTTTATTTGCATAATTAAATTATCAGTCTGCCTCATAGTTTGTGTTGGAAAGATGGTGGTCATTTATTTACATAAAGCAGATGTAGAGTCATTCTGCCTCAGTTTTACACACAAAATGGTGCAAATTGCTGTTGTATAAAATGGAGTCACTTAGGCAAGGTACATCCTGAAGGCTATCATTCTATAAAATATGGAATAACATAAAGCAGGGATCAGCTTGATCTCTACAACATTTTTAAGAGAAAGACGTAATCCAGATAAAGGACTTTCTACACACTATCTCACTGTAACCCCTTGTTTTCCATAAAAGCACTTCACACTCTGTGAGCCATAGAAGATGGGAAATTTGAGATAGAAAAGTCTTTATTTTCCTCAGAACCAGCTTTAAATAAAATTCTTTCTTCCCACCAGTTTCTGTCCCCTGAGTTTGTATTAGAGCAGTGAGCAGTGACTATTTCAGATTTTGGTAACATCACCAGTGCACACAGGATACAGTACTATTGAAAAAGTCCTCTACAGCCATGTGGCTCTATTAGGTAGAAGTAATGAATGAAGACTTCTCACTAGTTGCCCAAACAAAGGGAAGTGAGTCTTACATTCAGTATGACTTTCAAATAATAGGTTTCCTACCCTGTTGTCTTATCCCTTCATCTCCAGTGGACAACTAAACAACTAGATTATCTAATCCACGGGGTTCTTTCCAAGAGATCACTTCCTAAGAATAGTGTTGGGCTTTTTTCACACTCTTCAAGATTGGTCTTATTTTATTTTTGAAAATATCTACCCATATTTCTATGAACCCTCAATCCAAGCCTCTTATGTCTTTCATTTCTTCATAGCACTACTAGACCCAGGTCAAGATACTTGTTGCTTAAAAGCCAGTACTTGAAAAGGAAAGTCAGTGGAAAGGAAATCAGGTTTATTTAAAGACCAGCCCCAGGGTAGGCATCTGTGGTTCACACCTGATATCCTAGCTACTCAGAAGGCTGAGATCTATAGGATAGATATTCAAAGCCAGCCTGGACAGAAACTTCTATATGACTCTATCTCCAATTAAGCAGCAAAATTCTTGACTGGAGGCGTGGTCAAATGGTTGTGCTCCAGCTGTGAGCAAAATCTCAGTGAATGTGTGAGGCCCCAAGTTCAAACCCTGATACTATATCAACAAAAATAAAATTTAAAAAGGCCAGCCAGGAAAATAGTAGGAAAATTATAGTGGGTGAGTACCATACTCAAAAAGGCATTTTAGAGAAATCAAGTGCACAATGCCTTTTATAGAGGGAGAAATGAAGAATAAGAGAAAGCAGACTGTGCTGAGTAGGGTATTCTAATAAAGGACATATAGTATCCTTCTTTAAATTCTTTATGGCTAGAGTACCAATATACCTCATCCTCCTCAGGCTATTTTCTATAGCTCTTTCAATAGACATCTAACTTTTCTACAAATTAAACCTCAAAGGAACTTACATACTTCATATTAATTGATATACAAGACTAAAGAATGAATAGGGGCTTTACATATTCAGATACTGTCACCAGATATTCTGTTCTGAAATTATAAAGAGAGATAATTTATCAGTAACATATTAATCTTATAAAACATTAGGATTTCTCTTCAGATACCACAAGTTTATTACCTTTCATCAATTAGATTTGGCTTCCATTTTGAATTTAGAATGTCAGAGAAAGGGCAGGGAAGTAACTCTTCAAAGAATAATTCACAAAGGAATAGCCATTGTTATAATAGCTTAAGTTAGAGTCAGTCTTGCATCAAACATTAAACTTATCCCATATTCTCCATCTTCTTGAATTTATGCCTTACTTATTTCCTTATAGTCCCAGATGCTAAAAAGTTTTTTTTTTCTCTCTTCCGCTGGAGCCATATAAGCTTGGAAGAAAATAGTTAATATATGAAAGATTTGGTTTCTGGAATGAGTCTTAGTGGAAGCATGAAGATGTAAGAGCCTGGGTCTAGGAATAGGAAGGATGAAATGTTTTATCTTGCTACTCAAGGGAAAAAAAGATGCCTACAGCCTCTTAGTTTGGCATTTTCTTTACTTCCAAGCTAAAAAGTTGTATTAACTTTCATCTCTTCTTCCCTCTGTCTAATTTTCCCAAAGCACTATTTTTTCTTATTCCTGTTTGTGTATTTAAGAAGAGTAGTCTTGATTGCATCTCAACTTGTACTTTTCTCATCTATTTGTTTATATTGAAAGCACACAGAAGTCTGGTTACTTAAAAAAGCAAATGCTTGTTCTTCCTCTTCAACTTTCTCCTCCTCTTCTAGAATTTCAGCAATGAAATTGCCCTGAAATGTTAGTTTTTCCAAGGCAACTTGGGGTATCTAAACTCATAGCCATTAAATAGGGGAAGAAGTATTTTTTAATGTTTTTATACAGAAGAAAAGAATGAAAAAATTACATTTACTGAAACAGAGTGTTGTTTCTTATCAGGAATGAAAAAAGAACAGTGACTGATTTTACACTCATTGCCTTTACAAGCCAGATATGATGGACTTCAGTATTAGAGATTCTCTGTCTCTCTGTCTCTCTCTTTCTCGCTGTGTCTCTCTCTGTGTCTGTCTGTCTGTGTCTATGTCTGTGTCTGTGTTTGCTTCTGTCTCTCTCTCTCTCTCTCTCTCTCTCTCACACACACACACACACACACACACATCAGTGGTAACTGTAATGGTATCACTTTATTCTCAACAAAAAATGGAAACAAGTCAGGAAACCTATAGAGTAATCAGTATTGATAGAAGATGATGGGTCATATAATTGCCAAAGGGATTCACTTTGTCTTTCTTTGGAGTATTTATTGAGAAATTTTGATAACCTACTTTACAGGTTACAGTAACTGCTATTTCTAGAGTATTATTTTGGAACTCCAATTTACAACTTCGAAATACCTATTTAGGAAACAAGCCTCTCATTGCTTTGGAAGCAGAATAGAAAATTAACTTGACACCAACTTGTTATGAACCCTGGTCCCTTCTGACCAGAAGGCACTGTAGGCATTTCTCTAAATCACTTAAAAAATAAGAGCTTACAATGCCATTTGTTACCTAAAATTGATTATATTTTAGCCTAACATTAGAAATATAAAGATGCTTCTTGACTACTTTTCCTTTCTAGTATGACTCAAAATCCATTTTTTCAACAGTGTCAGTTTCCATGGAGTTAGAATATGAAGCAGGAAAATGTGCTTTTGAGTAAGACAGGAAAATCATTATGAGTACAACCATACTATTTATATATTAGTAGGTTACTAATAAGAAATCTACCCCAAATGGGAAGTTAATTGCATTAAAAGCACTTCAATGGAAACTACATTCTTCTAGAAAATTCTGACTCAGTGGACATGTAGTTTTGTCTATATTGTTACATAAGTCCCTCAGGCAATTCTATGTCCATCAGATTTTGAATGGCATCGTTCTATAAGGAAATATTCTGTGTTCTTAGGCTTTAGCAACCTGTTTTTGTTTAGGTAAAAACACTGTAGTTTTTGTTTGTTTTTTAGCTTGAGGAATTACTCCAAAGTGTGTGTAATGGCTTATCAGAAAGCATCTTCCAAATTATTACTTTTTGTTGTTCTCTTTCTTTCTTTCTTTTTCTCTCTTTCTCTCTCTTTCTCTCTCTCTCTCGCCCTCTCTTTCTTTCTCTCTTTTTCTCTTTCCTTTCTTTCTTTCTGAGTTAAGCTGAGTAGATCAGGTTGGCCTCCAGCTGCCATCCTCATACTTTACCCTATTGAGTTCTGGGATTACAAGTATGTGCCACCAGACCCAGCTCAGATTGCTTTGAAAGAAGTGTGGTTAAGATTGACTAGAAAGAGATTATGACCACGAAAGTTTATTAGTCCATACTTATTCTCTTGAGTTTCTGGTTCATAATAGATCCTAATAAAGTAGTTATTTGTTGATTGAAAGTGCTTAGGGAGAATAATACTGACAAAAATAATTTTTGTAGACAAAATTACAATGTAAGATGAAAAATTATATTCCCACTACTATAGCAACAAGTAATAAAGGTAAATTTTAAAGATATTTTTATTAGTACATATCAATTATACAATCTTTTCTTTGTGACATCCTGTATATGCATTTCATGTGCTTTGTTCATCTTTATTCCTTATGTTATACTCAAAGAAAGAAACTTTCTGCCTTATGACTTGACATGATTTTATTTAACACTATCATTAATAACCGTTTTAACAGGACTAGAATTTTTCTTGATGTGATTTCTGTATGTATTTTAATGCTCCATGAATTTTCAGCTGCTCTACCTGGGTTTTGATAACCTGCCAAAATGGCAGATAGTAGGAGGTGGTATGTTAGTTTTTAGTAATCAAAGTGGAAGATGAAGGGATATAGACTCATGGCTGTTCCCTCCAAATTATATTCTTGTTGGAAGGGCTTTTCTGATTCTCCATCTGTCTCTGGTGTAGCACAGCAGGTTACATATGGCCTATTTTCTGTGATCTTTGCATCAACATGACCCTATATAAAATAAAAATATGAGTCAAGAATTCAAATTCATATTGTTAATTGGTGTTTTGATTTTATAGAGTGATACAGGCTTTTATTTGTTTGGGAAATTATTTTTAAATCAAGTTCAATGAGATTATTATTTTTTTGCCTAAAAATTTGCATCAAAGTAATGCAAAATATACTTTATAAATGCAGTAATTTCTTTTCTACAACAAAATTGGAGAACTGAGATATTTTGCAATTTAGGTTAGAAATGGATGAACAACTCGACTCCCCCCTTTCTCTCTCTCTCTCTCTCTCTCTCTCTCTCTCTCTCAGGTTTGAGCTTGCAGCTTGTGCTTCAAAATTAGGTACTCTATCAACAAGTTTCCCCCCTTGTTGTTTATTTTAAATTATTTGATTTTTTAAATTAACATATATTTGTAGTATGAGAGGATTTCATTGTGATATTTCCGTAAATGTACACAGTGCACTTTGAACAAACTCACATTATACATCACATTCCTATTCTACTCCCTCTCCTTCCCTCTTTGTATGGGTTATTTTTGTGTTAAAGCCTCACTTTCTGCCCAAGTGCACATCTGGACTATAATTATTTTTCACTTCACACCCAGATTTCTTCATTTGGGTTAGAATTTCATGGAAATTTCTTCCCTGGGCTGTTCTGGAACTGTAACTTTCTTTAGCTTCCCACCTGGATAGAAGGACAGGCACACATCATTGGGCCCAGCTATTGTTAGAGAAGCGGGGGGGGGGGGTCTCAAGAATTTTCTGCATGGGCTAGCCTCAAAGTACAATCTTCTTGAGCTCAGCCTTCCAAGTAGCCAGGATTACATGCTTTGGTTTTCCTTTTAAACAGTTTTAGTAGCCCATAGTATGGGTTGGCAAACTGACCCACAGGCCACCAGCTGTTGCTTGTTTTGTAAGTTAAGTTTTATTCAAATAGCCATTCTTGTTTGTTTATGTGCATGACTATAGCTTTTACTACAATAGCAGAACTGAACAGTTATTATAGGGATCATCTGGATCATTAGCTTCAAAAAATTACAAAAAATCTAGTTTAGTATCTTGGGACCATAATTTAAAAAACTATACAGCAACTTTTCCATTAAGATTTTGATATTTCAAAGTTATTTAATAGTGTGTGCATAATAAGTATATCACACTTTTCAAATAATTACAGGAGATTTACCTGAAGATAAAAATGTAATTCTGCATAAACAAGGATCATACACTGTAACATTTGCAAGTTTTCTTTCTGGATTATTAAGGTTATGAATTAAATGTAATTAAAGGATATACTATGTTAAATTATTTCCCTTTAGTTGTCACTGAAACAGAAATTTTACTGAAAGAGCTGGAAAAAATGTTACAACAAGCACTTGAGCCCACATCAATGCCTGATGGATCTAAGGGAGAACAAGAAGAAATCAATACAGGAGACAAGGTAGTATTGGTATTTATCATGAGGTTTAAATAGTAGCAACTTCAAATTTTTTAAATTGCTCCTGGTTGCACAGTTCTAATTTCACAGAATACCTTTTATACATCTGAAAGTTGAGCCTTGATTATCATATTGTGAGTAATAAACCAGTGATAAAAATCAGAAATACATCAATTTAAGCAGAATTGTTTTTTTTTAATTTTAAAACTTTAGGTTTGGGATAGAAGATGGAGGGGCTGTGATAGCTGAGGTAGTCTACTATAGAAAGACCTCTTCCCTGTTCTGACCTTCGCAGTTAGGTACAAAGGCCAGAACAATAAAGATGGTCACTGAGTAAGGATGTCAGCTGTTTGGAAAATGTGCCAGGTCTGGTCTACGCATTGGAATAACCTCTATAAAACTTCATTATTCACATAAGGTCCACCATTTATATCTGGTTACTGTCCCCCTTTGTCTAATTATATTGAACTCGGGAAGGCCATATGTGCTTCCTTTATTCGTGTCTTTGGAAATAAAATGAGGAATTTTTAACAAAACTCAGATCATTAATGGAAAGATCCAATCTTATAGATGTGAGAAAAATAAGTTACACACAGCTGTGTGTGTATATACGAAGTACTACAGTTACTCCTTAAATAGTTAGAAAATAGGCTTAAGACTTCATTCATTCATTCAGATATATACTGTGAATATCATCCAAAGAACATATTAAAATTAACTCAAATATAATGCCCAAGTGCTCCAAGTCCTGGTCCTACCATTAAAGATACGTATAATTTAGTGAAATTATTCATCACCTGCCTTGGACAATCATTTTAAGGACTAAATAAGGTAAACTAGAATAAATGCTAGACATACAATCAGATAGCATTATATATGAGAGTAGGCAATGATAGTTTCTAGCGAGAATGAGCACTTCATTATCTTATCTACCACATTTTCATTTAAACAGCTGCCATCCCAAGTCTGTTTTCAGATGAAAGAAGTGTATTTAGAAAGGTAAAGGTGGCTTCTACATTTGGCTGACATACTGATTTCATTTCTAACTTCAGCAAGTACAAAAAGGAGGCTTCTTGTTATTGTTGTCTTATTGAGAAAGGGTTTTGCTAGGTAACCCAGGCTAGCTTCAAACTTGCGATCCTCCTGCCTCAGCATCCCAAGTGGTGGGATTACAGGCATATACTCCCTCTCCTCCTCAGCAGCCTTACCCACTTCCAGCTAAAGATGGAATTTTTGAACACTTGATATATTGAGTTAGAAATTAAGGAAACATGCATAATTTTTCATCAGAGAGATAAATGTGTTATAAGAAAATAAAACTAATGCCAACTCCTGCTGAGTTGAAAAACATTATTAAATTGACCATCCAACTTACATGAATTTACATGCATTATACATACCAATTGAAGTTCCTTTCTAAAAAGATGTTTTTCTGTGCAGATCTGTTGTGTAATAAGATCTATAATATAAACAGATGTCATCCATCTTAAGTACACCTGATATATAAATTACTATTTTCTAGCAATTGTCTTCTTTATTTGGGCATCTTATGTTTGGTCCATGTTTTCTTCAGTCCTAACAGTTTTTCTTTTCAAAATTACAGACAGGTTGACCTTTACAGTGATGTCCTGGAACCTTTTCAGTCAACAAATTGGTTTCGATTTTGCCATTAAAAACTAGTGACTTCATAGAATAGAAAATTATTTCTGATTTTTATTTCTTATAATAAAGTACATACTTTTATTATGTCATTAGGCAGGGGCTTGCTTTTATTTTAAATTCTTATGTTATGCTTTCAAAAGGCATTCAGGAATTGTAAAAAGTAATTATTTCAACTTGCCGCATGGTAGGAGTGCCACCTTCTGGCAGGCTCCTTACTGTTCTCCATACTCTTGCCAGGCTCAAGATTAAAAGGGCCCTGTTCACTGTTAAATGAAATAGCAACAAAACCATCAAAGTTGGTTTCCAGTTTGAAAGTATACAAATAATCACCTCTGGGATATCTTCTTTGGTTTCTTTTGGTTAGTACAAAGAACTAATATGGCTTCCAAACACAACTGTACCTACACTGGAGATATGCGATGTCTTTTTAGGAGAAATACCCTCTGATAAGCTAAACACATTGAAAGGATTTATCTGGGCCTGGCTTACTTCACTTAATATAATTTTTACAAGTCTTTCCATTTCCTAACAAATGGGGCAATGTCATTCTTTCTGATTGAGGCATTGAATTCCATTGTGTATATATACCACATTGTCTTAATCCATTCATCTACTGAGGGGCATCTGGGTTGGTTCCATATCTTAGCTATGGTAAATAATGCTGCAGTAAACATAGTCATGCTGGTAGTTTTAGTATGGTCTTGTTTGTGATCATTGGGGTAAATGCCCAAAAGTGGGATTGCTGGGTCATAGGGGAGCTCTATGTGGAGTCTTTTGAGGAACCTCTATACTATTTTCCATAGTGGTTGAACAAGTTTACACACCTACCAACAATGCAGTAAGGTTCCATTCTGTCCACATCCCCTCCAGCCATGTAATTGTAACCCCTCTGTATGGTATTTTCACAAAAAAAAAGAAAAACATTTTTTTTTAAAAAGGTTTTATCTGATCATTTAAAGCTATTTTCACAGCTGTATATGTGATCATACACACACACACACACACACACACACACACACATATTTTGCAGTCGTGGGGCTTGAACTCTGGGCCTGAGCACTGTCCCTTAGGTCTTCAGCTCAAGGCTAGTGCTCTACCACTTGAGCCATAGCACCACTTCCAGTTTTCTGGCAGTTTATTGGAGATAAGAGTTTCATAGACTTTCCTGCTTGGGCTGGCTTTGAACTGCAATCCTCAGATCGACACCTCCTGAGTAGCTAGGATTACAGGCATGAGCCACCAGCACCTGGCTTGATCATATTTTTTATCATTCATTTCACCTGTGAAATGAATACCTTCAGCATTTCCACCAGTGGGTGAAAATAATACCACGTTAGGAAAAAATCATATACCATATGTTACCAGAATTCTTTCCTATTTGTCACTGAAGTGCTTTTAGAGATCATATTCCTTGGTAGAGTCACTTTCTTAATTAGGCTCTCCTTTAGCTAATATTAAAAGTGGCAGATCCTGATTTGGTAAGCAATTGGAGGAAATTAACTAAATTTTTCTAAATATGCCTGAGTAATTAAAAAATTGGAATTATATACAAATATGATGACTTGCTACATAATAATTTGGACTTAAAAGTACAATTTATATGTTAAAATGTATAAACTACAAGTATGTTCTTTTTTCTCTTTGAATTGCATGAGAAGTCAGTCCTAACATTAATAAACTCGAAACTATAAATCTCATGTGTATGCGTATGATGAATACACACATTTTACCACTATTCTCCCCTACTCAGCTAGAACATATAGTGACTGTTCAATGTAAATAAGCTAGGAGAAGCTAACTACAGAAACTGTGATTACACCTTCCTAGTTATAATTTTGAAAATAAACCTTTGGGGGTTGGTTAATATCAAAATATAGTATGTCAAAATACAAAAATGACAAAAGGAATCTCACTGAAATCTGTTGAATATTAGCTTAGTGGGAGTAGGAAAGTAAAATGAATAAAAGATATTAATTAAAATATAATATAGGCATATGCAAATACCAGGGAGAAACTCCATGGTACAATTAAAGTCTACAAAAAAAATGAATGACAGGTTCTGTTGGAGGAAGGGTATCAATGGGATAGGGAAAGGCCAATGAGATTGCGAAAGAGATGGAGGTGAATGTGGTCAAATTACTTTAGATACATGGAGGAGAAAAGAGAAATGAATCCTGTTGAAATAGTTTTAAGAAGAGGAGAGGGGCAAAGGGAAAGTGATACACAGTGGGTTAGAGTGATGGAAATAGTTTCCATTGTGAAGCCTTTCCTTGTACAACTAATGTATACTAATAAAAATCTTAATTAAAATAAAAAATGTTTACATAGTCCCAAACAAATGTGGCAATATTGAGGAATTAGAAACAGAGCTTAAATAATAACTTTTTTGTGAGAGAGCAGTCATTTGGTTTGCACTCAAGACCTTGAACTTGCTAGGCAGATGCACTACCACTTAAGCCATGCCTACAGTACTATTTTGCCTTAGTTATTGTTCAGATAGGACCGTAATGTTTTACCTGGAGCCAACCTTGGTCCACAGGAACTTCACTAGGGTTTAGCTCTTATGTAGCAGTCATGTACCTTCCTGTCTAGCTTATTTGTTGAGATAGAGTCTCGCTAAGATATAGAACTATAATCCTGTCAATCTCTGCCTCCCAAGTAGTGGGGATTATAGGCATGAGCCATGGTGCCCAACCAATAATAACTTCACCATACACAGGATACATTATACTATTATATTTGGGGTTCATTATTTGATTACCAGCAAAGAAAACTTTGTATACTGATGTGGCTTGAAAAGTTACTGTTTTATTCTAATAGTGAAGTAACGTTCTAATGAATTCTCTGGTTGTTTTGCAGTTATCTGAATGCAGTCTTGAAGCTCTGGAAAGCAGTTCATGTCAGATCCACCAGGAAGATGACTGTGTTGTAATTGATGGAATAAAATTAAAAGCTGGAGAATGTATTGAGAAGATAACTAACAAGTTTAAGGAAATAGATGCCTTAATGTCTGAGTTTTAGAACATACATATTTTCAAAAGCTAATACAACAATACTGGCATCTTTATCTTTTGTCAAAGTCAGAAACTTCAAAAGCTTTAGTAATATATGTTTACAGCAGGTTGATATTTGTAATCACTTTCTACTTGATATTTTGAGAATGCTCAGGGTTTGGGGAACCAATCAATTAGTATCTAAGTTAAGGTTAGAATTTATTTCACGAACCTTGGATTATTTTGTCTTAATTTTAAAATGATTTGTGAACCTTATCTCCTAAATATGTGATTTACAATAAATATTTAAGCCTTTTATTCAAATGTGACTAAAATAAAATGGCTGCACATGCTATTACAATTCTTAGAGATCATTAAATCGAATACATTTAGAGAACATTTGTTTGTAGTAGAATTGAACACAATAAAAGACAATATAGAGTTGTATAATAAAGTTGCTAATTTCTTTTTTCTTGTCAAGGTGATGTACACAGGGGTTACAGTTACATAAGTAAGGTAATAAGTATATTTCTTGTTACCCCTTTCCTCATTCTTTTCTCCCACTTGCCCTCTCCCCCAATCCCCTCCAAGTTGTTCAGATCATTTCCAACATACTGTCTTATGACTATCACTGTTGCATCGGTTCCCCCCTTGTTCTTTGTCTCGCCATTCTGTTGTTCTCCTTCCATAATTTGGATAAATGTATATACAATACTAGGGTACAAAAATCAAATACAATGACAACAGGGGATATACCATAGGGAGAAGAACATACAAAAGAAACAAAAAAATCACATAGTACATTAAAAACAACAACAAGGAAAAACCTCTTGTGTCCATGTCTTGGAGTTCATTTCGCTTATCATCATCTTATATGGCCATTTGTACATAGTATTGAGCTATTGTAATCCTCTTCTAGGTATATACTTACTAATTATTACAATGAGGGAAACCATGAAGCTATATTTCTTTGGCTCTGGCTAACTTCACTTGACATGATTTTTTCCAAGTATTTCCATTTCCTTACAAATGGAGCAGTGTCATTCTTTCTGATGGAAGCATAGATAAAGTGCACTAAAGGCTTAAAGAAAGACTTCTCTGAAGAGTAAATAAGAATGGCCAATAGACTCATGAAGAAATTTCAACTTCTCTAGCCATAAAAGAAATGCAAATCAAAAGAACATTGAGATTCCACCTCACCACAGTTAGAATGGCTAGAATCAAGACATCTAATAACAACAGATGCTGGAGGGGATGTGGCCAAAAGGGAACACTGCACTGTTGGTGGGAGTGTACACTTGTTCAACCACTTTGGAAAGCAGTATGGAGGGTCCTCAAAAGACTCCACATAGAGCTCCCCTATGACCCAGCAATCCCACTTCTGGGAATTTACCCAAATGACCACAAAAAAGGCCATACTAAAGCTACCAGCACATCTACATTTATGGCAGCATCACTCATCATAGCTATGTTGCAAATTTCTCAAAAGTCAATTGCCTCATAATACTGGAAACAACTACCATAGACACCTTTCTTCAGACTTCCTACTTAAAGAATCTCTGGGAAATTTTGGAACATCAGGATTATGAACACTTACTTGCCTATTAATCAGTATCTCTATGGAGCTGAGTGTGAGGAAATACAATTGATAATGTATCAAGAGAAGTTAATCTGACTATAAAAACTCCAACAAACTAAAAAGTACATCATTGCTCTGTGCTCCTATGAGCAGTTTTAGTAGGTGCCCTTCCAGGTCTGGTCCTACACATTGCAAAATAGGTGTATGTGCATACCTATCATGGTTCCTGCTCTTACATTCTCGGTGCCTCTTTGTGTGGCTAGATAAGCAAGGACATTCCAGGCACATAAAGACAAAAAGGAAGACAAAGCTTAAAGTAAGAACAATAGCAGGAAAGAATGTGGGTACTGCTCTTACCTGAATGATCTGGATTGATGTGTATGTTGATAGGATCCCCTAGGAGATCTGTGAAGAGGCAGCTTCAGGAATTCTATTGGCATACTGTAAGAGCTGGAAGAGAAGTGGGTAGATTTAAGCGAAGTTGATTACAGCAATGATTTATTAAGATTTGGAGGCTGTAGGAGTGAGACTAAGGAACATGTCTGGGAAAGGAGGGAGGAATCAAGGAAGACTCTAGAGTTCTGGTATTCACAATGCTGTTCACTGAGATAATGCATGAGATAATACAATGAGATAATAAAATTGATCAATTAGATCAATTTTATGACATGCAGCTAATACCTCTTAGTGGAACAGCCAGTGCTCATTATCTTCTGATTTCATAGACAGGTACTGAAATTACCATACTGAACTAATCTCTGCCAACATTTTGGTTGTAGAAGTCTTATAGATTTCCACTAAAGTCTTTGTAAAGCTGAATAGCTCAGAATGATTCTGAGAACAAACATTTGGGTTGGTTTTGTCTGCAGAGGAAATTGCAGTATGTTTCCAACAAGAGGCTGGGATCCTCTGTCCATGAAAAAATATAGGCTTTCCAGTTTCACAATAGACTGTGCTACTAAACAGTATGAGGAAGCAATGGACTTACAGCTCTGCCTCTGGGACAATCTTGCCTGGATAGCCCACTCTCTTCCTGTAGATATCCCATGTTCTGATGTACTGACCAGGACATATAGGAGGGACACTGGGTCCTCCATGCCTGTCTTCAGATCTTAGTGTACCACCTACTATCTGATGATCCAAAACAAGTTACTTAACTTCTCTGAGCTAAAGCTTTTTCCAAGTTGAAAGTGGAAAAGAAGGAAACAACATATATAAAGTATATATGACAGCCATAACCTCCATAAAATAAAGCTGGTTACAACTAAGCCTCTCCTGAGACTAACAAACTAATGAACTTATTTTGCAGAACCCAAGGTTACACACCTGCTTCTGGGGGACTAGGACTGAATATTCTGTGATCAACTAACTTTCAGCACAAGCTCAAACTGAGAGATGCCTTGTATTTACAGCTAATTTTTTTTTGCCAAATCTACATGAGAATAACATTAGGAAGTTGTATCTGCCCATCAAAAGAAGTTAAATCCAAGGTTTACTAGTATGTTGGAAATGAACTGTACAACTTGGGAGGGGGTGTGGATTGGGGGAAGGGTAAGTGGAAAAAAAATGAGGGAGAGGATAACAAGTTGGACAAGAAATGTACTCACTACTTTACATATGTAACCGTAACCCCTCAGTACATCACCTTGGCAATAAACTTTTTAAAAACCCAACAAAGTATACCAGTCATACCAAAGTTTAAATGTGCTGTAAGTCAATATGCTAGGACATTTGCCTAAACATTTGATTTGGAATGATACATTCTTGTCCAGGTATATGATTAGTTTACTGATCCTTTTTGGAATGAGTAGGGTCCAGCCCTTCTGCTTTAAGTCTACAATAATGAGTTAATAGAAGATCATCAGAAGGGCTGAGTTAAATCTGTAGAACTTAAGGAGCTAATTGTCAATGCTATCTCTGTTAAACCCATATTCCTAGGAACATTGGTCCATTAATCCCATGCTGGAAGTTAAATTTTTCAGGAACTTCAGTGGTAAAATCCTTAACTTGTATGCTTTGAACAGATAAGCCTTGTTGGCTACCATCAACAGAGGTATTATAAGGAAAGTGAATTCACACATTTGCAAGTCTGTATTTGCTACAGCCTCAATTCTCATACTGTCAGGTTGGTCTTAGATAATCCATTCACTAATAGACTAGCACAATTACAAGTACTGTAAATAGGACTAGCAGCTATGTAGAAATAATTATTAGTCAGATTATTTTATGAGTGTTTCATGAAATTGAGGAATAATGATTGTGGTCATCATGCTGTGCAACAAACTTACCTCTCAAAATTTGGGATACAGAGGTCCTTTTCCACCTCTCAGTTCTAATACTTCAGCCATATGGCCTTCTCTATGATTTTTTCTGTGTATTTCATCCCAGTTAGTACTGTGTGATTTGCAAATTGTGATTTGAAGCCAACCTGAGCCAAAAGCACTGAAAGTCTGTCTCTAAAATAACCAGTAAAAAACTGGGCAAGAGGCCCAAACAGTAGGGTGCCAAGTAGTAGGGCTCACATAATAGGGTGCTAGCTGGTCAAGAGAACTGATTAAACTCAAATCCCTGAGATCAAAGCTTGGTACCAGAAAAATAAAAAGAGAAAAGCCCAGTTTTCTAGCAAAATTTAGAACCAATGGAAGTTGTGAAATTAGAAAATAAAATAGTCTCTTACTGTTAGCCTCTACCCAGAAAAAAAATCCTTAAAATATAAAGGCAAAGGTGGGGTTGCTAATAAGAACTAGAGAAGCAAAAGACCAGGTGACTTTTAGGAAAATAGGACTTTAGGATAAAGACCCGGTCAAGTGGGTGGCTATAGTATCACACCATGTTACAAGGCGACTCTGGAAAGCTTTCATTTAGACAAAATGCTGAATAATCTTCAAGGTACAGTATCTTGGTCCCCTGATAATACCCTAAACATCTATAAGTAAATTTGGACAAAAAAACGAGTTTGAAAAAAAAGTATTATTTTAGACACAGAGTATGAACTGGGACGAAATACACAGAAAAGGCCATGTGGCTAAAGTGTTAGAATTGAGAGGAGGAAAAGGACTTCTGCATCCCAAATTTTGTAGAGGTAAGTGTGCTGCACAGCACAATTATCACAATAGTCATCTGATGCATTTGAGTTCTTGATTCCAATTCTTGTGGCAAGTTTCTCTCTGTATTGGGCCTGTAGGAGTTCTTGTCCCTGGGGTACTGCCACTATCAAAATGGATCTACATCCCGGGTTGGGCCCAGTGTATGAGCTTGAAACTTGTCCAGCAGCCTTTCCAACTCAGCCTAATTCTGGCCCCTCAAATGCCCCTCAACTTCACCCTTTGTTCCTAGGTCTTAGTATAAACGAAATTATTTTTCTTCATCAGGGAGACAGCATGTACACCAGTTATACATTGATCACTAGAAAAACCAGTGAATACATCACTAAGAGTTATTGAGTGGATCACTTCTTCCTGTAAGTACTATAGACTTCATGCAGTTAGATATACCCATAATATGGAATATCTCCATTTAGTAAAGAAACATGTGTGTGTATTTTCAACCCCTCTTTTCTCCCATACCTCTTTAGCATTTTACTATTGTATCAGGTATAGAGTGATCAAAACAACAAAACCTGGCTCTAGATTTTGCCTACTAATTTGCCTAAGTATAAAGAAAATAAATAAAAGGTCCAAAACTGAAGTGCATTTCTATTTAATTACTGCCTATATTGTCTCAATGGGCTATTTACTAACTTGGTGATGGAACAACCTAATTTTCATAGGTAAAATTGTTATGGAATTATCAAAAGCAAAAGTTCTTATGAGTAAAGATATTTTATGTGGATATATTTGCAAATCAAGTTGATCTTCTGTTTGTTCTTTTTAACAGTCCCACATTTTAGTAGATTGCAAGTAACAGATTTCTACATATAACCATATGTTTGAAATGATCACTTTTCTTATACCTATTATTTGATCTACCTCCTCAATAACAAATTCTTTTCTATGTTTTCTAAATTTAATCTTTGGATGTCATCCCCAGTGGCATTATAATGTTGCATTGATGGGTATATTAATAACAGGATCTGTCTTTTACATTTTATTATTGAGTTTTCAAAATGTTTTCATTGAGTTGGGCCCTGATGGCTCATGACTATAATCCTAGCTACTTAGGAGGCTGAAAGCTGAGGTTCAAAGCTGGCCTGGGCAGTAAAGTCTGTGAGACTCATCTCCAATGAACCAGCAAAAAGCTGGAAATGGGAGTGTGGCTAAAGTGGCACACTGCCAGACTTGAGAGAAAAAAAGCCAAATGAAGTCACAAGGCCCAGTAATCAGCACACAAACACAAAGGACATTTATCACCTATTTCCTTCCCCTTCCACACTCAGTTTAAAGAGGAAGGTGAAATTAGTTTTAACATCAATAGGTAACAGCAAAGTTCCATGTTCATTTTAGATACATTTTACCATATGCATGAATACTTTTTTCAGGGTATCTGTGCTGAGGATATTCACTGCCAGCAAGGTGGAATTTGAGCCCATGCTCAAAATATCTGTTCAAAGCCAGGAAGCTCATTAAATGTTTGATTAGCATTAGTCTATTTTGTTGTTGACATTTTCTCATTTTTGACATGCAATTAAGTTGCATGCATCTTAAATTTTATAAAACAAACCTCTTGCAATTTGTAGATGGGAAGAGAAGGCAGTGGAGGAACAGTACAATGATTCCTGTATGTTGTTCTGTTCTATCATTATATATTTTACAGTGTAGTTGAGGAGAGAAACCCATAAAGCAAAGCCATAAGTTACGACAAAAGCATAGAGATCAGAAAAGTAGAAACAGCAACTAACAGTAACTAACATAAGTAACTAGAGAGCAGTTTGGAGGGTAAGAGGGGAGGGATATTGAGAGTTAAGTCCAGACTGGGCAGGTGGGCCTTAATCAAAGAAGTCCTTTTATATCACCCCAAAGAAGCAAAACTGTATTCAGCAGGAGGAGACACAGTTTTTATACTACAGAAGAATAATGACCACCAGAATAACATGAATTTAACATCCAAGAGACTGGCTTTGAATCAGACCATTCTGCAATCAGCAAATATCACAGTAGAGCAGGCAGATATTACTCTGCCCACCTGTGCCTATGTCTGAGCAAATCCATGCCCTGATGTAGCTCAGATTGTCAGCTTCCACAGAGAGTACCTTAAGGTTGCCAGCAGGCAGCCAGTGACTATAAGATTGGGTATTTCCACACTCTTATTAAAGTTTCAGCTACCTGGGAATAAAGCACCATAGCTGCAGAGTGTTAAATGACAAAGGTTCTCTGGTTGTCGGAAAAGTTGCAGGTGGATACTTCCATTTGTCCTCTGTGAAAGCTTAATATCATTTTCTTTTGCTCAAGCCAACTTATAGACCTCATTACTACAAGTTTGTGGGGCAGCTAAAGTAGCTTTTTTTTTTCTTTTTAATTTTAGCATACTGTCAGAATCATATTAGTGAAGAGCTAATGCATTTTTAACCAGCTTCAGCAACTGGCAGCTGTGGGACTGTAGTGGTGGCTAGTTGAGAGTGGTATCTGTATCAAGAGAGACTTCCCATTTTTGCTGTGAGTTATTGAAGGTAAGAGCTCCATGTCCTTCAACTTGGTGACCTGCCCAAATCACAGCATAGCACTCAGAAAACTGGAAGTGGCTCTGTGGCTCAAGTGGTAGAGTGTCAGCCTTGGGCTGAAGAGCTCAGGGACAGTGGCCAGGGGCAGAGTTCAAGCCCCACAACCAACAAAAAAAGAATGCTTACAAATATATTTCCAAATAACATGTACTTAAACAAAAACCAAGTGCAATAATGTCAACCAAATAAAGCTCCCATTGGCTGTTTCCTCTTAACTGCATGTTGTCAACATATTTACATGTCACAAATAGTATTTTCAATATGATTTTCCTGATTACCTAGTATTTGCTACATTTCTATTCATGTAATAAAATACCCTCAACACACATTTGATCTGTTCTTATATTTTCATAATTATAAACCATTTTACTTTAACCATCTTGTCACTCAATCTTTGTATTCATTCATAGATTTTTTTTCTTGTTATTCTTAAAAAAGAAATTGAAAAGGCATAGTATTAGAACAATTTAAGCCTTTTTCTTTCCACCTATTTGTTATTGTGTAAGAGGCTGCTACTTATAACACTACATTGGGTTAATCTTTGTCCTAAGAGACAGGGACTATAAATGATTTTGAGATGGAGAGGGTTTATGGTTTCACAGAGATAAGGTTAATAAATCAGACATTCAAATGAGAGGGAGTGAAGTACAACATTAACCATGTCATAGAGCACAACATAGGTGCTTCATGTATTTTCTGAAAAGTACTAATGGAAAGTCATTCATTGATCAAGTAAATATTTTGGTGGACTGATAGAATTTTATAATCAAATTTCTGTTTGTTTCAATTGGGCTTCAATAGGGAAGTGAACATGCTTTAGAGCATGAGATCACTTTCTGCTGGTTCCATTATTAAGTTGGTGATGTGGGTTTTCTTCCTGTATTATAATCATGAGTAGTGAAAATTTTATATTAGATAACATGGGTGATATTTTTAAAAATCCACTTTCCCTGAATGAGATTGATTTTTTTGTAGCAAGAGCATATAAAATATTCTTTGAATCTATATAAGTGCTTATTTTGTCTAAGTTTCTGTTTATAAAGCCTGGATTTGGATGGTGGCTTTCACACCAATTCAGACAGGAATGAGTGATGCCTTTTTTCATTTATCACAAGAGTAATGACCAACAGTCTGATAGCAAAACCAGGTTAACAGAGGAAAAACAACCAATTTATTTAATCATGTTTAATTAATATGAGAGGCTTCAGAATGAAGAACCAAAAACGTCTGGTGAAAAAGATTCTACTTCCTCACTAAGATTTAGGGAAGAAAGAGATAGGAGGTCAGGAAAAATCAAAGGTGCAACTCTACAAAAAGTTCTGATCTAATGCTAATAGACTGTGAGGGAAAACCAAGAGATGCCTCTGTTCAGAATTTTTTTCCAGCAACTTCAGCAGCATTCAATCTTTCTGGATGTAGAAGAGAATCCTTTCTAGAGTGTGTGTGTATGGGGGGGGGCTGTTGAAAGGGGTCTTATGGGCAGTGGCTCTGTGGCTCTAGCGGTAGAGCACTCACCTTGAGCTGAAGAGTGCAGGGACAGCGGCTAAGCCCAGAGTTCAATCCCCATGACCGACAAAAGAAAAAAAGGAGTCTTAGGACCTGCTATAGAGCAAGGTGAGCCAGGGTATTTCTCTATGGCTAGCCCTCACACAGAAAGCAGAGATCACAGTAATTTTTTTTTTTTTTTTGGTCGGTGGTGGGGCTTGAACTCTGGGCCTGGGCGCTGTCCCTCAGCTATTCAGCTCAAGGCGAGCACTCTACCACTTGAGCCATAGCGCTACTTTGGGCTTTCTAGTGGTTTATTGGAGATAAGAGTCTCACGGACTTTCCTGCCTGGGCTGACTTTGAACTGTGATCCTCAGATCTCAGCCTCCTGAGTAGCTAGGATGTCAGGCGTGAGCCACCGGCAACCGGCAGATTACGGCAACCAACAGATCACAGTAATTTTTTATGAGAAGCTTTGGGAAATATAGGTTCTGTGTTCTATGTCGCACCTTCAGGAAGAGGAATTCTAGTTTCTGTGTCTTGTGTGCTTTCTGAGAGAAGGCAGGAGGTAAGGAGATTGGAGCAAAACAGGTTTCTGGAGCTGTCTTCAAAGCCTTCGCTTGGGGTATTGTTTTTTGAGCCTCAATACTCCACCCCTTCACAAAATACTTAAATTTAATCAAAATCATTTGTTGCCCCATAATTTTTACCTTGCACCAACAGATTATGCCCTAAGATCAGGGCAGAGTTAGGGTTTTGTGGATTTTATAACCTTGGACATATGACAGCATGCAAGGTCTTAAGTAATTGCTGAATGAATGAAAGGAATTTGTTATTACATTGTTTGAAACAAATACCCTTTCCCCAAAAGAATTAAACTTTCCACCTAACTTAACGGTTCCAATTATGTAAGTCCAAATTCTCTCAATGAAGAACACTTATATTAGTTATATATGGTTCATTACTTATTTCACTTGTAGAATACCAGTCTCCAGGGTGATTATCACCTTCTAGTACTTAGAGTCTGGTGGGTTCAATTCCCTTTCACACTGAATACCATGGACTTGTGTAATCATGACCTGCAAGACACATTTATAAAGGACATTGCAACTTCTATATGTTTTCCTTTCAGTAACTCTTTCCCCTGCTCAGTGAAGACATTTGTGCTTTCTACAAGGGAGGAAATGAGGCCTCTTATTTTCAGCCAACATGGTTTGCTTTTCAGAAAGTAGCCAACAGTACAGGAGGACATCCTAATTACATCCTCATGAGAGAATGAAGCCAGAACCACCCAGTCACCCAGTCATGCTGTTCTTATATTTCAGACCCCCTGGAATTCTGTCAGTCAATAGGTGTTTATTGTTTTATACACTGACGTTTGGAAATAACTTATGACACATTACTAAGTGGCTAATATAATGTGTGATAGGCTTGTCACGCCAAATGGATTATCAACATCTCAAAGGAAAAAAAAGCTTGAATTTTTTCCTCACAGTGACCTTTCACAGTACTAAGACAATATTAGTTCCAAGAAATCATGTCAATGTTTTATAATCACCTTCTAGTTCTTTCAGAAAATAATTATCTAGTGCCCTCCCATATATTCTTCTAGGGGCTAATAAAAGTACTAAACAAAAATGGACAAAGTAAATTCTAGTGGAGAAGATAGTAATAAATGAAATAGGTTAGGACAGCTCAATAAAGACATCAAGCTTGGGGGAGGGGTAAGAGGGAGAAGGACCAAGACCCAGATGTTGGTGGCTCACAAATATACTCCTAGCTACTGAGGAGGCTTAGATCTGAAAATCATAGTTCAAATGCAGCCTAGCCATACAAATCTGCAATGTTTAACTCTCAATGATTAACCAGCAAAAAGTCAGAAGTGGAGATGTGGCTCAAGTGTTAGAGCACCAGCCTTGAATCAAAAGGCCAAGCAAGATTGCAAAGCCCTTAGTTCAAGCCCCAATACTGGTACACACACACACACACACACACACACACACACACACACAATAGGGCTGCAACTTTATATACTTTTAGATGAAGTATCAGGAAAACCACGCTGATTCATTTGAGCAGAAAGTCTGGGCAAAAGCAGACCAGGTAGAGGGAACTAAAGTTGAAAGGCCATGAGCTGGAAAGACATGGCATGGCATATTCAGTAAGGCCATAGTGCCCACGGCTGTGTCCACATTGTACCAGATTTTACTCTTCAGGTAATTGAGTTTCTCAGAATTGCAGCTTTGCATTTGATTTTCTCTTGGTAGCTTGGATCCTGCCTTCCCATTCTTTTTTATCCCTTAATTTGAACAGGGCAGTAGACATTAGTCCATGTTAAACAAATCTGTTCATGCACATTTATCATTTTATAAAGTCAAACACAGCTAATGAGTCAAAATAGGCTAATCTTTGTAGCTGGAATAAAAACACTGGAAAATTTACTGATTGTGATCTTCCTTTGGTGATTTCTGCTCCTTGAAGCTTTGTAACTGCATTAAAGCTATTAGTGCTCACTAATAAATCCTACATCCCTGTAGTAATGAAGATATCTTTGAAGGCTACTGGCATTGCATGGAGCAGCCAGGATTACTCAATATATATGTATTAAGACATACGGTTCCAAGCTGACCACTAATTAGTTTTCTGCTCAGAACTAATAATTTTTTCCTAACTATTCTGTCATTCCACAATATGGACTTTCCTCCATTCTCTCTCTTGCCAAAAGAAACATGTCACAAGTGAATTGAATGATCAGTGAATAAATTCTTCCCTGATTAAAAGATGATGGTGATCACCAATAAATAAAACTGTGGTTGCATTTCCCATATAGCTCATTAAAATTTTTTACATTTCAGCTCAAATAAATAAGTAAATCCTTGCTTTCATAAACCCATTCCTCTGAGAAGAAGAATACAGCAGTTATAGTTAACATTTAGCATCTTAAGTTATCATGTAAAAAAATCAGGTGGTAAGGAGACAGGTAAACCAGAGAGACTATATTGTGAAGATAGGAACAAAAGAAGAGCATGAAAATCATGAAGGAAGTTGTCAGAAAACTGAAAACTACAGCGAAACTAAGGCAACAGAGAAAAGCAGCAAAGGGTTACAGCCCATTAAAACCAATTTCCTGAGAGGGGGAGGAGAAATCGAAAGTGCCACCATAAGGGGAAATTCATGGCCCTGTGACATACTACCTACAATGTGAGCCTGCTGTAGGGGGGCGGCAAATATGAGAGGAAAGGCAATCCTTAATGCCCCTTATCTTGGACGCTGATAGCAAGATGCCATCTCAAGACGGAGCCTAATGTTTAAAACTGAGCTACTTAGTCTGCACTCAGATCTTTCCAACCAGCATGAAATTCAGTGCTCTGTTTGTTATCAACACCACTTTTTGGGGGTGGTATCAACCAAGTACTGGACACTTACTCCTCTGGGGACACAAACTGAGGGAAATGTGTATCAAGCCCACAAGCTATAAAGGTCCAGGAAATCAAGAGTAACTCCCAGTATAAGAGAAAAGAAGCTTCTGTTGTGAAAGGAGCAAAGGTGCAGACAAGCAACCCTTCTACAAGACACTCATGTAGCTTACTTTGATCTGAGAGTTCTGGGGATCGGGTGAATGCTTCACTACTGAGACACATCCCTAGTCCAGCTATGAAAAATAACACCCCAATCCAGCCACAACACTTTACTGCCTGAATGGGGTTCTTTCAACTTTAAGAACACAGATGACTAAAACTTCTAACCAACAACTTCGTTTCAGATATATACATTCAACACAGAAATGCAAATAATATGAAAAGTAAGGCAACATATGTGCTCCAAAAGGCAATAACTTCACAATAATGGACTTGGGCAACAGTGAAGCAGATGGAATTTTGAACAACAAACTCAAAATAACAATGATAAAAATGATCAATGAAATCAAAGAGCGCAGGCATACACAATTCAACAAAGAGGACAAAAACAATCAGCTAAATGGAATTAGAGATACTTCAAATAAATGGCTAAATAAAATAAGGAAGACAATGCTGGATATGAAGAAGGAATGTAACAAATGCATTGAAATCTTGAAAGAAATAAAACCTGGATGTGGAAAGGTCAATAACCCAAATAAAACCTCAGTTGAAAAAACCAAGCTAATTGAACAAAACAAGTTGAAAACAGGATATAGGATAAATCTTAAATAGAGGAATTAGATCAATCAGACAATGATAGAATCAAAATGCTAAGAAAATATAAACAGAATATACAAGACCTCTGGGAGACCATCAAAAGACTAAACCTACAAATCATTAGTTTAGAACAAAGAGATACAAGCTAAAGGCATAGAAAACATATTCAATAAAATATTAGCATGAAATGTTCCCAATCTTGAGAAAGAGCATCACCCAGGGACAGGAGGCTCTCAGAACCCAAACAGACAAGATCAGAAATTAAACACCCTTAGACATATTCTAATTGAAACCTAAATATACAGAACAAAGTAATAATATTGAAAGCTACAAGACAGAAGCAACCAACCTAAAATTCATATAGAAACATAAAAGGCCTTCAATAGCAAAAGTAATCCTGAGCAAAAAGAATAAAGTTGGATGTATCACAATATCTGACTTCAAATTAACCAAGTAACAAAACCAGCATTGTACTGGCACAAATACAGAAACAAAGACCAACAGAATAGAGCAGAAGTCCCAGTAAAAACCCCACATAACTACAGCTTCTTATTTTTGACAAAAGATCCAAAAACACACATGAGAAAAAAACTGTCTTTCACTAATGGTTCTAGGAAAACGGATTATACATAGAAAACTGAAACAGGATCCAAATGGAGGAAGGGGTAACAAGTTTGGCAAGAAACGTACTTATTACTTTACTTAGTAACCGTAATCCCTCTGTACATCACCTTGACAATACGAAATTTAAGAAATCAACTAGAAATAGATCAAAAATGTTAAAAAAAACAAATGGGCAAATGAATAAATAGTTCCCAGAAGAAATGCAAGTGACTAATAAATGCATAAAGAAATATTTAAAACCTTATCCATAAAGGAAATGCAAAACAAAAGTACACTGAGATTCCATCTTACCCCAATAGAATGAGAATCAAATATATTGGGTTGTTTCCAATATATGTTGGTGAGGATGCAGGAATAAAGGAACCCTCATATACTATATATAGGGATGTGGACTAGTGTAATCATGATAGAAGTCAGTATGGAGGTTCCTAACAAAAGTAAAAATGCAGCTACTTGTGGTACTACCCTACCACTCTTGAGCATATATCCAAAAGAATGTAAAGCAACATGCTTTAAAGATACCTGCTAATCCATTTTATTATAGCTCAGTGTAATGGCTAAGTTGCAACTGGTTAATGGTTGAAGAAAATATATGTGTATTATATAAATGTTAACACATTTATTATTCAGCCATAAGTAAAACAAATTACCTAATTGACAGCAACGAGTGGACTGGGGGTCAAAAGGTCAAATTGCTCAAATTTTGCTTATATGTGGGATCTAGACCTAAAATGGTGATGATGATGTGATAATGATACTAGGAGATAAATGTAAAATAAGGATTGTCACAGGGCTCATGAGGTGGACCAATGGAGAAAAGAGAAGGCAGTAAGGGAGATGAAGAGCATCAAAATGTGTTACATATACATAAAGATAGCACAATACAATCTTGAAGCACTGTCTGAAGGATATTAAGAAAATTTAATAGAGTGAACTTGTTCAAAATACACTGAATGTGTATTTTGATTCGGTGTGAATGAACCTCCTTGAGATATTAATGTACATTAATAAAAATAGTTTTAAAATGAGTGATTTCCTTTTTGTTTCTTTGTTTAGTACTGTGGTTTGAACTGTGAGTCTCATACTTACTAGGCAAACATCCTCCCATTGAATCACATCTCCAGTGGAACATGAATGGTGGGAGATCTTTTCTGTTGTTGTTTTATACATTTTATAAAATGACTTTGACAAGTTAATCAGTTACTCTGTGCTTGAATTCATAAAAAGTAACATCTATATATGTATTCTATTATAACAAAAGTTAGAAACCACAAACTAAAAGGGACTAGGATAGGCTAGAAAAGTGTAGAATTGGAAGGCATCCTAATTAAAAAGCCAGAAAGTGATTTACACAGAGGTGGCAAAAAAAATCCTGCACATTATGTGATTGTGTGTGTGTGTGAATATGAGTTTGTAGAGCCAAAAGAGTGAAAAAACAGCCACTGGGACACAACCAGAAAGAAAAAAGGACAACTATTTAAAAATTAAGAATTATTTGTGGGAAAAAGAATAGAGTCTTCTTTTTTCAGATTAATACTAAAATATGTAATTAAATTATTTTTCTCCTAAAGTAAAAATGATTTTGTTCAAATGATAAGAAGTGAAATAATAGAAATAATGGAAAGATGTTTTCTTTAGCAATGGTTTACCCACTACTGTATGCTTTTATTAAAGCAAATTAAAAGGGATGCGGGTCAGGCATATGTTCTATCATTCATCATTAACCCTGGATAAAAATGCTCCTCTAGAGCACAGGTTATTAAAACAAGCAGGGCCTTATATGTCCATATGAATTTATTTAACTTGACTAACAATACACAGATGGAAATATGGAAAAATTTTCCTTGGAATATATTTAAGCTTTCTCAAGTCAAGTCAATTTCATCAAGTAAGGTTTCAAGTAAATGCAAAGTTGTTATTGATATGAAGACAACTGGAAGGTGTTAGTTTCTCCAAACTGAAAACTAAATCCAATGTTCATTTGCTTCCATTTTTCTTTATATAATAACAGTTAAGATTTATTAAGCCATATTATATACTTGATTCTGTGGTAAGCTTCTTATGAAATATTTAGTCCTCATAAGTACTCAATGAGCAAGGCACCACTATTATGTTTCTCAGGTAAGGGAATTGACTCATAGGTAGGTTTTGTAAATTACTCAAAAACTCAGTTTATCACAGATTAAAACTCAGACTGACTTCAGGAGCATGTGCAAACATTCCTAGGTATGGCAGAAAGGGTTGCTTGAGCCAAACTGCCAAAGTGTAAGTCTTCTCAGACAGACCACTCATGGAAAACAGCTGGCAAACAACGGGATCAGACAGAAGCCTCTAGAAGCACAACTTCCCCCTTTTGGGCATGCTCTGCTTTATAGCACCCTGTTTCTGGGTTTTATATCCCCAGCATTGTGGTGCTTGCTCAGTTCAAGTTCCTGTTCTAGGAATGAGGACACAGCCCAGATTGTCCTCTTAACTTGAGCATGTTGTATGTCAGTACATTCTGTCCAAGAGCTGCAAGCAAAGGGAAAGGGCTGTGTAGGCCAAGGCCGTCCAGAAACCTGTCTTCTTGTACCTTGAGCTTTAATGCTATACATATTCCTTTTCTGGATAATTTAGTGTTGCTGATGTGATGGTTCATTCTGTGTCAAATTAACTGTTAATGGAATGCCCAAGTTGAACACTGAATGTGTTTACAATGGTGTTTCCAGATGAGAATTTGAGTTGCTAAACTTAGTACGGGTAGAAGGATATTTTGCCATTCTCAATGTGGGCAGCCCTCAATAAGCCTTCTGAGGGCTTGACTAGAACAACGATCTAGAAGAAGGATTTATCCTGTCCGCCTACTTGAGCTGGACGGCAGCATATCTGGTCTTTGGACCACTAACAGTCAGCACCCTTGGCACTCAGAGCTTTTGAACTGTATAGAATCAGGTAATCAGATTCTCGAGTCTCCAGGTTTAAGTGTAAAATCCTATTTTGGCCTGAATTGTATAACTGACAACAAAATGAAGCAATGTCGATATGGTGATCTTCATTTATTCCTTTTTTTTTGGCTTGTGTGCTGTCCTGGGGCTTGAACTCAGGGCCTGGGCACTGTCCTTGAGCTTCTGTGCTCAGGGTGAGCGCTCTACCACTTGAGCGACAGCGCCACTTCCGGTTTTCTGGTGGTTTATTGGAGATAGGAGTCTCACGGTCTCTCCTGCCCGGGCTGGCTTCGAACTGCGATCCTCAGATCTCAGCCTCCTGAGTAGCTAGGATGACAGGCGTGAGCCGCCGGTGCCCGGCAGCGGTGTGGTTTTGTTTTATCACACTCTTGTGTGATATAAAAAAAATGAAACGTTTGTGTTGCCTCTGGGCACCGAGCAGGCAGGAACTCCGCGGGGACGCGGACAGGCAGGCAGCCGGCGGGGAGTGGGCCCGCGACGCTAGAACCTCGCAGCGGCGGCTCATCCACCTCTGCCGCGGCTGCGCAGAGGAGCCGCGCCGGCCCGGGCCCGCGCATGCGCGTTGCGTTTCTCCACTGCGATCCCCTCTGCATGGCCCTGCGGCTTCCGGCGCGCGTCCCCCGCCCGGTCCTCAAGCCCAGTCCCAGTCCAGCAGGCGGCCCGCGTGGCGGCCAAAGGACCCCGGGGTGTCACCGTCGGTGGGAGCCCTAACCACGCCCCACGGGGGTCCCCCAAGTGGCTGAGACCCGTGGGACTTGACTGCAGACGATCCTCCTCGAGACAATGAACCAGCGGGCAGAGTCTCAAGGCACTTCCGGGTCTTGAGGCACTTCCGGGCTGGCCCACCCCGCCTCCTCACACCTTCACCCACCGACCCTGACGGAAGTGGTACGGCTGGATTGGGCTGGAGCTGCCTCGGCAGACGCCGTGGTGTGCCCAGGGTCCCCGGACGCTCCCCGGGCTCACCCGCGCGCCTGCCACACCCCGGCCTCGCACGCAGACGTCACACGCAGACGTCACACGCGCGCCTGCCACGCCCCAGCCTCACACGCAGACGTCACCCGCGCGCCTGCCACGCCCCAGCCTCACACGCAGACGTCACCCGCGTGCCTGCCACGCCCCAGCCTCACACGCAGTTGTCACACGCGCGCCTGCCACGCCCCAGCGTCACACGCAGACGTCACACACGTGCCTGCCACGTCCATCCTCACACGCAGACGTCACACGCAGACGTCACACGCGCGCCTGCCACGCCCCAGCCTCACACGCAGACGTCACACGCGTGCCTGCCACGTACAATCCTCACATGCAGACGTCACACGCGCGCCTGCCACGTACAATCCTCACACGCAGACGTCACACGCGTGCCTGCCACGTACAATCCTCACACGCAGACGTCACACGCAGACGTCACAGGCAGACGTCACACGCGCGCCTGCCACGTACAATCCTCACACGCAGACACCACACGCGCGCTTGCCACGCCCCAGCGTCACACGCAGACGTCACACACGCGCCTGCCACGCCCTAGCGTCACATGCAGACGTCACCCGCGTGCCTGCCACGCCCCAGCGTCACACGCAGACGTCACACACGCGCCTGCCACGCCCCAGCGTCACACGCAGACATCACCCGCGTGCCTGCCACGCCCCAGCCTCACACCCGACCCCAGGAGGGAGGAATCCGACCATCAGGCTACCGCAGACGTTCCCACTTGCGACCGCATACGGTTTTCTCAACCTTTCCCTCGTGGGCTCCCCAGGCTTCCGTGAGTTTATGGGCAGACCGTCTGCCCGCCGCTCCCATCCGGGCCAGTCTCGCAGGGGACACAGCCTTGGTGTGCCAGCCAGAGCGAAGCCTAGTGCAGGGTTGGTCTGACGGGGGCAGGCCTGCTCTGGGCGGCCCAGGAGGAAGGGGTGGGCTGGGCTCCTGCAGCTTCGGCCTCTGGCTTCTCCATGGCTCAGAAGCCCACGGGAAGGAGCCGTGGGTGGGATTTGGTCGCCTGGGTGCGCGGGGGCGACAAGCTGCGGGAGTCAGCAGTGGCAGTGTTTGCGGATTTATTACAGATTAGAATCTCACCGACTTTCCTGCCCAGGCTGGCTTCAAACTATTATCCTCAGGTCTCAGCCTCCTGAGTGGCTAGGATTACAGGCGTGAAGCAGCAGTCCCAGGTGATTCTTATTTTTAAAAAAAGGAAAGAAAAGTAAAAGAAAGTGTTGTTGCCTAAAAAGGCCAAGAAGCCTTTCCCTTTGCAAATCGAAGACTAGCCAGCACCAGTGGCTCACACCTGTAATCCCAGCTACTCAGGAGGCTGAGATTTGAGGTGTGTGGCAGAAAAGTCCATGAGATTTTTACCTCCAATTAACCAACAAAAAAAGCTGGAAGTGGAGCTATGGCTCAAGTGATAAGAGTGCTAAAAGCTCGTTTGAGCACAAAGCTCAGTGACAGCACCCAGACAGAGTTTGAGCCCCAAGATCACGCAAAAACAACTACTACTACTGCTACTACAAAAACAGAACATAATTCCACCTGTGGTGATACTTTTACCTAAGTTCCAGGAAAACTGTTTTCAGATATTATTTCCAAGTCTCATAAGGCAATGTAGAAGAATAGAGAATATACTTTCTATTTTCCTTTCTAAATGCTTCCCCTTTATTAAAATGGGACGTCATTCTAGTTACTAAATTGTTGGAAAGAGTAAACAAAAATCAGGATAAATAGGACCTGATGAAAGTAATCAGCCTGATTTAACGATTGTTAAGGAAACCCGAACAAGGCTTGTTAACAATCCCATAGTGGCCACAGGCAGGCTCAAGTCCTCAGTTGTCAAGTGTCACAAAGCAGGAGTCTTCTGAGTGGATAGAGTCAAGCCCCAGATTGTACCAGGAAACCACAGTATCTGAGGATATGTCCAGTTACCACATTTTGCTACCAACCATAAACGTCTATGCTGAGGGGAAAATATGCATTCTAAAAGACATAATCAACAGACATGATGAAAGTCAATTTGTTTTTTATCAAAATTTCCTTTTCCTAACTTCTGACATGACATGTGGAACAGAGTGAAATGCTTAATAATTGTCAGAACAAGGAGATACAAGGTGAACAAGGACTCTGTCTGGACAGATGGCCCAGTTGTGGCAACTGCTGTTAGGGAGGCTTTCTCCATAACACGAAGAGAATTATGTTCTCTGAAGTTCTAGCCTACTCTCCCCATTATTTGCCTCTCAGGAATTTGGAACTATGAGCAAAGAGGCAGAAATTAGGAATTGTTGAAGCTTCCTGGAAGCTATCTATGAACTCTGACAATTTGTCTTACTTCCTATAGCATTTGTTAGCTGTCATGATGTGACAATTCAACCCCAAACCAGTGGTTATAAGCAACCACCATTTATTACTATACTGCACACATGTGTGGATTTTTCAGAACTTTATTAGGTTTACTCTTATGTCTATGCATTGACTGTGGTTTCATTGGGACAGTACACTAGGTGAGGGAAATGCAAGAAATACAAAATGAACTAGCAGAAGTGCTTGTTTTATTGAAATCTATAATTAGATTTGGCACTATCATTTCTACATCATTTTATCTGGCCAAAATAAGTTGCATTACTAAGTAGAAATACAAAGGTACATGCCATAGTGTGAATGCTTATGTCCCTTCCAAAATTCATGCCTTGTTGTAGCACTTTGGTTAATGCTTTATAGATAGCCTAGAGGGAATTCCCATATATACTTTTTATTGTCTTTTAACCCATTCTACCATATGAAGATACAGCATTCAATCCCGTTAGAGAATGTAATTTTAAAAAATCACCAATATAGGAGTAACAGACCAGCCAGTTGTCATCAGATCTACTGGGGCTTTGATCTTAACCCTTCCAGTCTCCAAAACTATGGGGAAAATTTTCTATGCTTATAAATTATGTGGTCTTGATTATCTTTATAGTAAAAAACTAACAGAAATTTGTAAAAGAATGAGAAGTGCTATGACAAATACCCTCAAATATGGAAGCATCTTTTTAGCTGGGAAATGGGTAGAAACGGAAAGAATTGCATTGTCCTCAGCAGTATAACTTATTTTGGCCAAATAGAATAAGGTAGAAATGAGAGTATGGGAATTCCAAGCCCAGGTACAAGAAATCTTGAGTAGTAATGCTTGCTCTCTTGATTTTCTACATCATAGAGAAAGCCGACGTGGCTGTGAAGGAAGCAAAGTGATCCTGGTGAGTGCTTAGGAGAGGTGTAGAGAGTGATGTAAGTGGTCATAATCAAAATGCTGGTAGAAATGTGAGCAGCAATGGCTATCCTGGAAAGCTTAGACAGCAGTGAGGAATCTTGTCTGGAAGCTGGAGAAAAGAGCATCTTAGTTGCAAGAGAGGAAAAGAGCAAACAAACATTTGCAAAACTCAAACAGGCTGAATGATGTCCTGATCATAATACTTGGTAGAAGGCAGCATTTAAGGACAATGAAGTAGGAAATTTGGCAGGAGACACGACTAGGTAAAATGATCAGAGTGCTGCATAATTTCTTGTAACTAATTACAATACAATGTAAGAAGAAAGAATCAAATTAAAGATGGAATTTTTAATTAAAAGAGGAGCAGAACTTAAAGAGTTGGAAAGTTTTCAGCCTGGAGCTTAAAAAATAAAAAGGCATATTTGATGAAGAAATTCACAACATCCCTAACTGTAGAGGAAATAAAATAAAAATTACATTGATTAAGGGAAGGGAAAGGATGAAGGAGGGTGATGCTGTTGAAGCCATGATACAGATCACCATGCATTGTACACATAAACTGCTTTGTCAGTCAAATACATAACCTAAAGCTAAGTACGGGAAAGGGAGGGCTTGTGGGGGGTGAGAATGTTTAAAGGGCTGACATTGGTCAGGAGGCACTGTGTTCATAAACTGCTTTGATAAATGGTAACTCCTTTATGCAACTACTTAAAGATAAAAAAATTTTAAAAAATGGCATTGATATTTCATGCCACTCCAATCAGAATGGCCATCTTCCAGAATAAAAGCAAAAACAAATGCTGGCAAGCCCATGTAGGGGTAAAGGAGAAGTTTTATATACTGTCAAAGGCAATGTAAAATAGTGGAACCACTTTGAAAATCAGTGTGAAGTATCTTCAAGAAAATATAAAGAGAAAACTATCATTTGATCCAACGATTCCCCTCTTAAGTACATATCCAACAAAATGTAAGTCTGAATTTAATAGAAACACTTGCAAATTCATGTTTAATGCAGCATTATTCACAGTAGTTAACCTGTAGAAACATCCAAGATGCCCTTCAACTAACGAATGGATCAAGAAAATGTAGTACATATGCACAATGGAATATTATTCATCCATAAAGAAGAACGGAATTATGTTGTTTGTAGGGAGATGGAGTAGAACCAGAGAAGATTATGATAAGTAAAATAAGCGCTGTACAGAAAATTCAAGGAGCATAGATGTTGGAGCAGCACAGGGCAACAAACACTGAGGTCTCTGTTTTGACATAATCTTATCCTTAAAAAAATAAACATATGGGTTTGTCCCATATCTTAGCTATGGTAAGATGAATGGATCAGGAAGATGTGTTGTGTTATATATACACAATGGACTTCTATGGTTACAGAAAAAGTTGCATTGCCTCATTAGTAAGGAAATGTAAAGACCTGGAAAAAATTATATTAAGTAAAGCAAGCCAGGCACAAAGGTTTCATTTTTTCCCTCATTTGTAATAACTAGAATATGCCTATGATAGTCTCAGCAGGGATTCACAATAGTTCCATCACTAAGTGCATAGGACCCTGTATAATGATGCACATCAAAATGAACTCCAAGAATTAGAGACAAGAGGTTCTTATTGTGTCCTATTTGCAGTTATTTCTATGTTTTGTTTTAGTTTTCTATACTCTTTGTCTTATATGTAAGCTTGTGTGATCTGTGGAAGGAAAAGGGAATCACAGAAACAGCAGTTCAAAGGATAAACGAATGCAACAAAGATACTCACTAGACACTAAGTTGGAAATGAATTTTACAACTTGGTGGGAGGGGAGTGGGAAGTGGTAAGCAGGAGAAAATAAGAGGGGGGTAACAGTGTTAAAAAGAAATGTATTCGTTACCATACTTAACTGTGGCTCTCCTGTTCATTATCTTTACAATAAAAGATTAAGATATTCTATTTTAAAAAAGAATATAAGTGTATATTTAAACATATACAAGATCATGCAGATAGATAGGTAAATAGATAATTGATAGATAAAAGATAGATCATGTTTATAAATTGGGACAGTTTGAGAGGATTGATTGAGAGGAGACAATGCTAGAGGGTGAGCCAAAATACATTGTATCTGCGAAGGAAGTGTCAAAACAAAACTCAGTGAAAGCTATGAACAATATTGAATAGTTGAACGTGTTCAATAAGAAATGTACTCACTACCTTACATATCTAACTGTAACCCCTATGTACATCACTTTGGCAAAATTAAATTAAAAATATTGAATAGTTGGGGGTAGGGAAAGAGAATAAAGGAGTCCAAATCTGGTCAAAATACTGTATATGCAAATAAAAAATAAAAATACTGTATATGCATATGTGAAATATTTTAAAACAATTAACATACACTAAAATAAATAAAGGACAGGAATGCCAAATGGGTCTTGTCAGAGGATGGAAGGAGAAAGTAAAGGAGGGTGAATACTTTTATTTATTTAATTTTAAAAATGTTTCCCCGTCCTGTGGCTTGAATTCTGAGTTTAGGCACTGTCCCTGAGCTCTTTTCTTTTCCCTCAAGGCTAGCTCTCTACAGGCTAGCCACAGCACTACAGCAGTTTTTTGTTTTTAATTGAAGATGAGATTCTCACAGCCTTTATTGCCCAGGCTGGCTTTGAATAGAGATTCTAAGATCTCAGCCACCTGGGTGTGAGCCACTGGTGCTGGCTAGGGTGAATATTTTTAAAATTCTTGTGTGAAAATGGAACAATGACACTTGAGAATGTTTTGGGGTGAGAGGGAGTGGGGATGAGGGGGTAATATAAAAGTACCTAAATAAAAACTTTCAAAAAAGCATGCTTATGAGAAAACTCTAAGGATGGGACCAGGATAACATTTGATAGAAGATTGGTGTGATCCAAATGCAGCCAGGTGCTATTCCTGAAGCCAGTGGAAGAGAGATGACTCTGAAGCAGCTCAGAGATTATTGGTACGTTCCCTTCAACATAGGCTCAGGTGCCAAGGCTTAGGGGAACACACAATGTCCAGACAGAGACCTCCATGTTTGAAGCCCTGAAATGCCCCGTATTTCTTTGCCCTGAATTTTGTTGCCATGCTTTTGGGCCACCCAGCTGTGACTCTAGGAAACTCAGGTGTGGCTTGGACAACCAGTTGAGAAGACACAGGCCATCCACCTGCAGCCATGTGACACAGCAGCTACAATGTGCAGAGTTCAAAAGGTGTGGAGGCATGGCCTCACCTAGCTTTCACAGACTGAAGCAGCCCAGGGAGAGAACTTTCACAGGGCAGTGCCATTGCAGAAAGTCTACCTTAGGGTTATGCCTAGTGGGAGAGGGGCTGCAGAGAGCTCCAGACTTAAAGCAATACTTAGTGAAGCTACAGGGACAGGAGTTCCCCAAGATCACAGACCTGTGGAGGCACCAATATGCCACATTAGGTAGGAAGAACCTAAGGCATTGGATTATAAACCCTGAGAGCTGTAGTGTGGGTTCCTTGAAGAATGGGCTTAGTATTAGAGTTCCTATAATTCAGTATAACTCAAACCGGGTGGTTGGAGTTAGTTTATTTTTGTTGTTGGGTGGTTGTGGGGCTTGAGTTCACTGTCCCTGAGCTCTTATTCTCAAGGCTATCACTCTACCACTTGTATCACAGCTCCACTTCCAGTTTTTGAGTGGTTAATTGGAGATAAGAATCTTGCAGGGACTTTTCTGCCTGAGCTGGCTTTGAACCATGATTCTTAGATCACAGTCTCAGCAGCACCTGGCTAAAGTTCACTTTTTATTCATCATACAACTTCTCTTTTAACTTCGTCCAAAATTTTAATTTCTGTGTGTTGTCTTCATAGAGAGGTAGATATCCCTGGATGTAATCAAATATTTCCTATCCTTATCCCTGAATCAGGTCTTTATATCTACTCCTGTATTATACACATAGAAAGATGAAGTTGCTTTACTATGGCACTGTATTGGCGGTAGTTTGTCCAGGGCTGAAGATTACAGGGATAATGAATGGCTTGGTGATAGCTTTATCCATCTTGGAAAATAGGCACCATCTTCTCCTTCATACTGACATTATGTAGGTTAGTTATCACCTTCATTTTTCTAGTCTTTTATTGATGATAATCCCAATGTTGGGTGATTTTTTTTCCCCAGTAAGTATAATTTATAGATACTTCTATGCTTCAAATTATTTGAAAGATTACATTTATCTTCTGGTATATCTTTTAATTAACAATGGTCTTAAACTGACCTATTTTTCTAACTCTATATTGTTGTTCAAGCCTATTTCTTTCAGAAAATTAAGTCTACTGACTTCTCAAGTACTAGCTGAATACCAGCATACCAATATATTTCATTTGCAGTTTTATTGCCCATCTCTAGCAGAACCAGTCCTGATTACTCACATGTACAAGAGCCTTCAATAATCTGTTAGCCAAAGAAATAGTTCAGAGAAACAGCAGGATTGCTTTACCAATGTGACAATTTGATCATAAAAGTTAAGGAAGAAAAGGAAGGAAGAAGAATAGGAGGAGGGGAAGAGGAGGAGGAAGAAGAGGAGGAGGAAGAGGAGGAGGAGGAAGAAGAAGAGGAAGAGGAGGAGGAGGAGGCGGAAGAAGAAGAAAAGAAGAAGAAGAAGAAGAGGAGGAGGAGGAGGAGGAGGAGGAAAGGAGAAATGAGAAGCAAAAACAAAATAGGAGAGAAGGAAGGAAGGAAGGAAGGAAGGGAAGGAGGGAGGGAAGGAGGGAGGGAAGGAAAGAAAGGAAGGGAGGGGAAGAAGGTGGAGGACAGGGAAGAAGAGAAGGAGGAGAAAGACGAGGAGGAGGAGTTAGTTGCTGTCTACAAAATTTTCATGGCTATATTAGCAGTATCAAGCAATTGCTGGATCTGCTGCAATAAATGGCCAAGGTTATGGCACCCATAAAGCTTAATTTGCATTTTGAACATTACTATGTGCTTACTGAGAATGCAAAACAGGCTCTGTAGGTTGTAAGCAGATAAATTACAGCACATTCCAGAATTTCTTTGGTTCATGCAAAGGCAGGGGAGAATGGCTTGCCTATTTGTAGTCAGCCTCAACCTTTTCTTCTCTCAGCAGGAAATACAGAACATTAAAGCAGATGGTCCTTGTGGCCTATCTTTGAATGGGGTTGAGTCACCAGATGGTCTGATGTAAATTGTGACATGGCTGCATTACAGTCCATCAGATTATCTGGGTTCTTTGAGGAATTAATGTAGATGGTCAGAAGATTGATTATAATGCCAGGTCAGATATGAAGATGAAAATAATCAGCCAATTGTGTATTATTCCAAGTTACCTCATGCCAACTTGAGCTGTACAAAGTCACTGAAATTGGATGCAAATCTCTGTTTGAGAACTAAAATATATAGGAAGTTATATTTGCAGATGAATAAAATCACCTTAAAACAGGAAGAAGCAGGTCTAAGTCCATCAAACTTTCCACAGCTGTGTCACTCATATATCATATAACTCATATATCAGTGCTCAAGAAGGAAGTAAGGGCAGGATTTTGGCTAATGCTGATAAACTTCTCAGCTTGACTACGATTCCTTTTTTACCTTAATTCCTGGGCACCATCTATATGTCAAGGTGTCATATGAAACCATGAGAAAATAATCTACTGACAACTTATACATTGTTTTGAAATGGTGATGAGCTGGGGGGTTACAATTATACAGGTAAGGCAACAAAAACATTTGTTTTTAATCATTATTACCCCATCCCTCCTTATCTCCCATTCACCCCTCATTCTCCACCCCAAGTCGTAATATTCATATCCAACATAGTGTCAATTGAGTATCAATGTTGCTGTGGTTCATCTGTTGTTCTGCTATTTTTGTATTAAAAAAACAAACAAACTAGGAGTCCATTTAACTACCATACCACAACTGCACATATGGTAAGTAATAGATTTAAAAATTCATCCAGAATTATTGTTTAATAAAATAGTTGGAATTATAGTACACCAGACTACAGGAAGGATGCACAAAAGATGCTTATTAAGTATGAAATATCCAGAAGTGAAATCCACAGAGTAACCCCAATTAACAGACAGCTTAACAAAAATGAATGCCAGGAAGCTGAAACATATCTTGAATAAGTAGGGGGGGGAGGTGGCAGATAATACTTGGAGTGGGAGATGAGTGGAAAAATAGTAGCAGACAAACATAATACTCACTGTTCATATGTGAAAAAATAAGTGGAAAATTTGACGTGACTGGTGTAGGGAAGGGTAGATGGGAGGCAGGAGGAGGATGGAATGATGGAAGGGATGCTGGTCAAGATGCACTGTACTGATAAATGGACCTGCTACATTGTAACTCCTTTGTATGACCATGTGAAGCTTAAGAAGTGTGAGAGTATGAGAGAGAGAGAGAGAGAGAAAGAGAGAGAGAGTGAGAGGGAGAGGGTGGGGGAACAAGACAAGACAGTGATCAGAAATGTTCTCTTAATTTTAATTCCTGAAAACAGAGTGCCAAGATACATTAAAACATGACTCCATGGAATCTATGTTTCTTTGCATATTGCTTACTTCACTGAATATGATTGTTTCCAAGTCTTTCCAATTCCCTCTAAATGGAGCAATGTCATTCTTTCTGATGGAAGCATAGAATTCCATTGTGTATATATACCTCATTTTCTTGATCCATTCATCTACTGAGGGGCATCTGAGTTGGTTCCATATTTTAGCTGTGGTAAATAATGCTTCAATGAACATGGTTATGCTGGTAGCTTTAGTGTGGCCTTATTTGTGGTCATTTAGGTAAATGCCCAGGAGTGGGATTGTTGGATCAGAGGGGAGCTCTATGTTTAGTTTTTTGAGGAACCTCCATACTGCTTTCTAGAGTGGTTGAACAAGTTTACACTCCTACCAACAATGCAGTAGTGTTCTCTTTTGGCCACATCCCTGCCAGCATCTGTTGTTATTTGTTTTCTTGATAACTGGGGTGAGGTGAAATCTCAATGTGTTTTTTGTTTTTGTTTTTGTTTTTATTGTGAAAATACTGTACAGAGGAGTCACAATACATGGGCAAGATAATGAGTACATTTCTTATCAAGCATTGTAGCCTCCTCCTTTGTTTCCCCTTCCCATCCCACCCCCCCCGCCCCCCCCCCCATCCTCCTTCCCCCCCCCCAAGTTGTAAAGTTCGTTTTTGACATAACGACTTGTACATCTCATTGTTGCAGCGGGTCCACCTGTATCCCTATTTAATCAATTTGTTTTTCCCCTTCTCCTCCACAAATTATACGGACATCAAATACAGTGAAAGCAGGGGTTATACTGTGGGGGAGGGACATACAAAGCAACAAAGAAATAATCTTATAAATGTGTTAGAAACAATTGCATGAAAGAAAGAAAAAACATTTGAAAACATATCTTACGGTTCAATGTGGTTTTGAGTTGCATTTCTTTTATGGCCAGAGATTTTGAGAATTTCTTCAGGAGTCTATTGGCCATTCTTATTTCCTCTTCAGAGAAATCTCTCTTTAAGTCTTTAGCCCACTTATTAATGGAGTGGTGTTTCTTTGAGGATTTGTGTTGAGGGTATTTAAATTATTGAGTTCTAAGTATATTTAGATATAATGCCTTTGTCTCTTGTATGGCTAGTGAAGATCTTCCAATCTATGGGCTTTCTATTGATCTTGCTAGCTATGTCCTTTATCATGCAGAAGCTGTGCAGTTTCATACAATCCTATTTGTCCAACATTTCTTTGATTTGTTGGTTTCTGGGTCTTTACTAAGAACATTTCAACCTGTGCCAAGGAGTCTTAGTATTTCTCCGGTTCCACCCGGTAATAGTCCTAGAAGAGGATCACAATAGCTCAATAGCTATGTACATATGACCATACAAGATAATGATAAGCTAAATGATCTCCAAGATATGGAAACAAAAGGTTTTTGTTGTTGTTGTTTTTAATGTACTATGTGATTTTTTTCTTTTATGGTTTTTTCCCATGGTTTATCCCCTGTTGTATTTGATTTGGTACCCTGAGAGAGAGAGAGAGAGAGAGAGAGAGAGAGAGAGAGAGAGAGAGAGGAGAGAGAGAGAGAGAGTCTGAATTAGGGAAGGGAAGGGGAACAACAAAATGGTGGGACAAAGGACAAGGGCAAACCAATGTAACAGTGATACAAAACAATATATGTGAAATGAACTATAAAATGAACTGGGGAAGGGATTCAGGGGAGGGAAATTAGGAGAAAAATGAGGGAGGGGTAACAAGTTCAACAAGAAATGTACTCATTACCTTTTGTATGTAGTTGTAACCCCTCTGTACATCACCTTGACAATAAAATTTAATTAAAAAAAGTGACTCCATTGTAATGTGACCATTTCAGTTATCTAATACTCTAGAACCTCAAGGCCAGCTCTGTCCACTCAATCTGGTTGGAGTTGGTGGGTGGAAAGAGAAGCAAAAGGCAGTAAAAAGGAGAACACAATCTTGCTCCCTGCCTGAGGCTGAGCCTCTTTAGTACTACAGTACCAAAGGAGGAATTTTCCATTTTATTATACGATTGAGCCCAGGAGCTGAGGATCTGTGTGAAATCCAAGCAGAACACTTTTATCTCATTTGAAATGCTGATGATCAGGGTTTTAAAATCTCACTTAATTTCCTTCATAAATAAGTTGACATAATTTTTGTTTCAGAACAAGAGTTTGGGCAGGGAATTTTAATTTCAGAGACTATTAGTTAACTTTTTGTCATTGGGCCAAAATATCTGAGAGGACTGACAACTTAATGGAGGAAACATTTATTTAGAATCATGGTTTTCAACAGTTTGGCCTGTGGCAGCTTGGCTCCATATGCTTGGGCATTATAAAAGCAGAAGTGCGTGGTTGAGGAATTTCTTTACCTTATGACATTTGTCAGTGTCCAGAGCACTTTTGATTGTCCTAACTGAGCAGTGATACTGGAATTCTACGAATATAGTGCAAGAAAAATACTCATCATCCCACATAGCATGGGGCAGGCCCTAAACTAAAAATTATGCAGCCTAAAATTTTCATAGAGCTGAAATTCAAACTCCCTGCATTAGTAGGATGCTTATGTCTCAGATCCTCACTGCAAACCCTCACTTGCTTGATAGGGAAGTTTTGCAGGAAACGTAGTTCTCTTTTTTTTTTTTTTTGGGTCCGGTCGTGGGGCCTGAACTCTGGGCCTGGGCGCTGTCCCTCAGCTCTTCAGCTCAAGGCTAGCGCTCTACCACTTGAGCCACAGCGCCACTTCCGGCTTTTTTTTCTTTTTGCTTACGTGGTGCTGAGGAATCGAACCCAGGGCCTCGAGCATGCAAGGCAAGCGCTCTACCACTGAGCCACCTTCCCAGCCCAGAAAACGTAGTTCTCTTACCAGGAGGAATTTTGGTAGTGGCTATTCAGTAAGTATGTATTTCCACCACTATACGAATAGAACCTGTGGCTCATCCAGCTCTTTGACACAGAATATGCTTCAGATGTTCAGCTCTAAACCTGGCTAAGTAGAGCTCCTGTGTCCAATAGGATAGCCACAAAGTTTAAAATTCAGCTCCTCAGGCAGACTAGCCATTTCAAGTGGTTGCTAGGCGGCTACCAAATGGCACTGTGAGGGAGGACACGGCAACACTGCCCACCAAAGCTTCTATTGGACAATGGTATGTTATTTTATTTGGGGAAAGGGGAACTTTATTTTTAACTTAAGTTGTTTTTGCAGAACTAGGGCTTGAATTCAGGGCCTCATGCACTTGTTTGGTTTTTATGATCAATACTAGCACTCCATCACTTGGAGTCACATCTCCACTTGTAGGACAGTGAAATTTTAGAGCTTCTTATCTGGTTCTTAAACCTCTCTCACTGACCCCTTTTATCCACGTCTGCAAATCACCTTAATCTTTCTTATTCCTTCAGCAAATCATGGCAGATCCGATCCCTAGCACTGGGGCCAGACAAAGATGTGAATTCAGGTAGTAGGAAAGTATATTTACTTATTTATTTTTATTGTTATTATAAACGATGTAGAGGGGAGGGGCTACAGTTACATAAGTCAGGTAAAGAGTGCTTTTCTTTTTGGACAATGTCACCTCTTCCCTTGCTCTCTCTTCCAGTTTTTTTTCTCCCTCCCATTCCCAGAAATTGTATAGTTTGTTTCCCACACAGTGTCTAGTGAGTACCATTGCTGCATTTTCCCCTTAATTTTTGTGCATGTTTTCCTCTACTCCCTCACCCTCCTAAAGACAGATGAACAAACAAACAAGACAGAAAGGAAATACAAGCAACAGCAAAGGAAGAAACCCTCTTGTTTCCATTACTTGGAGTTTATTTTGATAGATATTATTTTATATGATCAGAGCCCCGTAGGCATGTACCTTTGTGTTTCTCCCCTAAGAGTATCCTCTTTGGGTCTCACTGTGCATGAGTGTCTAAAGTCATATATAATGTATCATGTCCTGGGGTAGTTTAGATCTAGCTGGAAAGTATGTTTAAGTGCTAGGTTCGTTGAAAGGAATTGTAAACAACATAAGGTCCAGATCCTTTCCTTAGGATCTGTAGCAGGTAAAAGAGAGCTGATACATAGTTAGCAATGAATAAACAATTGTTCATTAAGAAAGAAAATTTCATTAGTTTTAATATGTGTATGAGATACTCCAGGAGTAACTGGGGTTGGCCATCAAGTTAATTTCATGTATTAGAATCCACATGGCAAGAGTGGAATAATAGGGAGGAAATGGTAGTTTCCTTATTAACTAGGTTACCCTGGTCAATTATTTGGCAGATTGCTTATACTCCTGAAACCTTACTTATCTCTTTTGTAAAATGAGGATGTAATTCTTGATTTATCTACTTCCTGTGGCTTCAGTGAGCATTGATTGAAGGAAAATAGGCAACAACACTTTATGAAATATAGATATCAGTTGTGTGTAATCACTGTTATTAGTCACTGATCCAAGTTAGAAGTATCAGAAATCATATTTTCCCCTAATACAAAAATTTGGCACCTAGGGCTGGGAAGGTGGCTCAGTGGTAGAGCGCTTGCCTTGCATACATGAGGCTCTGGGTTTGATTCCTCAGCACCACATAAGCAGAAAAGAGCTGGAAGTGGCACTGTGACTCAAGTGGTAGAGCGCTAGCCTTGAGCTGAAGAGCTGAGGGTCAGTGCCCAGGTCCAGAGTTCAGGTCCAATGACCGACAAAAAAAAATGCACTCAGAATCTCAATACCATTTGCTCAGTAAAGCTTTTTTGTTACCTTGAGCTCATTACTTGGTCTCCTTTCAGTTTGTTCATTCAAAAGAAATGAGGTTAGTTCCCTGGCTTTTTCGAAGGAATGGCTAATGAATTACGAATATTGCAAGGCCAGCAGGGCCATTGCGTCTGTACAGTGTTCACCACTTCAACCCACTCCACTTCCTTCTAAGCTGATACTTAACATCACACCTGATGACATCCAAGTTGCATCTTCAGAGAGTGGTGTCACAGAAGCTAACACTTTTGTCATGATCCACTGAGCTGACTTAATGTGCTCTGAAAGGGTTTCAAAGCAGATATTCTAGATTCCATCGCATCAGATATTTTAGTTGAAACATGTTCTTCTGAATGGCTCTCAGGTCTCTGTCTACATCTACATTGAAATCCACCATCAGCAGCTGTAGTCTCCCTTCATTTGGGGAGTTCAAGGTCAGAGCTTGGACTTTGTTACTCTACAGTATTTCCATACCATGTATTTCCAACCTCTTCCTCTGTGTTGATTTCTTCTCTGAACCTTGCTAGGACTACTGCTGGGGTGACTGTTGCAGTTACTTTGTTTCTTTCTTTGTTTGTTTGTTTATTTCCTTCTTTCTTCCCTCCCTCCCTCCCTCCCTCCCTTCCCTCCCTCCCTCCCTCCCT
>NW_012267326.1:1369634-1393125 GCF_000151885.1 Dipodomys ordii
TCTTTCTTTCTTTCTTTCTTTCTTTCTTTTCTTTCTTTCTTTCTTTCTTTCTTTCTTTCTTTCTCCTCTCCCTCTCCTCCTCCCTCCTTTTCTTTCTTTCATTTATTATTATTTTAAAATTTTTTATTTTATTCTAAAGATGCTGTAAGAGGGGTTACAGTTACATTAGTAAAGTAATAAGTACATTTCTTGTTTAGCATGTTACCCACTCCTTGAACTCAGGACCTTAGGCTCTTGCTTATCTCTTGTATCTTACCACTTGAGCCTTACCTCCACTTCTGGCTTTTTGCTGATTAATTGGATTTAAACTGTAACACTCAAGAACTCAGTATACTGAGTAGCTAAGATTAAAGGCATGAGGCACTGGCACCTGACTTTTTCCTCCCACTTCTATAGTAAGCATCTCATTGATGTGAAAGGTCATGTAGTCCCAGACACACTAAAATATTCTAATGTGTCCTAGTTCATTGTTCAACCTATGCTTAACAATTACATGATACCTATTACCTTAGAATTAATAAAAATGTTTCTAATTATCTCATAGATTAGTTTTCACGCTCCAGCATAAATCAAGGATTGGTTCATTTCTTAAAAATCTCAATGCTTCACAAAGTACTAGGTTATTTGTATCCATTGGATTGTTTTGACTGTAAGTAACAGAAATCTGATTTGAGGCTTTATGTTATTCAATTACAAAAAAAGTCTCTTCGGGTTCATTTCGCTTAACTTCATCTTATCTGGTCATATGTACATAGCTTTTGACCTTTTCTACTTGTGCCAGACATATATACTAGTTATTGTAAATAAGGGAAAGCATGGGACCTGTGTTTCTTTGAGCGTGGCTTACTTAACTTAATATAATTTTTCCATGTCTTTCCATTTCCTAACAAATGGGGCAATGCCATTCTTTCTGATTGAAATGAACCCCAAGATAGGGACACAAATTTTTTTTCTTTCTTGCTATTGTTTCTAACATATTTATAAAGTACCATGTGATTTTTTTGTTGCTTTGTATGTCTCTCCCCAACAGTATAGCCCCTGTTTTCACTGTATTTGATGTTGGTATAATTTGGGGAGGGGAAGGGAAAAAACAAAATGTTTAAATAGGGTTTACAGTTTGACCCATTGTAACAAGACACTATGTTAAAAAATGAACTTTACAATTTAGTCGGGGCGGGGTAGGGGGGAAGTATAGTTGTGGAGGTGGGAGGGCAGGGATGGTAGAGGAAAAACAAAAGAGGAGGCAACAATACTTGATAAGAAATGGACTCATTACCTTGCTCATGTAACTGTAACCCCTCTGTACAGTATTTTCACAATAAGAAAAACTTACAAAAAAAAATCTCAGAGATAGGCTGGTGTTGTTGGCTCTAATCTATTCTATGGATATCTCTGATGAAGTTTCAGTCTTCCTGATCATAGTCAAGACAGAGAGAGGACCATGATATTTACTTCTTATCTGAACAAAACAACTTCAGAAAAATTCCATTATTGTTATGTTCATATTGATCATGCTACTTCCTTGTAGCTACAAGATTGACTAGAAGCACTGCAAAGAACATTGTCACATGTGGTCCTGTGTGGTGCCTCCCAGGGATCATCTGCTTCGGCCATAGGGTAGGGAGGGAGAAGAAAAGGAATGCTCTTGGGTGTTATACTGTCCTCCCGAAGCTGGTTAATTTGAAGAGAAAGGATTTATTTAGAATGAGACCCCCAAGAAGCACTGATAAGAGAGTAGAAAAGAGAGAAAAGGAAGGAAAGGAATCTGATGTAGCATATAGGAAGGCTCAGGTTAGTACTGTGGGCAAAGGGGACTCTGTGCTACTCAAGACCTCTGTAGGACAGCATAGAACATAAGCAAATCAGTCCTGCCAGATGACCCAAGAGGCTGGGGTCTAAACCACCCAACCAACAATAATTCATAAGAATTTTTCTCAGCATCTGTCCAGCACTTCCAACTGCCCAGCACCTGCAGCAGCCCAGTTTATGGATTGACTGCCGTTCCATATCACCGAGTCTCGGAGGCTTGCTATAAAAGCCTTTCGTGTTCTTGGACTAGGAGAACACTGAGGAGTATCTACTGCATTTACTAAAGTCACATCAGTGCCTGTCACACTACTTACAAGCTGCTCAACAAATACTTTAATTCAATGAACATTTATTGAGCTTCTACTACTTGCCAAGTAGTGTGCAAACTGTTTACTAATTGATTTAATCTCAGATGAACTTTTCTTAATACAAGCAACCAAACAATCTGGTCTTTCCTCAGATCTTGATAAATGATGAAATCCATTTTCCCAATGGCTATGACCCTTCCCCCTTCTCTATTCGGTACTGGTATATATCTTCTTGTTACTGCCAAAAGAATCAGTAATCAGTCAGTACAGGAACATCCTGTCACTGCCTGGAGTGCAGTTCTTAGAAAATAAGCTGTTTAATTTAATGAAACTGATTATTTTAGAGTTCTATTTTGTCTTTAAGACAAGGCAGACATTTACTAAATAGTCCATTAGTTGCTTGAAAAAATAAATGCCTCTTTCTGTTATTCTAGAGTAATTTTACTGCCATGAGATATCTCCCATCACATTTATTCTGCTCCTTTTCTTTTTTTAGTGCCAGTCCTGGGGCTTCAATTCAGGGCATAGGCACTGTCCCTGAGCTTTTATGCTCAAGTCTTGTACTCTACAACTTGGGCCACAGCTCCACTTCTAGATTTTTCATAGCTAATTGGAGATAAGAGTGTCACAGATTTTCCTGCCTGGGTTGGCTTTGAACCACTACATTCAAATCTTGAATAGCTAGTATTACAGGCATGAGCCACTGATGTTCTGCTCCTGATCTTTTTCTTTTTTTCTCTCTCTCTTCTTTTATTGCAAACGTGATGTACAGAGAGGTTACAGTTACATAAGTAAGGTAATGAGTACATTTCTTCTCAAATAGTGTTACCCCCTTTCTGATCTTTATCATGAATGGAGGCGTTGGCTTCAAACCACCCTAAGAAGTTGTTAGTTATCTACGATAGATGGAATTGCAATGTCCCTACCAGCTGGGAAAACTTTGTCCCAGTATGAGGCTCTCCTGTGCCTAGTGATTGAATTTGATGTTGGGGCGTGACTGTTCTGCTTTCAGGTGCTTCTGCCTCCATCTTACCTGGCTCTTCTCTTCTGATCTCATTGATCATTTGTGCATATTGCAATGAGCATTGATGCCTCTCTACATCTGTCCCACCCAGATTACGCAGTGGCAGTTCTGTGGTTTAGTACCATTTGTTTGTCCAATGGTGAGAAATGATTGGCATGTGCCAATCAGATTGTGGTATTTTCCTGGCTCTACTAATTAAAAGGATATGTGACAAATGTAGTTCATCAAGTGTGAACCAGCCCAATGTAAAAGATCACACAATTAAGATAGATCCAAGTAAAGTCAAAGCCCAATTCCAAATGCTCCAGAACTTGTATTGTTTTTCACATTTTAAATCTGTGGACCCACAGATTTACTTTGTTGTAGAAATAGTTTTAGTTAATTTCATCATTGGTAGTCCAAAATATTTTAACTGAAAACAAAAATCTTGTATTTCCCTTCTTTCAGCTATTAATTGACCCTACATTTCACTCTTAATTCAGTAGAGTTCACTTTCCATACACTCATCCAATAATGATTGTTCAGTTTGCCAAGATTTAGTCATCCATCTTACTAAGATATTCTTTGACCCGGGGAATTATGATAAGATATAAGATAATTGTATCCCAATCGAATGAGTCTCTTTCAATTGAAGGACTCTAAAATAGTTGTCATGATCTAGAGTGTATAAATACTTGGAATAAATAAAAGTTCTGGAGCTGGTGTATGAGTGGATAGTTCTTCACTGCAGCCAAACTGCTTTTGCTCTTAAATGCGGATCTTCGGAAGTACCAATTCACTTTAGCGTCATTTATCTTGTATTGATCTCTAAAGGAGAAGTCAGTTTTATCCACCAGATCTAGTCAAATGCAAGTCTATGCCTTTCACACTCAAAATAGAATGAGAGGAAAGAACATAGAAATGTTACCCTTCCCCCAGCCATCTTTGCAGCTTTGATTGGCACATTCACACATGATCCATAATTCTGGAACTCTTGAGAAGTAATAGACATATCTGATGGTTCACTTAGTCTTGTTGATTATGGTTTTGAATAATATGTTGAATCTATTATCTTCTCTTCCTTTCTATCATCACTGTCTTAGTCAAAATGCTGTTTGTTGTTTCTGTTAGGCTCATTGTTTTCCTTACCATCTTCTTCACAGGTTCATCTTTGAATCTCTCATCTTTTTTTATTCACTGTTTAAAATACTATTATCATTACTCCACGTTGTGCATGATCTGGTATCTGAGCTCCTTGTCACAATAGAGAAGAATTGCACAGTGTACATCAAGTGAAACTTTCCATTGACTTTTTATTTTTGCATATTTGAGGTTATGAAATGTACAATATTATTCTCATCTCCTTGTTTCTGTATTTGTTAGTCTCTTTATCTGAAACACCATATTCTTCCCATTTTATTCCTACTTGTTAACATCTTATCTTTCCAGATTCAGCACAAACACTACCTCCTCCCTGTCTTTGAGACTAAGTTAGATAATCTATGGATCCCTACAATGCTTTGTGTTGACTATCTGTGCTCTAAATCCCTTGAGGGCTGGAACTGGTATCTTACATCTCTGTATATCTGGCATATTTATTAGTACCAGGAACAGGTTTGGAAAATAAATGAATATATGAGATAAATATTATACATTATTTGCTGTGGTAGGAAAGGAGAAAATAATGAACTAACATTCATTGTACCCTCCCCAAAATTTTGGATATTAGTTGAGCAAAGTGCTATATTTGTAAGAAAATCATGATTAGCTATGTTTGGGGGTGTTAATCAAGATCTGAAGCCCAGGTAAACTTAGTGAGACACTATTTTCAAAAACAAAATTCAAAGGTCTAGGGGCATAGGTCAAGTACGAGAGCACCTTCTTGGCCTGCATCGGCTCTGGGTTCAATCATCGGCCTTGCAAATATCAAGCAATTAAGTAAACAAACAGTGAGGGTGATAAATGGCCAGATATGTTGTCTCATGCCTGTAATCCTGCTAACAAGGTATATGGGAGGTGTATGTATGATGATCATGGTCTGAAGCAAATCCCAAGCAAAAGCTCAAGATCTATCTGAAATTAACATAAACTAAAAAGGCTTAGTGTTATGGCTTGTGTGAGAGCATCTGCTTAGCAAGAATGCATTCCTAATAAAAATCCTACCATCACCAATAATAAATAAAAAATCTATACTTCTGACTTCCTGTTCTACACAAAAGGCCAGATATTATCAAATCCCAACATTCAGACATACTGAAATAAAACCAGATCTCTGGAGCTTATTTATCCCACACATATGAGTTGTCATAGTTGATAAAAGTTATGTATTTTGGAGTTTGGGGTAGCTAAATAAGAGTTGCAAATGGAGCAGAAGCATTCTTTATCAACGTGTCCTTGAATACATTCCAAATTAGTGCCACCTCTATGATCTGAAAGAGTTTGAATGGCTCCTTCAATAATATAGCCATTCACATTTTAAATCTGGAACTTAAATGGAACCCAATAATAAGTAATAAATACTTATAAAAAGTAATAAGTAAGAATTTTATGTATTTTTTATAGTTTAGTCCTATAATACCAAAGGCAGGACACATATTTATCTCTATTTTACAGATAAAGTAGTTGAGGCTCAGAGGAATTAAATAATGTAACTTTCCAATGTCATCCATTTATTGGTAGGGGAGTTAGAACTTGGGTTGACCTGATACCAGGTACTTGCTCTCTTAATTGGCCACCTCTCTGATGCTAAGCCATCACAGAAAGTAGCATGTACACATTTGCAGTTCTTTGTTATTGATACTGTGTTTAAAAAAGTTTATGAAGTTTTGAAAGTGTATGAAGTTTTAACTATATAAATAAAGCAGCAGGATATGAGGCATAAAATACTTAAAACTGAGAGTCTGAAATATAAGTAAATATGTAAGGAAGATATTATTGTAGCTGTTCCAGGAAGAGGTTATTATTTACAGTGGAGCACACTTTAAAACTAGAACCAGAGAACATGGTGGGTAAAGTGTCCAAAGTTATCAAAGGAGTGACCAAGGTGAAATATAAAGAAGGTTCATCTTCCCCAAAATCTTCACTGATTACTATATGTTGATAAGGCTCCTATCTAAACCTATTATAAAAAAACATGGAGAGACAATAGACCTGATTCCAGAAAAAAACTGTTTATTGCTCATGATATGACTAGAATATATGGTTGAGTGAACAAGTTTTGCCACTCAAATACAATCATCTAACATATAAGCCACAATAAAATGCCATTTTGTGCTCTTTAGAATGATGACAATTGAAATGATAGAAGACTAGTATTGACCAATATCAAAAGTCCTTGGACTGGTGGTGGGCATGCAAAACGGCGTAGTCACTTGGGACATCGCATATCAGGCCCTCAAAAAAATTTAAGTTAGAAATTACCATATCATTTATCAATTGCACATTAGAGGCTATTCTCCATGATTGTATTTATATTAAGTACCCAGATTAGTCAAATTCATTGAGAAGAAAGTAGAATAGTAGTAGCCAAGACAGTATTGAAGTGAACAAGGAGTTGTTAATGAGTACAGAAGTTTAAGTGAGTACAGAGCTTTAGTGATGAAAGGTGATGATGATTGCATGATAATGTTCACTTAATGCCACAGAAGTATACTCATATAATCATTAATTTGGTAAATTTTGTTTTATGCAAATTTGATCATAATTAAAATCATCTTTTCAAAAATGAATTACCTAGATAACTCAGGGTCCAGTAGGAACCACACACCACTCTCACTCTTCCAGAAAAAGGGATTGCGACAGAGTTTTTCACCCATGGGATGGTTGTCAATAACGGTGAGTTCACCTAGCAGTAAGCAAGGACAAGAGCCTGGTTTTAGCTCCAAGATACCTTATCCTCAAATCTAGAAATTCAACGTGGTGGGGCTGCTTGGCAGCAAGACATGGGGCTACTGAGAAAAGCTAAGTGTGGCAGATGCTGGAGACAAGGAGGAGATGAGCTGCAAAGGGAACTACTGAGGCAGAAAAGGAGTGGAATGCCTCGGTGCCCTCTTTTCTTGTTCCCTGTGGACTTTCACTACCAGTAGTATCGATCAGAGATCATGGGGATGGAAATCAAGGGCTTGGAGCTGAGAACAGACACCACGTTAATAGGTAACTTGGCTAGAAACATATGTACACTTACACTGTTGCAGATAGTTAAAACAAACAAACAAAACAAAACACAATGCTTAAATCTTGCCCTAATGATTTGTCTCAGTTTTTTTTATTTTTAATATTCTTTTAATTGTAAAAATACTCTATAGAGGAGTTACAGTTACATGAGCAAGGTAATGAGTACATTCCTCTTCCTTTGTTTTTCCCCTACCATCCCTTCCCTCCCACCTCCACAACTACATTCCCCCCCACCCCCACCTAAATTGTAAAGCTCGTTTTTCAACATAGTGTTTTGTATATCTCGTTGTTACAATGGGTCAACCTGTATCCCTATTTAAGCATTTTGTTTTTTCCCTTCCCCTCCCCAAATTAGAGAAGTTAGAAAATACCAAACAATATCTTAAGAGAAATATCCAATCAAACCCATTCTTTGGTCAAAGGAATGCTCAAGGAGAGCAGATACATACATCCATAGATCATAATTCCGTAAAATGACTGGATTTAATGTCTGTAAACCAGACTGACAATGTCAACACATAGTAACAAGACTGAGCCCGTATATAATCAGGTGTTCAGAACAAGAGAATATTTATGTAAATGTTTAAGGCCATTACCCTATTTACTTTGATATAGACATATAAACGTATACTTCTCAGCATTTGCACTCTCTATTTAACATGTGCTTTTCCTTTACTTTCTTTTTGAATGAATCTGCTATCCTGTATTTCTTTCTTTTTTTACCTTTGCCTTTTTCCTTTTGTGCTGGTCCTGCGGCTTGATCTCAGGGCCTTGGTGCTATCCTTGAAGTTTTATTTGATCAAGGTTAGTACTTGGCAACTTTAGCCACAGTGTAACTTTTGGCTTTTTGGTGGCTAACTGGAGTTAAGAGTATCACGGACTTTCCTGTCTGCGCTGGCTTAGAATCACTATCCTCAGATCTCAGCCTCCTAAGTAGCAAGGATTACAGGTGTAAGCCACTGGCACTGGGCTTCTTCCTTTTTTTCTTTTCTTCATAGGAGACATAGACCTCCCTGGTCATGTAAATGATTTCTCCCTCTCAGGGACTCTCACTGGACTCTTACTGACCCTAAGTGTCACCCTTGGCACCTCCTCTAGACTATCCACAGAAAAGAGCAAGAGCTCCTAGAAGTATAGTTGCCTGTGAAAAAGCACAGAGGAGGACATAGTCAACAGTGAGGAATGAGAGCAAGCCAACAACACTCCAGTGCACTAGGCTGTACAAGCATTCTTTCTCATTCAAAATGTTCTCTTCAATTCTATAAGATCATGATGCATATCTTAAGTACAAACAGTATAATTTATATATTAATAATAGAGTGCACCCATTGTTTCCAGTTGTACTTTTAATTACTCAGGAAGATGAGATATAGAAGATGGAGGTTTGAAGCCAGTCTGAATAGAAAAGTACTCTGAAATAACCAGCAGAACTCTGGGATGGAGGTGTGATTCAAGTGTGAAACCCTGAATTGGAATATCAATATTGCCAAACATATTTTAGAAAAATTTATTTATTTTTAAATTTTTGTTAATATAAATTAATTGTAAAAAGAGACTTCACTGTGATTTTTACAATGTGAATATAATTTAGTTTGATCAAATCAACCTGTGGATACTATTCGTTGTTAAAACCCTTCTCTTGTTCTTTCTTCATTTTCAACAGTTTTTGGTAAGTTTCATTAGCTGTTTTCATGCATATATAGTGTTCTTCTCTAATATACAAGGTTTATTATCATCCACTTTTTCCTCCTCTCACACATCAGTTCTTTCTCCTACAATCTCTCTTATAATCATGTCTCATTTTAGTTCAGATTTCATATATTGAGCAAGAACAGGTGATATTTGTCTTAATAGGCTTAGTTTATCTTGCTTAACATTATCTCAGGTTCTGTTCATTTCCTTGCAAACAACATAATTTAATTCTTTTTTATGGTTGAATAATCCTTTGTTGTACTGCCTTCATCCAATCATTGGTAGTTAAGCACCTATACTGGTTCTATATCTTGACTATTATAAATAGTACTGGTATAAACATAGGTATGCAGGTATGTTGATTTACATTCCTCAGAAAGAGATCTTTAAAGTAATCTTTCTGTATTGAGTTTCAGTTACTACAAAGTTCAGTGATACTGATTATTTTCAATTTGATTAACTTTCAGTAAGTTGGACTAATATGAATCTACATAGAAATATATTTGAACAGAGGTTTGGCTTTGACCATTGTTTCATACTTTGGAAACTATGTGAAAATAAGTAAAATTCATTAGAACCCAACTGTTTAGTTTTATTTTATTGGAAAAGGGGAACCTCAGATGGAATAAAACTATTGGTTTTTTTAAGTTGGAGAAGAGTTCACATTCTTCTTCTCTGGGCCTTTCTCCCTACCTTGAGGTCCTACTCACCTTGAGTGTATTTTAAATGTTCCTTTTGTTGCAGCCTCAGTACTCTTAGTGTATTTGGAATGTGATGCTTTCAGTAATGATCAATATTCTATCAATTGGTCTATTCTTTCACAGTAAGTTTATAAATTACTTTAGAACAAAGACAGCCTGTATAATATATATATATATATATATATATATATATATATAAAATCTCATATATACACATACGTTACTATGACATCTCTATTACTGAAAACTAGCAAATCATTTCAGGGTCTGATACACAGTAGGCACACAATAATAACTGAATTGTTTGTAAAATAATGAATAGATATACAAATACATTGTTCATTGAAATAAATTACTGGCTTTCAGCAACTGTCTGAACATGGAGTGATGAAGATCAAAAGAATCAAAACTGCAGATGCGTTGTTCAGCTTCAATGATTCAAAAGAATGGTGTTGACAGCCTCTATATACCAAAAAACAGGGTAAGGCTTTGTTTTTAATGAAGAGCTTTACAAATTTGAGGGCATGTTTTTGAAAGATTCTAACATACGATCAGAAGTGTGGAACTGGTCTAAGAGGTGTCAGGAATTGGAGATAAAAATTGGGAAGTCATCTATATGTGATTTAAAGAATAGTCATGAGGTGGCACCTTGCTTTTCTGAAGATGACTGCAAAATTACTTCCTCCTTTTCTATAAGATCTTCTACTTTGCTTTTAGTACTCCATCAAGAAGTAAACTCTGTGACCTCTGCCCTTCTCTTAGTGTCAGCCTTAACCAATACCATGGCATGATACTGTTGGATTAAGTCATATAAAAGTCTTAATGTCTTCCTGATTTATTTTTGCTCTTGTAAGCTAGACACTATGCTGTGAGGAGGCTCAAACAGTCTTTGGCAAGCTCATGTAGAGAGGAACTGAGATGTCCGGATCATAATCCCTGATTTTTCAGGTAACAGCCAGTTCCAACTTGCAGATTACATGGCAGCCATTGCCACTGTGGGGACCTACAGCCCTCATGAGCCACTCCTGCTTATGCTGCATGGAGGGGGAGCAGGTGGAGTCCACCAAGCTCTGACTGATTTGCAGGTATGTGAACAATATAAATGACTTTTACTTTGTTAGGGCATTATGTCCTCGAGTCATATGTTATATCACCATGAATTGTTAATCGTTGTTACATCCTTCTATGAACAACTAACTATGGATTAAGATAATGAATACCAGGAGCATCATTGTCAGGTGAGACAAGTTTAAAGTGTATGGAAGACAAATGCAGACAGGAAAGCAAGTAAAAACACTCATAATATTCAATGTACATATTGAAAAATGGAAGCAGATTACTTGAAGGAATAGGTGGGGTTCGAATATGAGGGGGAGAAGGATGGAAAGGATGACATTGATCAAGATATGCTGTACTTACAAGCTTGCATGTTGAAAGGAAATCCCTTTGTACAGTAACAAAGATAATAATAATAATACTTACATCTTGTAACATCACTCGCACACTGCTGGTTGTCACTGCCAGATCATTATGTTTATTATAATCTATTTTTTCTTAGGAGTTTTTCATATTTAAGTTTCCAACTTTCCAAATTCTCACTAAGCTATTTATACATACACTACATACACTATATTCATACATACAACATGCACTATATATGCAACATATACTGTTGTTGTATATATTAGTTCTTTATTTGTGTGTGTGTGTGTGTGTGTGTGTGTGTGTGTGTGCGTGCTGGTACTGGGGTTGAACTCAGAGCCTGGGTGCTATTTCTTAGCTTTTGTGCTCAAGGTTGGTGCTCCACCTCTTAAGCAATAGTTCTACTTCTGATGTTTTGCTGTTAATTGAAGAATTTCTTGGGTTTGTCTGCCTGTACTGGCTTCAAGCAATGATTCACAGATCTCATCTTTCTGAGTAGCTAGGATTACAGGAGTTGCCATCAATGCCTGTATATGTGCTGCTTCTAAAATGAAAAGAATGGGATGCAAATAAAAGACATGGGACACTAATGACCACACACAATAACAGGAGATCTAGTGTCAAGTAGATCATAATGGAAGTATAGCTTTTAAGACTATAGAGGAGGGGCTGGGAAAGTGGCTCAGTGGTAGAGCGCTTGCCTTGCATGCCTGAGGCCCTGAGTTCAATTCCTCAGCACCACATAAGCAAAAAGAAAAAAGCCGGAAGTGGAACTGTGGCTCAAGTGGTAGAGCGCTAGCCTTGAGCTGAGGGACAGCGCCCAGGCCCAGAGTTCAGGCCCCATGACTGGAACATCCCCCCCTCCAAAAAAAAGAATTGTATCTGTATACCACCTCTACAATAACAATAAAATATATTAAAAAAAAGACTATAGAGGATTTTCTACCTTCACTTGCCTTTTGATATTGCCAGTGTGTATTTAAAAAATACCTACTATAGTTATATGAGAGTTTTGAGTCGAAGAAATTATAAGCTCCTCATTTCATAAATAAGAGACTGAAGACTCAGAAGAAGTACTTGTGCAAAGCTACAATTATTCTACTTTCTATAATTTCTTGGTGAAATTCACACACACACACACACACACACACACGGTTATTGTTAAGTCTATGGCAACTCCTGTTCAAGACACAAGAAAAAAAGCATCTAGGGAAGCCTATGTTCAAATAGCCTTTTTTTTTAAGACTTAAATTTTCCAAGATGAGATGCAGTCATTTGTAAGCCTTTACATAAAAGGCTTTTAATATTCATTCTCAAACATTTATTTAGTTTCTGTCATGCATAGGGCACAGTGTTAGGTGGGTCTTCTAAAATATTATATCCAAGGCAATGAAAGGTAATTTTTGGCTTAAAAAGCCAAATTATGAAAATGTAATATTTATTCAGCACTTGTGATAAAAATGGTAGCGGGGTGGATGTTAATGGCTCATTCCTGTTATTCTAACTTAGCACAAAAGCTAAGTTGTGATTGGTAGGACTGTGTCTTGAAGACAGCTCAAGCAGAAAAGCCCACAATGTCCCATCTCAAGAAGATGGGCAAACTGGTCTACACCAGTCATTCCAGCCATATGGGAAGCTGAAAATAGGTGGGTCACAATGTAGATGCATGCTTGGAAAAGGAAACAAGACCCTCTCTCAAAAATAGTCCTACAGAAAAAGGCTGGGGCCATGGCTCAGTGGTACAGTGCCTGCAGAAATCCCTGAGCTCAAAATTCCAGTACACACCCCCATGAAAAAAGTGGAAAAACCAAAGAAATATAGTATTTCCTGGTGTACCTCATCAGCAATCCTCACACTGTGTAAAATTTCTGGATTGCTCAGGAGAAACAAATGAGACACTAATGACAACTGGACCAGGAGTTTAACTCTGAACAGCTGTGTACTAATGGTGTTAAGCCTGGCCAACCGTACTTGGTACTTAGTTTGGCAACTGAGGACAGTGTGGCTCATAAAACTGGTGGTGGCTTAGCAGCCACACAGGACCAGTGAACCAATAAAAAGGCAGGGAAAGGAGCTGTCCATGGTGGCTTGCCCAAATTCTCTGCCATAAAAGGTGCCAGGCAGGAAATTTTGTGACATGGAGGATGAAATATAAAGCTGAAATGGATGCAGGATTCCCTTAGGGGAAGTACGACTTTGTCTTCAGTTCGTTTTTAAGAACTAATTTTATTGTTATTATTAAAGTGTCATACAGAGGGGCTACTATTTCATATGTCAAGTAATAAGTACATTTCTTTTGTGGACAAAGTCACCCCTTCCTTTACATTCCCCATTTCCCCCTCCTGTCTCTGCCCACAAGTTACATAGTCATTTTCCACAGTGTATACTGACTAGCATGATTGTATTTGTTCATCCTTCCTCTCTCCCCTGCTGAGTCTCCCCTTTAGTCTCTTCCGGAGAAGAGAAAAAAAAGCAAAAATAAATACCAACAACAACAATAACAGAAACAAAAAAAAGAAACAAAAATATGTTTACATTTCCCCACTTCTGATGTTTGTTTACACTTGTAAAGAGTTCAACTGGCCTGTCTTCACTCCTCCGGTTCTAGGAGCAGTGTTTTGTTTACTGAATTTAATAATAAAAAAAAGAATGGAATTTTCTGGCTTTTCTTTTACCTTCTAGTAGCTAACAACCACGAGGAGCTTGTCCACACAGCTCTAATTGTGTGGATTTGACTGCTTCTTTCTGGTGTTCAGAAATAGAAAGACGCTTGGTTTACAGAATTTGGAATGGGGGTGTATGCCTGTAATCCCAGCATTCAAAAAGAGGATCATGAATTTAAGGCCAACCTGAGCTGTACAGCAAAAACACTATCTCAAAACAATACCCTGGCTGGGTGCCAGTGGCTCATGCCTGTAATCCTCGCTACTCAAGAGGCTGAGATCTGAGGATCCCAGTTCAAAGCCAGCTGTGAAGCTCTCCAATTAATCTCCAATTAATCACTCAAAAAACAGAAGTGGTGCTATGGCTCAAGTGGTAGAGTGCTAGCCTTGAGCACAAAGAGGCACAGGGACAGCACCCAAGCTGTGAGTTCAAGTCACACAACCAACCAACCAGATAATAAACAAAAAGAAGTAGTCCAGGAGCAGGGTACTGGTGGCTCACACCTATAATCCTAGCTACTCAAGAGGCTCATGAGGCTGAGATCAAAACCAGCCAGAGCAAAAGATGAGAGAGAGAGAGAGAGAGAGAGAGAGAGAGAGAGGAGAGAGAGAGAGAAAGGACATATAAATATTACAAGGAAGAGAGTCTCTGTTTCTCCATCTGAGGAGTTACAAGTACCAATTATTAAATCTAGAATCTTAGCAAGGCTCTCTTTCTGTACAAGTTTTAAAAAGTTAAATGATCAGCTCACTGAGGCAAAAATCATTTCAGTATTTCCTAGGCAAAAATGTGACTGCTCCTAAAATAGAAATGTCCTGAATTTTTTCTGGTGACCCTAAAAATTAATCACAATCTTTGAGAATTTTTACCTGTAAAGCACACCTATAGTTTTAATCATCTGTTTAAGAAACATGGGTAGTAAGTCCCCCAGTAATTGCCTAGAATAACTTAAGGTTTATGTCTTAATTTTTAATAAGTTGTATTGTTAGGCATGTGGTCAGTCAATCTTAGAAGAAGCACAGAAGTGGATGTGGGTTTTTGATCCCATCGCTGAGGGGAGCAGTCATGTCTTTCTGTCCTCTTCACCCTACTCCCACCCTGACCCCTCCCCGAGCCTCCCCCCTTTCTTTAGGTAGATTATGAAGAAGCTTGGGCTTTGAGAAAAAGAGAGAGCCTTACTCAGAGATCTTACTGTGTCTGAATCAAAGCCAAGATATGTTGAATGGTGAACAGCTCTTTGCCACTCTCTTGAAGTTGTACTGAAGTTCCTTGGAGTTTTCTTTCCTGAGGACCACAGGGGTCTATTTATTCATTTCAGTTGCTGGAAGTGACCTTGTACAAAGTGAAATGGCTTTTTTAAAAAATTTTTGGTGGGGATAATTGTGATTCACAACTGGGCCAGGCTCAATCCAAATGAGAATTTTCCTAATGTTAATCTCCCATTCTACTTAGAAGTAATGTACATACTTTTTTTCAATCAAAGGAAAAGGACTTGTTACAGTGGCTAGGCAAGGAGTTAGGAAATCTAATGGCAAAGAACTATGTCTGGATATTGGTAAGGAATCACAAACTAGATGGCTACAAGGGAATGATTTGTGACATAAAACAGGGTCTTGCTTATCCACAGCTTCTACGCATTGAAGATAATAAACATCACTAATCTAACCATCCAGGGCCAAATTCTTCCCTAGTCTCAAATATGGAAGCTGATAACATATATAACTTCAGTCTCCTGAAGTTAATGACACATAATCCAGTTTTCCAGGATGAACCAACCCCCTGCCTATATACCCCAAGAAAAACTTGAGGTCTTTGGGTCTTGATCACAGTGTTCCTGAGTGCACTTTTCTTTGGTTTGACTTTATTTGCATTAACGATTCAAATCAGATTAAAATGCAAATCAGATTAAACAGATGATTAAAACTATAGGTGTGCTTTACAGGTAAAAATTCTCAAAGATTGTGATTAATTTTTTCACTGAGGAACCGCAAATCTTTCTGGCTTTTGGAATGGGTGTCTGCAATCTGGTGGCATATTTTGGTAAACCAAGCCAGCAGACTTGACAAGACCTATACTCAGGAGCAGGATATTTTGTTTTTCTTTGATTCTGGTAATACTATCTGATTCCATATCAACATGGTGCATTGCCTATTTTTACATTCCTGCAAAACACTTCCAAGGGTGAAAGTGTATTTCTCTTTTGTGTCTGTGAAGACAAAATAACTGTCTTTTACTTGCAACTACAGAGTTAAAATATAAAGATTTTGTGCTTTTTGGGTATTTTCTCCCATTTCTGCCTCATTGCTTGTGCTAAGGTAGTTTTGTTATTCAAGGTCATTTGGAAGTTTAGTTATATTAGCCAGCTCTAGTTGGAATGTGATATCTTGTAGCTTATACCAAAGGAAAAATGTCAAAAAGACCTTGTAAAATGTTTGAATGGCGATAAAGCTTATATAGTATCTGCAGCTATGTGCAGATGAAAAAGATATACAAAGAAACCAGTAAATAGAAGATGAGGAGATGGGAAGATTATAAAGAATGAGAGCATTTTGGGATAAGATTTTTTTTGTCTCAAAGCAAATGATTGTTCCAAAATGGAAAGAGGCACAAAAGTACAAAACCTTTCTATATATTGCAGAAAGATTGTTGGAGGATTTATAATAATATAGAACTGATAAAATACTTCTTGATAAGTTTATGAGATTCAAAATACTTAAACTCCAATAAAGCTGGGATACACACACAAAATATGTCTTGGGTCTCCTCTTTCAGATAATTTCCTCTCCCCTATGGGGGTATATTCTTCCTTCTCTTAATAAACTGTACAATTCTGAATATATTTTGTTATTATTCTCACCACATTTGTCTTCCTTGAAGGGATTATTCCCTCTCAGAGATGTTGTTGGGATTCCAGGGGATGAGGTGTAAGCACACTAAATAAAAGCAAGGTAGTGTTACTGTGATTGCTGCTGGTGTTATTCTATCTAAATCTTGGAGAAGTAAAGACTCAACGAGCTTAGTGTCTGTTTTCAAATTATTGTTAAAAGGGTTTCATTCCCTCCTCTGTCCTCCTTTTTTTTCCTTCCTTCCTTTTTTTCTTCCTTCCTTCCTTCTCTTTTTTCCTTTTATCTCATTTAATCTTATATCACTATTTGATTAATTCCAAATCTATTTGGCAGTTACAACCAGACTAATTTTAAATATTATGTGGTAATCTCGGGCAATGTTAACTTTCTGGTCTGTTTTGTGTTTGATCCTGCATTTTGGCTTAATCTTCAATTTCTGACATTGACTTTCAAAATACTTGTACTTTTAATGTGTGTAGTTTTCCATGATCAACAATAAGATATGAGGGGGGTATTCCGTTTATGTGTCTTCTTCCCTGAGTCCATTTACAGTCTTTTCTCTTTTTTTCTTTAAGGCAGTTCCTAAATGTACTCCATGTTTGCTGACTTTTGTAAAGGCTGTAAAATTAAAGGTATGTAATTACACATACTATGAAAGTGGTTTTGACAACCTTTGGTGGCATTTAATTCCGGTTAAATCCCTCTCATTCAAAACAAGTGTAATGTAACTTATGTAAATGCAGTGGCAAGGCAAAGGTTTTGCATCCTGATGTCTTCACTAGGGATTAATACAAAAGTTGAGCTGTTTTCAAACTCAGAACTTGAATAAAGGTTAAGCAAGAAGAATTGCTTTGAAAAAGATTACTTTGAAATTGTGTTGTCCATTACCAAGCCACTAACCACATGAAGCTATTTAAATTTAAATAAATTTAAATTAAAATTCAGTATCTAAGACTCATTAGCCATAATTCATTTGCTCAAAGCCTAATGTGGCAGATGGCCCCAATGGAAGAGCACAAAGGAGCACTGCTATCATTGCAGAAAGTTCCATTGTACAATGATGCCAGTCCTAGAAAGCTTCAAGTAGAATGAAGGGTGTCTGTAGTTTTATTAATTGGAAGATAGCTTTTGCTTGTATTGTAGATATTGATAATTCTAGCAGTGAGAAGCTGTGAACGTTTTTGACATTCAGGTAGAAGGCTAAAGGTAAGTTTTTAAAAATAATTTTTATGGAGTGCTAATACTTTTTGATTTTAGATTTAAAAAGAAAATATTTTGGTGCCCGTTTTAGGACTCGAACTCAGGGTTTGGGCCCTATACCTAAACATCTTTTGCACTCTACCTCTTAAACCACAGGTCCAGTTCCAGCATTTTTTGGTAGTTTATTGGAGATGAGTGTCATGGGCTTTCCTGTTTTAGCTGGTTTTGACCCTCTATGCTCATATCTCCTTTACTATCTGAGATTACAGGCATGAGCCACTGGTAGCTGGACATTTTTAGAAAATGTCATATGTCTTATATATTAGTAGAGATGTATAATGGGGATACATTCTTCCTTAAAAATTTAAAAATTATTATTATATAGTTGCACAAAGGGGTTTCAATTTAATATTTCAGTTTGTGAGCATAATGCATTTTAATCAGTGTCATCACTTCCATCCATCTCCCGTTTCCCTCTCAATCCCACACATCCATACCCTCAATTTGTGTAGCTCTATGTTATATATATTATATATTAGGACTGTGTTCACCTACGTGTCCTCTCTCCCTTTCTCTGCCTCCTTCTTTTGACATTGCCCCCACCCACAACACATGTTCTAGATTCTTGGTGTTCATTTTGTTAAACTGTTTGTTAGTTGTTCAAAGGAATTACATGATTACAATCATCCTTCCCTGAGTATGCTCCTTCCCTCCCTCCCTCCCTCCCTCCCTCCCTCCCTTCCTTCCTTCCTTCCTTCCTTCCTTCCTTCCTTCCTTCTTTCCTTCCTTTCTTCCACCTTTCTACCTTTCTTCCTGTGTGTGCATGCGCATGCCTATTCCTAGGCTTTGAACTCAGGGGCTGGGTACTACCTCTGGGCTTTTTTGTTCAAGGCTGGTGCTCTACCACTTGAGCCACAGCTCGACTAATGGCTTTGGGGTTATTAATTGGAGTTAAGAGCCTTATGGATATGCCTATCCAGGCTGACTTTAAACAGTAATCCTTAGATCTCAGCCTCCTGGGTAGCTAGTATTACAAGTATGAGCCATGGTGTCCTGCCGTTCTTTAGATTATTAAGTTAAATGTCTTCCATTATACAATAGTTAAAATCCTCCCAGGACTTGAGAGTGTTGTAGGGAATAGAATATCTTGAGGATAAATGTTACTGCCTGGTAGATTCCTAATAAATCTTTTTGGATTATATTTGAGGAAACAGTATACACCAAGGATAAGTAAATGTTGAAAGCTCCAACCTTGTGTTACGTTATAGTGATGCCTTTTAAACTCTAATGTAGTGAGAATCACCTGGACATACTAGTAGGTACAGGTTCTGATGCATTAGATGGATGGTGTTTCTAAGACCATATTTATTTTTATTGTAAAGGTGATGTACAGAGGAGTTACGTAAGTTGGGTAATGAGTATATTTCTTTTGAACAGTGTCACCTCATCCCTCATTTTCTCCAAGTTTTTTCCTTTTCAACTATCTCCTCCATAAGTAGTATAGTTCATTTTTGACATAGTGCTAAGGCCATAATTCTAACAATTTTTTAACAAATTATTGAATGCAAAGGTTTGATTGATTACATTCTCTTCCCTGGAAACTACTTTGCAAAACCGCAACTCAGTGATTCAGAAAACTCAATTGGTCTGATCTATATAGGAAGGAGGACAATTTTGTTTAAAAAGATAGCGATTTACTAATTTGAGATTTCTGAGAGAGAGAGAGGGTGAGAGAGAGAACAAAAGGTAAAAAATATTCATTGGATCATCAATGGAAAGTTAATGGAGATATGGAGTCATTTCAGGCAACAAGGAAACAGTAGCACAAACACCTCAGATGACTAGTAGGGCAAAATTTTCAAAATGTTGCAAGCTGTCTGCATGCTTGAAGTAGCAATTTACATGCATAATTAGGTGCAATCAACAGTTTTGAAATGTAATATATTTTCTGAGTCCATATTTACTTATGACAGATGCTAAAAAAATCTATGTCCCCCAAAAAATCCAGGGTAGAAGAAAAATATTTGCATTTAATAGGAATCTTTAAAAGTGCATGGATACATTTAGAACAAATTTAGTCAAAGTATTTTATCTTTCTTTTTATTTAATCCTCATTTAAGCTTTGAAAGAAGTTCACAAGCACATTATGGGAGGAACAAACATGGAAGAATAATAACAGCTATTCCAACTCCTATCTGAACTGACGTGTGATTTTTATTTCTCCATTACAGACGGAAAATCTTTTCAATTCAAAACTTCATTACATACAGTTAGTTTCTTTCTGCCCTCAGATAGGGCTTTGCTCCATGAAGACGAAAAATATTTAGAAAATTTGAGTAAAGATTTATTGAACTGATATTTACTTCTTTCTAAATCAAAGTCTTCAAGTAAATGCTCAAGGTAAATTTATATCATCTTACTGTTGCCAGTATAATACACAATGCTTGCTGGATGTACTATGTAATTTGCCAAGCACATTACACAGATAATCTAATTTACCATAATAAAAATCCTATAAGGCTTGTTGGTTTATTAGCATTTGTTGGAGAGGAAATAGTCAGCAAATAACATTTTTTAAAGAGCAAATAGCCCTAGTTATTTTCTGGGCTGGTTCATTCCTACATATAGGGTCATAATGTCATTTAAAAAGTATAGTGAATTTCAGACAAAGAAAACACACTTCATTTTTTAACAAATGCTCAATTTAGAAAATAAACTTGAAAGGTTCTTTTTCAGAAACTTTGAAGAAAAAGAAATTGTGCAATTCTGTCTCCAAACTCTTCTCCTTCCAAAAGCATTGTTCAGGTTGTGTTATGCCAAATGCTGTCTATATCGATTAAAATGAAAATTAATTTTTGCCGTACTCACAGAGGAAAAGAGATTTCAGTGAAGGATAAAAAGTAAGCTATGGGGGCTGGGAAGGTGGCTTAGTGGTAGAGTGATTGCCTTGCATGCATGAGGCCCTGGGTTTGATTCCTCAGCACCATGTAAGCAGAAAAAGCCAGAAGTGGCGTTGTGGCTGAAGTGGTAGAGCGCTAGCCTTGAGCTGAAGAGCTGAGGGACAGCACCCAGGCCCAGAGTTCAGGCCCCACGACCGGACCCAAAAAAAAAAAAAAAAAAAAGTAAGCTATGATCTTGTATAACCATACTTATTAAGATAGTGTGTTTTGTATGTATATGCTGTTTTTTCAGTTAAATGCAAAGCAATCAAAACAATCTCATTTTCCCATTTCATTAGACCAGTTATCTGTTTTACATTGTATGTTGAGAGAAAGCTACTTTCTGCTAGGAAACATGGACTATCTCATGTATTTGTTGGTTCAATTGGGGGCATTTTAGAACTCCATACCCAGAAACATGAGTTCTTTTTAATATTAAATATGATTTAATATTAAGTTAATTTAATATTCTCTTTATATGATGAATGTATATAATACTTAAATTTTATGTTTTAATATAATATATACTTAAATTATCTTTAAGTGGCTGTAGAAGTTGTACAAAGGAGTTGCAGTTCAGCATGATAATTTAGTAGTACAATACATCTTGATCAATGTCACAGTTCCTTAAAAATCTCTATTTCTTTCCATATTGAAGAGTCCCTCCAAGAGATGTTAAATTCAGAAGTCATCCTGACAACCTTGAGAAAGATCAAAGGGGCTCAACTGAACACTCTTAAATGCTGTTGAGAATATCAGTTTTGTCGAGTTTTGTTAAGATATTATTGTAAATATCTGTTAGTGGGTTTTTTGTTGGTGCTATTTTATTTATTTTCCAGTGAATGAACAAAACTGTTGGGATTGAAGCGCTCGATCTCTCAAATGGCAACTGACCAGACCCCTCTCTTATTCTGGGAACCTTGAGTGGAAACTGTAAGGCAAGCAGTCCCTACCTCAGCAGCTGGCCTGACTGCCCTTATGCCTGCCTGTTTTGGGCCCTTTGCTATCACCAAGTGGACATTCCAGCAGCTGCAGGAGACCATTACAACCACAGCTGCTGCTGAAGACACAATTCCTTTAGGAAGATTTGCTCCAGTTAAAAATATTCCAATCAACCAGAACTGGCCTTGAAAGACATCACTCCAAGATGAAATACGGATGAACTTTAGATGACCCTGTTCATTCTGTAGCTATTCTCACTGAAAAAGCAGGAAGCACTTCCCCTGGTGGTTCAACAGAAAGCTTATGATGAATGCAATTCAAGGCTCATGAATGATCCTTAAATAAGGCCTGTCATTGGTGGAACCTGAAGCGATGCTGTGATTGGTGCAAATTACAGTGACTCATTTGCATGCCATACCCTCTTCTGGCTATATAATGAGGCTGTACTGCTCATTTCCCCAGTTAGCTAGGAGATGCCCTATCAAGGTGTCTCTGGGGTATCCTCTCAGCCCCAACACAAGGCTCCTGCACATCCATTCTCTTCCCTTGCATATCTGAACTTTGTATCATAAAGAACTGAACTAATAGTATGCAGAGAAGGTGCAGTAGTAGTAGGAAAGCTGCCAGAGAGGCAGAGGCAGAGGCAGCAGAGGGAGAGGTAGAAGTGTGAGGGAACGTGGTGGTCTGTGAAGAAGCAGACAAGAGATTGCTAGGCCCCAAGTGACTGAAGGGTTACGGGAAGCTGCTAAGCTCTCAGAGTGATGATTAGACTATTTTAAGCTCAGGAGCTATAATACTGCCAACTATTAGGAGATATGGGTCACCCAAGGTTTGGGAGCTGTGACCCTGGCTGGTGATGATCGCTGCTACTTCCAGAGGCAAAGATAGTCCAACGGTTGGCAGTCAGAAGCCATGGCAGTAGACTTTCAATCCGAGCCGTTGGACCGTGGTCTCTCGGGAGCCTGGAGGCACAGCCTAGGGTTACCAGGGCTGAGCCTTTGACACTGAGGAACCCAAAGTCTCCAACAATAAGAGTTGCTCCTGTCCATTCCTGATTTCTACCTAGGACATCTCCGGTGAGCCCATGGGTAAATCTACCTCCCCAACCAGTAAGCCCTATTTAAGGATTTCCTTGTCATCTCTGTCCGTCTCTACAGATGCCGCTCACGGCCTGCCCGGGGTCGCTGGAGCATCTTGGATTCTGGCCCTCCTACCAGGAGAACTCTGAGAACTTGCCACTTAGGAAAGACCAAGGTGCTGACTCCAGGGGGGCCCGGTTGTAACCCGCGATCCACCCAGGGCAAGGTTAGCTGGGTTTCCTTCCTGCACGGTGCAGGACGGCTCTCCTGGCCGCCCCCTCCAGGGCGGGTCTGGGCAACAGCCAGGGGCGGGAAGGACCCGGGGTCCGAGGTGGGGGAGCAGCCGCCAGTCCTTCTCACACGACTCCCCCAGCTTGCGGCCGCTCCCGGGCACGGATCGCCCCCCCGCGGCCCCCTGACCACAGTGGCCGGGCCAGGGGCTGCGGCGAGGGCGGCGCTCGGGCGGCAGGTGGGGGTGCCGGCTCTCACCTGCACCTGACACCCCACCTCCCAGCGGCGTCTCCGAGCAGAGCCCGGCCATCTGGTTGGTTCTTGCAGCAACTTTGTTGGGAAGGTTGCGGGGGAGAGGAGCAGCCACCTCTCCGCCCCCCTCCCACCCCCACCCCTACCCGGGGCCGACCCCGGAGGCACGGGAAAGCGGCAGGGACCCGGGGGGGGCTGGGCGCTCGGCCGAGCCGGGCTGCTCCGGGCGG
>NW_012267326.1:1393590-1560518 GCF_000151885.1 Dipodomys ordii
AGAAGGGGGAGAGCCAGGTAGGTGCGCCGTGCGGCCGCGGGGACATCCCCGGCGCGGAGCCCTTCGGAGCCCCGCAGCCCCCCGGCCTCGTCCCCGCGCGCGCGCGCGTGTGTGTGTGTGGAGGCGGGGGTGGGGGGCTCGCGGGAGGCTGGGATTAGGGAGGATCCCCCGCGGTGGCGACTTTCGGAACTGAGCGGCGCGTGCCCAAGTCCGCCCTGGTGGCGGCGGCGGCGGCGAGGAGGGCTGTGTGCGGAGCGAAGTCCCGTGGAGCGCGCGGGGCGATGCGGAGGGCAGAGCCTGGCGCCCGTGCGGGAGCTGGTCGGTGGCGGGTGGAGGACGGCGACCTAGCGGGTGTGTGTGTGTGTGGGGGGAGGGTGGGTCTTCAAGAGCTGTCGAAGGGGGGCTCGGAGTCTCGTCGGAGGGAGGTGACATCGGTCCAAAGACGGTGAGGATGGGAGGAAAGTTTGGCTCCTGGGCGGAATGGCTAGCCAGCTTCACCTGGCCTGGCCCCGCGTTCTCCACCTGGGAGGGCAGGGACCCGGTGCCCCGCGGGCGGACGAGCCCCGCGCAGCCCTGCTGTGTCATTGTGAAGCCGGGTGCAGCTCCTTCTCACGGCGGCAGGGAGTTCTCCAGGTAATTGGATCCCAGTGAGAAAGGGCTCAGGTGCCGGCCATGGATGCCTGCTCCAGCGGAGGAAACCGTGCGGAGAGGATGGGGCATGGAAAACCGTGCCTGGGTAATTAGACTCGCGAGCGCCTTGGCGATGGCTCTGTCCCCGGGCAGTCTCTGCACACTCCCTGGTAGTTGAGTGTTGGGGGAACTTGGGCAGTTCAGTTTTTATCTCTATGAAGTTGACACGTGTATTCGCTCAAATGGTTTGAACCCAGCTGCTCATATTAGGGCATTAAAAAAGTTGGTTCGGCAAATCAGGCTGTTGAAAGCAGAGTCAATCACGCCGTTCACTTTTGTACTTCTATAAGGAAGTGTACAGAAAAACAGACAGTTCTGCTGTGTAAAGAGCTCATGGCGATGGCCCTAGATGATGGCCTGGAATAGATTAAACAAACCCGGGAACTGCACTGGGATCACTGGGTTGGTTCATTTAACAAGTTTACAAGTATTTTGCGTTTTTGAAACTAGAGTAAGCATTGAAATGATTGTGTTTCTACCAGAGTCAATACTGTTATTTCAAGGGTGTTCTACAAGGAGCTGGACTCTAGACCAGACCCGGAATCCTTACTAATGGATTTAAGATTTACATTGTGACAACTATGATGAACTTTAATATTCTGATGTTCTCACTCTTCCAGTCACTCCCGATTTCATGAATAGTTAAGTGGGCCATGACTGCATGTCAACTACTTTAAATGACTGTACTCAGTTTTATGAAATAACCATAACCGAGCGTCATATTGCCTAATTGAACTTTGAGTTTCTTTTGTAAAAGAGATGTGGAGAGGAATTAAAATATAGGGCTGCCAGGGCTTCCATTTCCGTATTGTCGGTTCATATGCCCAGAGCATGAGAAATTCCTGCCATCAGCAAAAATCTGAGCTTATTTGTTTCTCTTTACTGCACTGTGCAGACTGGCTAATGTTTTGCTGGTTGTGAGAAATAACCACACTAGAAATATTTCGGCAGGTGAGGAGAGGACTGAAAGCAAGTTGATTACATTTAGTTAATTAGCATGTTCAGATAAGTGAGTATTCCAATGCTGTGATTTGCTTGTCTGCAATTTTTTGAGGTGGAAACAAAATACTACTTTTTTTTCCCCTCCAGGTGTTGGCCTTAAAAATTATGTTGCTTGCTTCCTTTTAACCTAGAAATCAGCTGAGTTAACCCTATGGTTGTCTCTGGTACTCTTCTGATGGTTTCTGTAAGAGAGGATGGTTGCTATGTTTCAGAATTTGTTAACTGTTTTGTTTTTTAAAGATATTAAATCAAGGTATAAATTCTTTTTTATCACATTTTGATTATCAGTGGGAAGACCTTTGAGTGTCTGATCAAATTATTTTACACAAATGTAAATGCACGAAGCAGAAAGATCATGTGCACTGTGGTCTTATCAGGCTGTTTAGTATGAGGTAGATAGATGATCAAGGTAGAATTTGAAAACAGTGATGAAAAGATGTACTGGACCATGATGCTTTCTTTTCACTTATAAAATCAATACATTTTGAAACATAAATTATTTATTTTAAATCTTCCCACATATAAAAGCATCCTAAATAGGTTGTGCGTTTCTTGAAAAGTATTGAATAGTATTTTTTCCCCAGATTTGGATTTGATGATTAATTCTCTTATGAATTTACCTCAGTGATCTGACTAGATTAGATTATCTTCTAAGTTGTAGTTTCATGGACCTATGTCCTCAGAATACACGTTATGGGAAGAGGTTAGAAAAGTGGATCAGTTAAGGGATTTTATTTCACACCAGTGTTTTATGATGTGTCTTGTGCTTCACTAATAACTTCTGTTTGAAGAAATGTGACCAGTGGCTGGATATTACCTATGCTTTGATTCTGTGTACTGGAGAAGACCCTAAATTGGCCATATAGTTTCCTCTGTGCTTTCATATTAAACCTTTAAAAAGAGCAGCTACCCTCTTATCAATAATCTAAAAACAATGTGGAAATCAACTACTTTTGCTACCCTAGTGATATTTTCTTCTGTGCCAGTAGTAGGGCTTGAACTGCATGCCATGAGACATGTCCCTTAGCTTTTTCACTGAAGCTTGTGCTCTACCACTTGAGCCACACCTCCACTTCTGGCTTTTTATGTGGTTCATTGGAGATAACTGTTTCTAGGACTTTCCTGCTGGGCTGGCTTCAAATCCCAATCCTCAGCTCTCTGCTGCCCAAATAGCTAAGATTACAGGCATGAGCCAACAGCATCTGTCTCCTAGTGAGATATTTTCTTACTTAATATTATGTTATTTCAAGATTGTTTACTTATATCTGAAAAGAGGACCTAAACTAGGTGAATGTCTTTTATTCTAGTCTGAAGAATGAAGATGAACAATAGTACACATTTTAAAAGAACTTTAAATAATTGAAAATGTTCTTGATTCTGGATTTGATCACCCTAAAAACTTTCTTACCTGTTCTATTTGTTTTAGTGACTTCTAAAATTCTACCAACATGCTTTGTTTCTACCAAGTAGCTTTTGGATGTGTTTTTCTGAAATTTACTTTGAATAAACTTTTGTTAAAAGTTATCTGTCTAGCTGGGCACTGGTGGCTCACGTCTACATTCCTAGCTTCTCAGGAGGCTGAGATCTGAGGATTGTGGTTCAAAGCCAGCCCTGGCAGGAAAGTCCATGAGACTCTTATCTCCAGTAAACCACCGGAAAACCTGAAGTGGCACTGTGGCTCAAGTGGTATAGTGCTAGCTCTGAGCTGAAGAGCTGAAGGACAGCACCCAGGCCCAGAGTTCAAGTGCTACAACAACAACAACAACAAAAATCTGTCTAGAGGGCTATTCCAATATATTTCAATGCATAATTTTAATCATTATACACATATGGAGGAATCTTTTCCCATATCCCAAGTGAGTAAAAGAAATGACTCTGTGTGCTACTATTTCATCCTATCCATAAGTTCTCCTTTCTTTCCCATCTTTTACCCCCTGTAACTTGTCCACCTTCTCCCTACTTCCCTTCACACATCTTTATCTTTTGCCATGACACTTTGTATAAAGGAATATTTTTATGGACCACTGTGAAGGATCATGATAAAGCTTTTTGGTTGTTGTTCAGGTCTTACTTTTTGCAGGATATGTTATTATTTTATGTGACTCTGGACTAGAGAGACTTGAAATTGTTGCTACCAATGATACTTCATTGAGGAAAATGATTCAGGATTCTTGCTTAAACTGCATCCCATCAGAAATGCTGCCATAAATCATCAGTCTTAAGGAAGACGCCTTTGGCAATCTCTTGTACAACTTGTCTGTTACATTTTTAAATTTAATTTTATTGTCAAGGTGATGTACAAAGGGGTCCATACATAAGGTAGTGAGTACATTTCTTGTTTTTAAAAATTTTTATTTTATAATCTTTAGTTGTATGGTGGGGTTTCAAATCAACAGACTATAAATACAATGCATTTTGATCAATGTCATCCCATTGAATTTTTAAAGCTTTCATTCTGAAATAATTTTAGATTTATGGAAGTATTACAAAAGTGAGACAGCTCTATATACGCATATTCAACTCCCCCTAGTATATCCACATATCTATATATTTCTATATGTGTACCTATATACATATATCAAAGCATATATAGCATGTAACCTTTAAATAGTATTACTGACTAAACTTGTCCAGTAATGTCTGTTGTGAGCATGTAGCAATATCAACGATTTTCCTTCTACTTTTGTAGTATTAAAGGCCTTGCTTTTACTAGGAGAACTCTGAGAGCTCTGTGAAGGAAAGCTCTTTCACAGTTAAGTTCATGCTGATTATCTGCACTCCTTTTTTTCTGGTGGGTTGGAGTGGCTTGAAAATTATGACGATTGAGGGTTCTCAAACTAGCCAGATGAGCCAGAATTCTTGGCTACTGTTCACTTGTGAAGAGAGTCTTCTTTTTAAACTTTTTTTGGTGCCAGTACTGGGGCTTTAATTGAGGACGTGATGCTCTAATTTGGCTTTTTCACTCAAGGCTGCCACTCTAGCACTTGAGCTATAGCTCTACTTCCAGCTTTACAGGTTAACTGAAAATAAGAGTCTCATGGGCATATCTGCATGGGCTTTGAATCATGATTCTCAAATCTCGTCCACTTGAGTAGCTAGGATTACAAGTGTGAGCCGCTGGTCTCCAGTTCTTTTTAAATTTTAACCAGAAAAATATTCATGCTTCACCTAAGATAGCTTGCTAAGTAGAGGATTGCAGCCTCAACAGCAAGCAGAGGAGGACAGGAAATTAATGCAATTCCACTCAGATGCCTAAGACGCCTTGATTGTTCATGGCATGAAATACAATGGAATCTCTCCCTTTTATTTTTGCATCATTAGCCAAGTGGACTCTCATTTCCCACTCAGAAGTAGAAACATACTCACAATAGGTGGGATGCCACAATATTTAATTATTGACTATGACATCAGAATGACCTGAGTTTGATCTTGGCTTTCATTCACTCTGGAGTGATTGAAGGTCACTTCAGGCAAGGTCTTAATCTTCTAAATATCAGTCTTTTCAGTACAGTAGCAATAATTTTATTGCCAATTACCTATGGTTATGATCTGGCTTATGTAAGACAGAAGCTATAACAGTGTGTGGTGTGTGTGTATGTACAGTATTAGGGCTTGAATTCAAAGTTCCTCATACTTGAACAACAATTCCATTCCTTTTTGGCTTTATTTTTTTTAAATTTTTTTTTTTTTTGTCGGGCGTGGGGCTTGAACTTGGGCACTGTCCCTGCGCTCTTCAGCTCAAGGTGAGCGTTCTACCACTTGAGCTACAGTGTCACTTCCCGTTTCCTAGTGGTTTATTGGAGATAGGAGTCTCACAGTCTTTCCTTCCCGGGCTGTCTTTGAATCGTGATCCTAAGATCTCAGCCTCCTGAGTAGCTAGGATTACAGGCGTGAGCCACCAGCGCCTGGCTTGGCTTTATTTTTGAGATAGGGCTTCATGTTTTTGTCTGGGGCTTATCTCAGACCCTGGTCCTCCAACCCATTGTCCTGCAGAGCTGAGATCACAGATGTGTAACCCATGCCCCGCTTATCGATTAATATGCTTGTGCTGGCCTGGAACTATGAGCCACTTGATCACTACCTGTCAGCTGTAATCAAGGCTTGAGCTACCATACCTAGCTAAAAGCATTTAGTTCATTGCTTCCTAGATAATGAATACTCATATGTGAATGTTAATAACAATTAGATTATTATTATTGAAGTCAAAGGTCATGAACAGGAGTGTAAACTGTGTTTAAGTTCCCTTGGAATTTTCAGTTTATCTGAAAGGATCCTGAATCTGGATATAACATAGACACATCATTCTATAGTCACGCTAAGTTGGGACCCAGTGGTCTGGATTTTGTCATGAGATTCTTGTTTTCCAGGTCTTTTTGGTGAGTAAGAAGTTACCAAAATGTTATTCTGGCTTGTCAACAGTCTCTTTCCTCAGTAAGAAAGGCAAGGAATGCCAGGTGGAAAGTCCCATACCTCACCTCAGTCCCAGGGATATGTGTAGGATTCTAATGAGGCAGGTGGATTGTTCTGCCTTGGTTATAAAAATAGATGGCCAAAGTTAGTAAGATAGGTGGCAAACTGTGTCACACTGCTATACATTGTTAGCTTAATCCTTTTTCTTTTCAGTTAGGGCTCTTTGAATACAATCAAGAGAAACAGACTTTAAGTAGGTTTTGTTGTAATTACAAAACCAGAAGAAAATGGCAAAACAGATTTTTGTTTGTTTGGGAAATGCTGAGAGACGGGAAGTGCAGATATTCTAAGCAGAAAGAAATGAGGAAATGTGTTTCAGACTCACATAAGAATATTTCCAGGGGCTGGGAAGGTGGCTCAGTGGTAGAGTGCTTGCCTTGCATGCATGAGGCCCTGGGTTTGATTCCTCAGCACCACATAAGCAAAAAGAAAAAAGCCGGAAGTGGTGCTGTGGCTCAAGTGGTAGGGCACTAGCCTTGAGCTGAAGAGCTGAGGGACAGCACCAGGCCCATAGTTCAGGCCCCACGACTGGAAATCCCCCGCCCCCCACCAAAAAAAAAGAATAGTTCCAGTCATTCTTTGCTTATGTGCCAGTCTGCCCAAGACCCAGACTGAGGAGAGGTAATGCTCTCACTTCACCAGATATCTGCTTCCGGGTGCAGGTAGGGGAATAAGGTATCCTCCTCGAAGGTTTTGACTAGTGGTGTCTACTGGAGGGATTTTATGTTTCCTGGAAAATAAATCAGAGTGTTTTCTGATCAAAGGAAATGAATATTAATGGCTGAAAAAGACTTCATCACTCTTCTCTTAGATAGGGAGGAAGAAACAGAGAGAAAAAGGAGGGCCTTGGAAGGAGAGGTAGAGAAAGAGGAATTTACACAAGAATACAATGCAATTATGAGCATTGCATTAAAAAACGCATCTTGAGAAAATTATGCGGTTTATTGCTTATATGCAGAAAGGACAGAGAACTTTGTCCTTACTTTTTTTTTAATGGTTATTTTCCTTCTGTACTATTTGGGTTGAACCTAGGGTCACATACATGTGTACATATTCTATCACCTAAGCTACAACTTAATTCATTTTAAAATTATTTAGCTTTTGAGATAGGCTCTCACTAACTTTGGACTGACCAGGAATTCAAGACTTTCTACCTCTGCCTCCTGAGTATCAGGAATTACTTGTATGCAGCATTAACCAGGTCTACTTCTTGATTCTTAATTCTAGGTGCAACATGATGTCTTCTGAAATTAGAAAAATAGATTATAAAGTATGGCTCACCAGGTCTGGTATATTTCCCTGTCCCATTCCACTTTCACAGATGAGAAGTGTAAAGTTGCATGACTACTAATTTACCCTTTGACCTAGGATATGCATCCAGATGGCATGAATCAAGACTCCTTCTTCTTTTAATGTCCTTATCTTCTGAGTTCTGACATGATGGTGTGAAGTACCTAAAATCTGCTGAAGATTTCCACAATTCTTATTTCCTTATAAAATGAGAGTAGTTGGTGGTGCCAGTGGCTCATGTCTGTAATACTAGCTACCCAAGAGGCTGAGCTCTGAGGATTGTAGTTCGAAGCTGGCCTGGGAAGCTGGTCTCTGAGACTTGCCTCCAATTAATCACACAAAAAAGCTGGAAGTGGAGCATTGGTTCAAGTGGTAGAGCGCTAGCTTTGAGCAAAAAGCTCAGGGATAGCACTTAGGCACTGAGTTCAAGCCTCACATCTGGCACAATAAACAAACAAAAAGAGCTCAGTTGAACTAATTTGCTGCGTAGATAATCTAAGTATAAATAGAATTGGGCCCTAATACTATAAAATATAGACCTTTTATGATACTAGTGTTCATTAAAATATATTGAATATAGAGTATATAGAATAGAATAGACCATATACAATATAGAATAGCATGTCTGGTGTGAGCACCATACTTGGGATGTAGAGATGGGGAGGACTGACGAACCAAGCTAGCCTGGGCATTAATAACTGGGCACAGTGGTACCCACTTGTTAGCCTAGCTGTTCAGGAAGCTGAGATGAGGAGATCTGTGGTTCCAAGCAGCCTAGTTAAAAGAGGTCAAGAGATTCATCTCAAATAATAGCTTGGAATGGTGGCACACATTTATCATCTCCCTATGGTGATAGGCATGAATTGAGACTGAGTTCCAGGGTAAAAAGACCAAATGGGGTAAATGGGCTCAAGCAGCACAACATCTGTCTAGCAAACAGAAGGCCCTAAATTCAAACTTCATAATCTCCACAAAACGACTTTGTTTTTTGCATGCCCTTAGATAAAAGCATGGTGATTTCCTAGTCTAGGATTCATAGGTCCCTGACCTATGAATTTCCATATCTCACAGTTTGGACTTCCGTATCCAGAGGGTGTCCTGCAGAAGAAGGCACCATGGACAATGAAAGTTCTCATTTTGGTGTGGCAATCGTGGGATAAGATACTCACTGGTTGACACGCAGGCCTACCTGAGACCATGTCTAGTACGCAGTGGACACTCGTTAAATGAGAGCTCACACTGATTTCTGCACTAGTGTGTTCAGTCAACACATAGTAGCACTTCCTGTAGATGTAAACTTTGTGTAAGTGTGCCTTCACAAAAATTGTGGTGTTGTACAGAGAGCAGAGTCAATGAGAGGACAATACAAGACTTTGCAGAGAAGGGAGCAATTACTCTACCTGCATGAAAGCTGCATGAAGAGGAACCATTTCACCAACCCCCAGAGGAGCAGAACAACAGAGCATGAGCCTTGGAGACATAGTTTAGAATGACTGAGAAAGAAGGGGGAACTTATTGTAGGATTCAGTGGAAGCAGTGGTTGGAGGTGTTTTATTGTGAAGGCCTGGTGATGGCACTATGGAAGCTTACTCTGCATCGTATTAACAGCAGGTTGAGTGTAGTGCTCATAATGCCCAATAGTGGTTCCCAGACTTGGGAAGCCTATGAAAATAACAATAAAATTAATTGTATTTATTGTGTGAGAAGTGAGAAAACTTCGTCATTTCATGTATTTTGTGTATAAGTGACTGTTCTTGGACCAAACAGAATAAATACAGATTTATCTTAGAGCAGCTTTTTATGAGTTGGAATAGATAGCATCCTTTTCCCCCAGCCATGTCCCATCTCATCCCTCCAATGAGACACAGTTATGAGAAATGCATGGGGGCAGCTAGCCAGAGGAATATAGCACTGATGTTATTGCTGCTGTACTACTGCTGACCGATATGGGGTTAGGGATAGGCTTTATGGGTCAGCAAAGATTTTGTGGGCCTTGTTGACTGGCACTTGTGAAACCATGGTTCAAACTCTAGAGAAGAACTTGAGTACTTTAGTTTTTATATCTGCGTTCCATCTGGTCCATTTCATTAGCTTGGATCACCTACATTTCACCTGGACTTTTGTATTTCTCTGTCTGTTATGTCCCCTTAAATGAGGGACTCCTCATTTTGTGGAACCTATGTTTACTTTCTTATGGGCCCTACCTGGACAGATTTGAAATTGATGAGAAGAGAGGACTCTGTTATTAGAAGAGCCTATGTCTTCATCTGTAAAAGTAATTTATGAAAATTCTTGAGCTCCATCAGAAACTCAATAAAGGATAGCAGGAACAAGGTTATTCCTAATAGCACATTTTTAAAAGTTAATTAATTAAATTATTTATTTATTTATTGTGCTACTCGTGAGGTTTAAACTTGGGCCCTAGGTGCTGTCTCTTAGCTTATTGCTCAAGATTGGCACTCTACCATTGGAGCCATAGCTCTACTTCTGCCTCTTTGTTGGTTAATTGGAGACAAGAATCTCACAGTGTTTTTTGCTGAACTTTGAACTGCGATCTTCAGAATTACAGTTTTTCCAGTTGCTAGGAATAGAAAAATGAACTACCAGTGCCTGGCCTGAATGCTAATACATTCTTAAAACTAGATGCTATGTGAAATAGTTATCCTTTCATCCTAGGGATTATATGTAGAGCTTTGTGCTTGCTATGAAAACACTCTACCACTTGATCCATGCCCCCAGCCCTTACGTTTATATTTTGCTTCTGAACTAGGATCTTCCTAACTTGTCCAGGCTGGCCTCAACTCTTTACCTTCTGACCTCTGCCTCCTGAGAGGCAGTGGCTGAAATTATAGGCAGTATCTGTGCCCCCATGTGATAGACTTCCCAAGATCAAGGGTTGATATAATATTAGAAGTGCCCCAGTGATATGAGACTCTGGGACACATGAAGACATTGTACAGGGGATGACTCCCATTAGCTTTCTTTGTTCCCTAAATCCTCAAGGGCACAGGTAATTATTTATTTGTTGGAATGAGCATCTGGTTGCGTCCTTGCTCCATTCCACATCACAGTCTGGCCCTATCATCTCAGTTCTTTGTAATCTATATTTCCTTTTTAAAGTCAGATTTAGACACATGGAATTTATAATCAGTACAACTATCCCTTTTGAGTTTTGAGAAGTGTGTGCACCTGTGTAACACCACCACAGAGGATAAAGTTTCTGTCAGCCACAAAGAGCTCCTTTGTTTTCTTCTGAATAATAGCCCCTGTATTCTCTCAACCTTTTCCAAAATTTCATTAAAAATTATATTAGGAAGCCATGTACTCTTTTATTTAATATATATTATATTAAATTTTATTGGAGGAAAAATAGAAACACTACATACACAGAGAAAACATCATAAAAATTCAACTGATACAGAGAAACTGAAAACCACAATTATCCAATGTAGTTTGCAACTTTCTTCTTTCTACTTTCCCTTCCCTTCCTTCCCCTTTCCTCCCCTCCCTTTCTCTCCCTCCCTTTCTCTCCCTCCCTTCCTCCCTCCCTTCCTTCCTTCCTTCCTTCCATCCTTCCACAAAATTCCTGAATCTTTTCCATGATTGCCATTTAAAGGAACTCAACAAGGAGATAAAAACAAAAAGCAAAAACCTCTTGATGGTAAAGAGAAGTCTTTTACCTATATTACTTTGAAGAACAATACTTTTATTATTTTCTACATAGGAACAATTTGGGGACATTTTCCTGAAAAGCAAGTGTTCAATATCTTTATGAACTGTTAAAGCAATTGTAAAAAGAATACAGAAATTCCCAAATAGGGTTGTGTGGAGAAACTGAGGGAAAACTTTTATGCTTAGGATTTTAGGAAGTTAGAGGAAGGATGATAGCAAAGGCATTATTCATCAACAAAGTGAAGTGTTTTGATAGGCTTCAAAAATAATTAATATAGAAAACTGGAAGCCTGTAACAACTTGCAATTGGTCCAAGTTAAAGACAGAACTGTCCAAAGAACATTTAAAGACCAAAATATGTTACAAACTACGATATAAGTTCTTGTTCCTGAAATAATTCACAATGCCTGTTGTCTTTGGTTTCTTGAAGTTTTCATATTGCACTCATTCTTACTTTGAAAGAGTTGAACTTTTTTCTTCTAGGATGTTTCTGTTGTACGACATGTTAAAATGTTCTGTTTTTAGTTATTTTTGTAAGTACTTGTTAACCAGCACAATAAATTCAGGGCTATGCCACATGCACACATCTCACACTAATAAATAAAAATTTGTTCAAATCATGAAGGTTAGAAAAATACTTAGCCACTATCTCTTCATTTCATATGTATAGATATATACATACTCATTCATATATATGTAATTTTTGTACATGGTAGTGGGTCTCATGACATGCATATATGTTCTTTGATCATATTCAACCACGACTATACTCTCTTGTCTCTCTTCCCTGTTTTCACTGATCCGTTCTCCCGTTCTTCCCAAATAGTCCCTCTCCTGTTCTCTCCTGTTCTTCTTTTCAAATAGTCCCTCTTTCCACTAGTTTTGTCTATTTTGTTTAAATATAGATTCCATATATGAGTGAAAACATGAAGTACTTGTCTAACTCTGGAATATGTGTGTGTGTGTGTGTGTGTGTGTGTATAGAAAGAGAGAGAGGGAGAGAGAAAGAGAGAGAAAGAAAGATCATCCTTGCCCTCCATTTTTTTTTTTTTACTTTTTGTTAGTGAAATCTTAGGATTGGGATTAGGTCATATAAATATGTGTATATAAAAAGCTACACTATACTATTTTGTATTGTCAAGATCACTATCTGCTCTACATTATAGCTAACACATGGTTCTTGTCTTTTTAGTTATCCTGGTATCTTCTTGTGGTTTTATTTTGTATTTCCCTGTTAGGTACATAGTGATGTTAACTATGTTAGATGTTGAATACTTTTTTATGTGTTCGGTTTGCTTGTTCATTTGGTGAAAAATCTGTTCAACTCTTTGGCCCATTTAATTATTTTATATTATTTTTATTTCATTTTATTTTTGTTATCTTTAAGTAGCTGTGTATAGGGTTTTTTTTTTTTGGGTCCGGTCATGGGGCCTGAACTCTGGGTCTGGGCGCTGTCCCTCAGCTCTTCAGCTCAAGGCTAGCGCTCTACCACTTGAGCCACAGCGCCACTTCCGGCTTTTTTCTTTTTGCTTATGTGGTGCTGAGGAATTGAACCCAGGGTCTCAGGCATGCAAGGCAAGCGCTCTACCACTGAGCTACCTTCCCAGCCCCTGTATAGGAGTTTTAATTCAACAAATTGGTACTTTTTAGAAAAAGAAAATGGGTTGTGTTCTTCTTGATGTAAGGTACTATTTTCATACAGATTTAGGTTTCAGAAATCCTGATAGATGGAAGTCTGAGGAGATTGCAAAACCTTAGACATTTGAGATTTCATTTTTTGGGGGGGGGGTTAGTCGTGGTAGTAGGAGAGAGCTAATATTGGGCATTTATCATCTGCCACTCACAAAACCAGATAGATTCACATGGGGAGGTCTTATTTTATGCTCTACAGTCATCCCGAGAAATAACTATTACCAGTCCCAAAGTCACAGAGCTAGCATATGGCAGAGTAAGGATTTAATTTTAAGTCTACCAGACTGTTATTCCACTTCCTTTGGTGAGACTTCAAGTCTTCTTCAAAACTACTGGTTTGTTTCCCAGTACTCACTGTGATAGGTGTTTTTCACGTAGCCCTCAGGTGAAATGACTCTACTAGCATGGATAGGCAAATCCGAACACTGAGCTTAAGGCAAAAGAGAAGGGTTTTGGGATTTTATTTCAGTCCTGAAAATTACTGTCAACTTCAGAAGTTAGCTTATTGAGAATTCTCCAGAGAATTTTTGAAGGTTTGAGGTTTATGTTTTACCTGTCAGTATGCAAAGATGTCCATTTCTCTCAGAAAAACTGTGCTGTCATGGTTACCCAGGTTGTGTGTGTTTGTATGTGTGTGTGTTTAGATTAGGTGAATGTAAGACCCCAGTTCAAATGTTAGTTTTGTTCTCATTAACTCTGAAGACCTTGGGCAAAGTATGCAAACACTCTAACTTAGATTCTTTTATTAATAAACATAATAATGAAATTAAGAAAAAGAAATTACTGATAAGGCAACAAACTCATCCCACAAACTCAACCCAGAGCATGGAAAGTCTTTCACCCAGGAAACAGTGGGTGTAAACATAGGCAGTTTTTCAACCTATTTACAGATGCTTGTAACCTATTTACAGACTCTTAGATTGTGATTGAAGTCCCCTTCCCTTGTTCATACAGATTAGTAGTTAATTATAGTCTTCTTTCAGCTCACCCTAGAGTAGGCATTTGCCTATATCATTTGGAGCTGACATACAGGTAGAACCTGACATCATCCTTGCTCTCAGTCTACAGCTTTCCTAATGACAACTTATTGGAATCAGGTTTGTAGACCTCTGACCTAAATCCTAGGAATCCAAAGTTAGGTTGGGCCAGTAGCTCTCATGTACCAAATAAAGAGACACAGTGGAAGGCAAAGAAAAAAATATTGCATGGCAGTCAATGGGAAGACAGCTCTTCAGTACATCTTCAACCATCTCTAGGAATATAGACATTGGTTTCAGGTTAAACAGGGAGAATTGGGAAAAGGAGTGAGTGCATAGTTTAAAAGTCCTGGTCAAGGTATGGCCTGGTTGACCATTATTTTAGTGTTTTTTTTTTTTTCTGGCAGAGTTTCAGAGAAGTTATTCCTTTGTCACTGGGACAGAATAGGAACAAGTTGCCTGGCACTTTTTTTTTTTTTTTTACAGTTTTTTCCTTTTAAGATAATAAGACAGCATTGCTTGTTTCAGGGTCAGTTTGACTTTCTTCATGAGACTTATCAGTGAATCCTGTTTTTCCTGGAGCCCAAGGTGTTTGTAAAGTGACTGCAGCAGGGGATAGATCAAATCAGAGGGACTCTGTCTAGCTTTTAGTTCATTTACAGGCCCAGCAAAATCATCTTTCAAGTTGCTTCTTACATCCTCACTTTCCTACAAAGATCAGTGCTCAACATTCACATCTTCAGTTTTTTTTCCTTACCTAGTAGTTGATAGACACAGGAAGATATTTAAATTCAAAATAAGTGAAAAATATCAATTCCTTATTTTCAATAGCTATAGTCAAGTGCTCAGAAGTTCATGTATGATATATATTTGACAGCATAGACAGGGAACAATTTTATCATTGCAGAAAGTTCTACAGCTATGGAAAAGACTGTGAGTTTGCTTCTCCTGGCCTGTTTCAGTCATTGGTCACTGAAATATCTCTGATGGGACACTTGACAAGAATGGAGATTTCCCAACTTCTCTAGGTTTGCTTTACGTTCTTTATTTTTTATTGTACAGGTGATATATAGAGGGGTTTCAGTTACATAAGTCAGGTAATGAGTAAATTTCTTTTTCAACAGTGTCACCTCATCCTCATTTTTCCTGTTTTCCCCCTCCTGACCCCCCCTCCTCTACAAGTTGTATAGTTCATTTTCAACAGTGTCTAGAAAGTATCACTGCTGAATTAATTCACCCTTTGTCTCACCACCATTTCTGTGCTCCCCTTCCCCTCCTCAAATCAGATAAACTTGCATAACAAGATAAAGGGTACAGAAATAAAAAACAGTGACAAAAGGGGAAAAACAGAAAAAAAGTAAAATAAAAATCCTCTTGTTTTCATTTCTCACAGTTCATTTTAATAAGCATTATTTATATGATCATATGCATATATCTATCAAAAACATACCTAGAGCTCAAAAATTTAAACTCCTCCACAACAAATCCTCGAAGAAATAATCACCCCATTAATAAGTGGGCTAAATAACTAAATAGACACTTCTCTGTAGAGGAAATAAGAACGGCCAATAGACACATGAGGAAAGGTTCAACATCTCTGGCCATAAAAGAAATGCAAGTCAAAATTACATTGAGATTCCACCTCACCCCAATTAGAATGGCCATTATTAAGAAAACAAATAATAACATATGTTGGTGGGGATATGGCCAGAAGGGAACACAACTATACCGTTGAATATAAACTGGTTCAACTACTCTGGGAAGCAGTATGGAGGTTCCTCAGAGACTTTATGAGTGGACAGTTGAATCACTACATCCTCTAGACATTTACTACTGGTAGTTTCCCTACTGTGAGGTAGTGTGATGGCACTTACTGTTAGGGGACACAGGCCAGGGAATGTGTCCCAGAACCCAAGTGTAATGCTGTCACAGAGCTCCATAATAATGCAATAATAATGCAGCAAACAGATTTTGAATGATGTAATACATTAAAAAGTACTCAGCTATGCTACTTGAAAGGTGTCCAATCTTCACCTCTGAATGAATAAAATTCTAAGTGCCTCATGATTTCTATTGGTTTCAGGTATGTATACAAAAGAAAAAGAAAGGATATGAAAAAAAATTCTGATAATAGAAAGCACCCTTTTAGCCCATTTTGTTTTGCTTTCTTTTTCTTTTTTTATACATAAGAAAGAAGAGTGGTGGTTTTAAGACCGGAGGAAGAACTGGGGCATTAGTTCTACTGGATCCTAAGAGAGACTTGCTGTGTTTTTGTGGAGCACATTATGGGAGTGTCAGCAGGGAAGGAGACAGGAAAATGGCTTAGGGTAGATTTGGTGAATTTCCTCCCTGTTAGCTTGGATGGCAATTTGAATGACACCTTGAAGTGGTCTAAAACTCTTTTATTTACGAATCCAGTTATCTGAGAAACCCCCTAGGCATCACATTCAGATTGTAGCAATGCACAGAAACCAATGAGAGAGATGTGAGCTCTCTTCCTTCCCTGCAGTGGCTGATAATCTGGAGCAGAAGTGAAAATACAACTAACAGAACAATAACTAAGAAGAAAAAGGTTTATGGCTAATTCAGTAAGAAGACTCTTTTCTGCTACTTTCATGTAACACTAAAAGAAGTATTAAAGACATACAGAAAAAAATGAATATATTTTCCAGAAGTTAGAATTGTAGCCAAGGGAACTCTAACTGTTCGTTAAGCCTTAGCCTTCTTACTTCATTATGCTTGAACCAAAGGTGTGAAGTTGACACACTAAGGAGGCTACTTTCCATCCCTGAGATTTGTGGGGAAAAAGATGTTCTCCTGGCTTCTGTATGTCACAATCAAGCAGCTTGATGTTTATGAAGAGGCTTGAATAAGGAGTGTAGGTGAAAGAAAGTAATGGGCTTTTAACTTTGTGACCATCTTACATACCTTCGCATGCTCACTCCTCAGACATCTGTGTTATTTTATTGAAGACACTCCCCTCAGAGTTATGCCCATTTGTTGTAATTCAGTTCATAGGTGATTTGGAATTCAAAGAAACATTATTTGAGTTATAGTTTCTGAATTTTGTGTCTATGGCAGTATCAAGGTGTCATGTGTTGCTTTGCTCTTCTGTTTCTCTCCAGTGAAGGAAGAAGAGGAAGACTAACTAACTAAATAGATAAATAAATAAAAGAGGGAAAAGCACTATGAAGGACCTTACATTTCATAGCTCTTATAATGTCCGGAGATTGATAATAAGTCTTTATTGTCATACATCAATTTAATTGCGGCCTAGAGCAACTCTTAAGTCTATAAGATGGAGATTATTTCTATGTAAATTATTATCACATCCTTCCCTCTGTATTTACTTCAAAATAGTTTTCCTTTTGGTATCAGTTATAGGGCAAGTATTTTTTTTTGAAAATCTTAAATTAGACTTGAACAGGGTTCAGTACAGGGTTAATTTTATGCTGTGTTAACTATGAAGATCTACACTTCTTCATGGCCAGACTGTATCAGAGGTACAACAGTTTGACAGATGGCTATTCCAGCTGAGGGTCTGATCACTCTCTAGAAAACAGCCTGGATTTCTGCTGCTGATGCATCAGAAAAGCAAGCATGGTCATTGATTTGGAGAGTTACAAGGATCACACAGGAACAGCCACATTTTCATCTTCACTACAGAAAGATGGAGATATATACACATATATATGTCAAATATATATATTATTTGACATAATCTTTCCAGGATGAATTCAAAGCTAAAAAGAACACACTGTAACACACACAAACATACACATGCAATTATTTGTTAAGAGAATATTTTTATTTTTAGTGTGATATGTAAGAAATAATGTGCCATAATAGACTCCATAGCAGATTGGGCTACTTACTTTATTTTATACTATTTTATTTTGTCCTGATTACATACAAGAGGCTGTCCAACATCGTTGTCGAATCAGAGTGGGGCTTGGGAACTCTAGAGTTGAAAAGCGAGTCACTCTGTCTGTGATGTTTTCTGCATACTCAGATTCAGGGAAGAAAATCTGGGTCCTGTAGCCAAAGATGACAGTGAAGAGAAAGTAGCTCAGGGGGATTTTCTGAAGAAAGTATTGGTCTTCCTTTTAAGCATGCAGTGATTAAAAACTGACCAGACATTCAGCTGCTTTGCCTTGGAAAGGAATAGATTTTGCTTCCAGCTGTATGGATATTTGGGTTTTACAGGTAGAATGAAATACTCACTTTTTTTTTTAGTAAGTTAAAGGCCACTTTCTTTTTGCAGTTTTCATTACTTCTATTATTTGTACTTTTTGTTTTTTTAATGAATTTCAGAACATTGCACAAAGGAGTTATAAATTAATGCTTCCGTCTAGGTGTCCAGTGCTTGCTGTCCACTCACACTTTCCATCCTTCTCCTACATCCTGTCCGTTCCCTGCCCCCAGGCTCTCTTCACAATTTGTGCTTCCTTTATCACATACATACATTGTGAGCTCTTGCTTTATTTGCTTTTTTGTTGTTGTTGTTGGTCATGGGGCCTGAACTCTGGGCCTGGGTGCTGTCCCTCAGCTCTTGAGCTCAAGGCTAGCACTCTACCACTTGAGCCACAGCGCCACTTCTGGCTTTTTCTGCTTATGTGCTGCTGAGGAATCGAACCCAGGGCCTCATGCATGCCAGGCAAGCACTCTACCACTGAGCCATTTTCCCACTCCTTTATTTGTTTTTTTATTCACCTATCCACTTCAACTCCCTTTCCCCTTATAATCTTATTTTAGCTTCTGGCATTTATTTTATTAACTGGTCATTGTTCACAAGGTTTACTTCATGGAGATTCACTCCTGCATACACTATATTTGGGCCAACCATATCACATATGTGAGCATATACTTCTATGTATGATTATTTGGGAGGTTGCATTTTGGGTCTAAGATTCATACATAAGAGAAAATATGTGCCGTTTGTCTTTCTGGATCTGCCTTACTTCACTCAGTATGATGTTTCCCTAATCTATCCATTTCCTTGCAAATGACATAGTTACATTCTTCCTGGTGCCTATATAAATTCCATTGTGTGTGTGTGTGTGTGTGTGTGTGTGTGTGTGTGTGTGTTTGTGTGTGTGTGTGAATCACATTTTAAAAATGTACTCATCCATTATTGGGCCTCTGCACTCTTTCTATAACTTGACCGTTGTGAACTGTCCTTTGATGCACATGGGTTTGTAGAAGCCTTTGTTGTTTCCAGATATGCAGTCTTTTGGATAAGTGCCCAAGAATGGTTTTTCTGGATTATAAAGTATCTCTACATTTAGTTTTAGAAGTATCTCCCTGCAACCACTTCATAGTGGTTGCACTAGTTACATTTCCACCAGCAGTGTATTAAGGTGCATTTATCCTAACAACCTTGCAAAGTACAAAATCTTAAGAGCAGTTTTTATCTGGGAGGAAAACTCAGACATTCATCAATATCTGCAACCACTCCTCGTTCTCACAACCTTTGGTGGGGTGTTCCTTACATTTGCAATATGGAATCAAGAATGTAGATAAATATGCCATTGTGTGCGGCATAGCTGTCCCACAGCAGGGAGTTACCTTAAATGCCAAGAGTCTCTGAAACCTTGGATAGGGAATGTTCTAAATTATTAGGGTCTTGCATTTGTGTATACTTGACAAGAAAAATATTTTGAGGGGACATTTTTTTTAAATGGAGAAGGTTCAAGGATTTTCTTTGTTTTGGATAATCAGGCCCCAGGTCTGTGGCTTCATACTTTTTCCAGATCTAAATCTATAAGAGTAGTTTGAGGAAAAATTTCCTTGCACAAACAATTATATAATTGAGATTTTTTCTGGGACTCTTTCTGCTGGTTTGGAGATGAGACAGTCTCAGACCATAACCTAACTTTATCTCAAGGCGCGCACGCGTGCACACACACACACACACGCACACGCACACACACACACGCACACACACATGCACACACACGCACACACACATGCACACGCACACACACACAATTTTGCGTTTCTAGAACTGTGAATTCAAAACCTCTGTTACCCTTTTCTTACTGTGTACAATATGGATTAATCTATGCTTATGAGTTTTCAAATGAGATAAACCATTGTATCTCAAAAAATTCATCTAAGCCAGGAACCTGTGGCTGAAACCTATAATCTTAACTTTTCAGGAAAGCTGAGATCTGAGAATCTAGGTCAGTCAGAAAACTCTGAGACTCTTATTTCCAATTAGCCATAAGGGAAAACAAAAACCAAAGAAACTAGAAGTGGAATTGTGCTTAAGAGGAAGATCACCAGCCTTGAGCAAAAATGCTTTGGGACAGCACCCAGGCCTCCAATTCAAGCCCCAATATTAGAACACAAAAAGACAAACAAATATTTCTATTTGGTGAATGCATGCATACATACACACAATTCCTTAATTCTTAAATGGTATAATCTAAAGCTAAGAACACTTAGCACTGTAAAGCGTGAGCAAACAACCAAATCAGGTTTCTAAAGTATGGCTAAACTCGGTGCGCTTAAAAATAATTAAATAAGTGCACAGCCCAGGCTCTAGTCTTTAACTTTGATAAGTATGAATTAAGGGACATTTGACTAAATTTGTTTGGTATTGCTTAAATCTTGAAAAATTTAATCTATCAAATTTATTATTATGATTTACTCTACAAAGTGTTTATTACCCAATCAGTGTGAAATGGCCAGGAAGGAACCACAAATCATTTACTACACTCAGAGCCCAGAGTGAGAAGTATGATATTCTATTGGAAAGATTCGCAAAGGTTTTTCACCATGGCCAGATAGTAAACTGTTCTGGGTTTGTCTGAACACTAACACTCCTGTTACCATGGTGTAGAGCATTGGTAAATACATGGATGTGGTCATTCTCCAGCCAAACTTTATTTACAAAATCAGATATTGAGTCCAGGTTACATAGTGTGCTGACCTCTGCTTTATTTAACCCATGAACCTTTGTCATGGACAAATACAATTTCATAAAAAGAAGAGGAGTAGATACGTAACCTTAATTCTATATATAAAGACTCCCTCTTGGTTATCGTAAGAAGTTAACAAAGACAAGGAGGATGTCATATCTACTAATAGATTTTGTTTAATTAAAGGCACTGTATTGCAGTATATGAGGAAGTCATCTAATAGGATCTGTTAGGTTATTATCAAAATATCTCATCAATTTAATATTTGATAGATTTCAGAAGAATTAGGTTTGGGGTTTTTAAAAAAGGGTCAGCTGTTTCAAAAGAAGATGCTCAGATGGTGGCTCACATCTGTAATCCTGGATGCTCAGGAAGCTGAGATCTGAGGATTCAGGTTTGAAGCAAGCCTATGTGAGCTGGCTTTAAAGATGGATATGCTTAGCTTCAATTAACTAGCAAAAAGCCAGAAGTACAGATATAACTCAAATAGTAGGCACAAGCCTGGAGCAAAAAAGCTGAGCAAGATGGTTAAAATCCTGAGTTCAAGCTTAAGTGTTGGTGAATGCACACACACACACACACACACACACACACACAATTGGACTTGAATTGTGCTTTGGGTTGCTGATCAGAATGGCATGTGTGTATCAGACATTGTTGGAGTCTGTCCTTGCTAGTAAGTATGGCATGGCATCATCTTGAGGAGGCTTTCTGACGTGGGATGTATTATTATGACTTGTCAGTGTATCAGCAAATACGATGTAAGAGAAAAATAAGCCACCACAGGGTCTTTGCTTTTTGTTCCTCAGTAGTCACGCCAACATGATCAAACACTGTGGCACTTCCAACAAGCCAGCAAGTTGCAATGTGGAGGCAATGAGAGAGAATTTTTTTTTCATCTCTTAAGTGCCCTCAGTCAAGAAAGATAAAGCTGAAGTAGTTTTGTGTGAGAGTTCTCAATCATGGGATGCGAGAAGTGCAGTGTGCTGTAGAGCAACAGAAGCATAAAATTGCCCTGAAGTCTTCATTTTATGTGAAATGTGAAGCTCTTAAGAAACAGTCTCCGATTGCCTAGATGAAATAAATGCTAGCTTCAGTTAGTCATGTCCTCCCCCTCCCTTCCATTCTGCCTGTCACCATACCACACACACACAATGAATGAAACCTTTAAATCTGCTTTTCACATTGATAGATAAAACTTCTCTTACCTTGTTTTAAAAAAGACAGTTACTCAAGGCACAGGAAGCTCATGCCTGTAATCCCACCTACTCAGGAGGCCAAGATCTGAAGATTGTGGTTCAAAGCTTGGGTAGGCAAATCCATGAGACTTTTATCTCCAATTAACCACCAAAAAGCCAGAAATGGACCTGTGGCTCAAGAAGTAGAGTGCCACCTTACTCAGGGACAGGATCTAGGTCCTGAGTTCAAGCCCTGGGAGTGGCACACAGCAAAGTTACAAAGAACTGATATCATCTTATGTCTCAGCTGGAGAATAGGACCATGATACATGTCACGGTCCATTTTCCTATTTTCAGGAGGTATTCAAAGGGATTAGTAATCAAATCTTTTGTGCATATGCTTTGTCTCTGAATCTCTTAGTGTCTTTGTCTCTGTTAAAAAAGCTACTTTCTGTTCACCAAGTATTGCTGCATAACAAATTACCCTCTACATTTACAGCTTAAAATAGATACTTAATGTTTATCTTGACTTCTGTGACTTTTGAATCCAAGCAGCTGAAAGTTCTGGACCAAGCTCTTTCACAAAGTTGCAGCACAGATGTGAGCTTTGACTATATCATCTAAAGGTTAGATACAGACTAGAAGATGGACTTTCAAGGTGGCCAGTCTTGTAATAAGAACGGAAAGATATCTTGAATAAATATACATTCTTAGTATTTCCTTGCATAGAGATAGAAACTTAAGATCCATGAAGACCACAGTGAACCTATATTTTTCATGTAAATAGAGAGGAATGTGAGCATTAATGAGGATTTCACCAGTTAATCTTTTTTCACTATTAAAGATACCTGTCAAGTTTAAGGTCTGGGTTTTATAATGGGTGCTAGTGATTAAATTTTGAAAAATCCTCTTAAAGGGCTGAGGTTATGTGTATCTAGATTTTCTTGTTGTCTCTGGCTTAGTATTTTACACTCTGGTCTTCTTGATTCAAATCTTTGTATTTCCCATAACTTTCCTCTATGAATTGGATTTAATTGCCTTAAAAATTAAATTATATATATATATATATATATATATATATATATATAGTCTCAAACACAAATAAAACTTTACTTCTGATGCATATCATAGTATATGATATGTACTCCTGGTCAGTGGGTGGCTGTTCTTTATGCAGTGACACACTTCATCTTTTGTTCAGCCATCTTTGACAGCCAAATTTTTATTTACCTTCAGCCTGTGGAAGGAGCAAGTGTATAGATGGCAGAATCACTTGTTTTTCTGGGCAGAAAATGAAGAACTAGTCATCCAGTGATGGATAGTACTGGTGGGCACTAAGATCTAGCTACACAGAATGGCTGGTGCTAGTGAGACCTGCTAAGAACTGGAAACTAGCCACACAAAAATGGCTAGTGAAGGTGGGAACTAAAAAGTAGTTATATAGCATTGCTGGTATTGGTGGGAATTAGGAACAATTTACATGGGCATAGTTGGTGCTGGTAGGAGCTAAAAATACTACTTATACAGCAGTGCTTGTCTTGGTAGGATTCCCAACTAGTACGATAGTGATGGCTGGTCCCAGGGAAATGTATCCATTCATGGAGCAGTTACATCCCAAATTCTAGTTCTCTAGATAGAAGATAGAAGATGTTAGTCTTCAGAACTTGGCCTTCCATGAAACATCACATTTTGGAATTTTTATTGCTTTATTTTGCAAGTAAAATTAAAAGTAATATCTATATTATAATCACAATAAAAATATAGCAAGAATCATATGATTTCAAAATATGTTTCACTTTTTTTTTTTTGGTCTGGTCCTGGGGCCTGAACTCTGGGCCTGGGTGCTGTCCCTCAGCTCTTCAGCTCAAGGCTAGCGCTCTACCACTTGAGCCACAGAACCACTTCTGGCTTTTTTTTTTTTTTTGCTTATATGGTGCTAATGAATCAAACCCAGGGAAGGCAAGTGCTCTACCACTGAGCCACCTTCCCAGCCCCATGTTGTACATTTTTATAATCTTAGTATATAAATGGAGTGGGGAGGGTCATGGCTTTGAATTGATAAGTATAAATATCCACTATCCTTTCCAGACAGATTCTTGAATAATGTAAGGTTTTCAAAATATTACCTCTTCCATAGAGAACAATCAGCTTGTTTATAGAAGTATTCTAGGACTTAAATTCATGTCACTTCTCCTAATTAGGCTCTAGTTCACATATCTCACCAATGTCTTTGGTTTCTAATTTTACATGGTCATCAGATATTTGATATACTTTTGGGCCTTTGTCCTGGCTTTTATAATTGTTACTGTTATCAGCAACACCACTTGTCCAATACTTACTAGGGCCAGGCTTTGACTTAGTTGTTTATCTTATGTATTCTTATTTAATCCCAGCAAACCAGTGCAAGGCAAGTAACACCATCCTCATTTAACCATTATGCTAGCTAGTTGAGTTTGATTTTGAAGCACCCTTAGTGATAGGCTTGGGATTTAAATGCATTCTATCCAGTACAAAGTCTTATCCTTTATTCTGCCTTATATTAGACCTCAGACTAAATGCAGTGCAATAAACTTACTAGTCCCTTTTTTTGTCAGTTGTGGGACTTGAACTCAGGGCTTGGGCACTGTCCCTGAGCCTAAAGGCTAGCATTCTATCTCTTGACCCACAGTGCCACTTCTGGTTTTATAGTGGTTAATTGGAGATAAGAGTCTCAGGGACTTGCTTGCCTAGACTGGCTTTGAACTGCAATCCTCAGATTTCAGCCTCCTGAGTAGCTAGGGTTACAAGCATGAGCAACTTGCCTGACTTTTTCTTTTCATGTTTTCAGAGTAAGTTAAATTATTATTATTTTGGGGGGGTTGGTCATAAGGCTTGAACTCAGGGCCTGGGTGCTGTCCCTGAGCATTTATTACCCGAGTCTAGTGCTCTTCCACTTTGAGTAGCTTGACTCTTGAGTAGTACAGATGTGAGTAGTATAGATGGAGCTTACTTACAAACTTCTTACTCATTAAGTCACATTGTAGAGATGTCTTCCTACTCCTTTTAAAATCAGTCCTTGTCCCAACATGGCCTTTCTGACTTCTGAACTTCTGTTCATGTTCTTTTATGTGGTGCTTCTTCAATGCTTATAAATTTTTAAATTTAAATTTTATTATCAAGGTGATGTATCTTTCATAGAACATGTGTCTCCTTTTGAATATATCTTTGGCATGCTGAAGAAAATGGAGCACTGGGGCAGCAACCACTTTGGCTTTGTAGAAGAGATCCAATCTTGTCTGACCAGGAGTGCCAGCATTGATAACTCTTGTGAAGGCAGTTTAGAAAGAATTTACCTATTACCAATGTTAGCAAGGCTTTCTTTCTGCCACACCACCAACTCATCAATAAGCTGGTAAGTGGATGCAGTTGATACAGATTTTCCCACTTGCTAGACTTGCAAACTTATGTTATCTTTGACAGCTCTTTTCTTTTTCTAGCTTTACTAAGCCATCCTTTAAAAGTAATAAAAAGAATAGCACTTCAAGCAAGACAACTCTAAGTTGCCCTGACCCAGAAACTTCAGAGTTGTATGTGTTGTTTGATAAATTAGTCTTTTTTCAAAACCTAATGTGAGCCAGGTGCTGATGGCCTGCACCTCTAATCCTAGCTACTCAGGGGGCTGAGATCTGAGGATCATTATTTGAAACCAGCCTGGGCAGGAAGGTCTGTGAGACTCTTACATCCAATAAACTACTCAGAAAAAGCCGGAAGTGGCACTGTAGAGCCAATGGTAGAGAGCTAGCTTCAAGTAGAAAGAATCTTAGAGACAGTGCCCAGGCCTTGAGTTCAAGCCCCAGGACTGGCAAAATAATAATAATAATAAAAATAAAAATAATAATAGTAAATATATATCTAATGTGAGATAATAATCTTTTACTGTATGAGTATTCAATGGAAGGCTGATTTTTCTCACCCAATAAACCTGAAGATTGTTGACTGCTAGTGTTGGTTCAGGAGGGCCCTATGATACTACAGTATAATGTCTATGATTTTCTTGTCTTTTGTCTCATGGTGACAAGAGGGTTTCTGCAACTCCAGATATCATATTGGAATGCAAGGTGAGAGGAGGAGACAAGTTGTTAGCTATGTTTCCTCTGATAGCTGCAAAACAAAGCTGACTTAGAAACTCCCCCCACAATTTTTCACTGGTATTTCATTGGCCCGACTGTCACATGCTCATTCCTAGTTTCAGAAATGATTAGCTGGGTTCCCCAGAATTATCAGAGGTGTTGAACAATGAGCGAGTACTTGGGAAAGATCCCAAAGAATGTAATCATTACCTTACTTATGTAGCTGTAACCCTTCTGTGCCTCACGAATAGAATAGAATAGAATAGGAATAGGATAAGATAGAATAGAATAGGATAGAATAGGATAGGATAGATGCGAAGTGGAGAAAAGGTATGCAGTGTCCCAAAAGAATAGCAGGCTTTGTGTTTGCGGAAATCTGATGGCTCTAAAAGAGGTAGAGATCATGAGGTTCGGAGAGTGTTAAGACTGAGACAAGACATTAAAAAAGTCTTTGAGCCAGGCATAGGTGGTCCTTGCCTGTAATGCTAGTTATTCAGGAGGCTGAAATGTGAGGATCATAGTACAAAGCCAGCCTCGAGTAGGCAAGTCCATGAGAATCTCACCTTACATTAACCACCAAAAACCTGGAAGTAGAGGTGTGGCTCAAGTGGTGGAATGCCAGCCTTGAGAAAAGAAGCTATGGGATAGTGCCTCTGACCGGAGTTCAAGCCCTGGTACTGGCACAAGGAAATACAAATTGCAAATTAAAAGAGTCTTTGAGGGGCCTTGTAGAAGCAGGAAAGTCCTTATATAACAGACAGAAATGGTCTCCCAGGGGATGAGATAAAGAAAGTATGGTTTTGAACTGTAGCAAAGAAGTAGCTGATTCAGGTTAGGGATATGGGGGATGGATCATCAGCCTGAGGAGGAGAAGAAAGCTTTGAACAGTGAGCCACATGTTGTACTCAGGTGCATGATAGTATTGTTAAGTGGAAATAAGGCTTGGTGGACAAAGAGCAGGATGCTCTGGAAGGAAGATAATAATTTAGTTTTAGATACGGAGAACTCAGTGACCTTTAAGATGTGTAGATATTGGTAGTTCAATTCTGAAGGAAGATTCGAAATGGAAGCTGGCATTACTCTGGGGCCACATGCTCCCTGGCGGTAAGCAAGTAAATGAAGGGATCTGCAGAGGATAAAAGGAAAGGAAAGGTGGTATGTTGAGAGGAGAGAATATCCAGTGCTTTAGTCTTCAAGTGTGTGCGTGGGGGAGGTAGAAGCTACTGACACCTAATCATAGGTAAAGTTTGAGCTTTCTCACATTTGCCATTCCATTTGTGGGAGTGTACCCTTGTTTAGACCCTCATTTCCTTGCTTTCTGAATAACTCCATCTAACTTTCTATCTGTTTCAAACAAAGTAGCAAGTTTATCTTCTCTAAAAGAAGTTTCCTAAAATAAAAACTACTACATTGTTTTCTACCTCCAAAGCAGTGTAAACCCCAGCCTGAGAAAAATTATAAAATACTAATACATAACAATAAGAAGAGAAAAACTATCATAACTGAAGGTTTATTACCCAGTGATAAGTACCACCAAGGCCTTGGCATATTTTCTTCACTGGTATTTTTATTTACTTATTTTTAATTTTTATTTTTTTATGCCATTCATGGGGCTTGAACTCAGGGCCTGGGCACTGTCAGTAAGCTTTTGTGCTCAAGGCTAGTACTGTATCACTTTGAGCCAGAGCTTCAATTCTGGTTTTCTGGTGGTTGAGACTTTCTTACCCAGGCTGGCTTTGACCTGCTATCCTCAGATCTCAGTCTCCTGAGTAAATGGGATTAGAGGCATGAGCTTGGTGCCTGGTTTCATCACTATTTTCAAACACACACAAGTGGACACAATTGAACATAAATTATAACACTTTGTATCTACACTATATTGCAGATTGCTTTCTTAAATATCATATAATAGTATCATGTAATTTTCTAGGTAAACAAATATGTTTCTGCTGGGTGCTGGCTCACATCTGTAATCCATGCTACTCAGGAGGCTGAGATCTGAGGATCACCATTTGAAGTCAGCCTGTGCTGACTCTCATTTCCAATTAATTAGCAGAAAGTTGAAAATGGAAGGATGCCAGCCTTGAGTTGGGAAAGCCTCATGAGAGCATGGGTTGAAGCTCCAGTACAGTACCCACTCAAAACCAAACAAAAACAACAAAAGGAGAAGAGCATTTACTTTTCATAGACTGCTATTCCCCTTATATGTACATATAATTTTACACAATTACTTTCTTAATGTTGAACTTCTAAGTTGCTCCTAATTTTTCTCTTGTACACAGGCATGCAGAGAACGTTATTGTAGACAAATGTCAGTGCACATTAGTGCGTAAACCTGTTTTGTTTTTGTACCGAGGTTTTAACTTAGGGCCTCATGCTTGCTGAGCTTGCTTGCTCACAGCTAGTGCTCTACCACTGGAGTCATACCTGTACCCTGACTTTTTGCTGATTATTTTGGAGATGGGGACTTTTCTGTCCAAACTAATTTCGAATCACTAGTGCCAGGCTCTGGGTAAATCTTAATGTTGTCAGAAAATATCTTTACGATCTGTAGAGAGGGACCACTGGGTCTTCTGATACCATGTTGGGAGTTACTTCAAGCTCTCCCCACCCAGTCTACCTCAGAGGCTCCACGAAGGATGGTGGTTCACTTTACAAGTGATGCAATCCTGCCTCTTTGTACTTCTCTGCCTGCGAACGGTTCTCATGAAGCAGAGGTTTTACTGAGGAGCCACGGAAGCACTTGGTGGGCTGGGAAGAGGGCACAGCAGATGAAGCTAAAGAGAAAGGCAGAACAACTTAGTTAAGTCTTTTCCCGTGAAGGAAGAGCTTGCCACCCTAGCAGAGTCAACTGCTCGCCTCCAAGACCAACGAGAAGAAGCCTGTTAAATCTCTTAGGTAGGGTATTTCAGTTCTGCAAATGAAATAAAATCATTTCCTGGTAGTGGAGGCTATGAAGCTTTGATATGTGTTGATGGGTGTGACTTGGACATCTGTGGGAAGCTTTAAGCACTCTTAGACTGTCCTCTGGCAAGAGGGAAGTAGAGCTTCTTACAATGAGGTGCTCCTCTTGGGGACCTCTTCCAGCTGCTGCTCAGCTGGGAGGTCACTCTTCAGCCTGGGAACTGCACCATTACTCAAGGTTTATTGTGCTCTGGCCAGGTGATCATTAAGCTGGGTTTCTGTGTATGTTTGGGAGCTACTCTGCAGAACAGATTGAAATGGGAAGTTATTTTTCCACTTCAATTCCTTTGTGCACAAATCTTTGTGAGAAAGAGATTAGTGCTGTTTATTGTTACGACTTTTATGTTTTTTTTAAATAGCTAGAAGCTTTACCCATCAACACAATTTCCAATTCTTTATGAAAGATCACAGGGAGTCACATATAATCTCTATACCCAGGGTTCCTCTAAATGACACAAGTCTTTCTCTCTCCTCACAAAAACATGCTGATTTTAATCTGCTTCTTCTATTTCTTTCCCTTTTTAGTTTGTTATCTTTAAATAGTTGTACAAAAGAGGTTTCAACATGTCCATTTATATATAATTCATCTTGATCAGTGTCATCTCTATCCATCATTCTCTCCATTCCATCTCTCTCCTCTCTACCAATCTATTTCTTCATTTTGTAAAGTTTGAGCTTTCTTTGAAAGCTTTTCTCTTCCTGCTTCTCCCTTCTCCCTTTTCCCTTCTCCTTTCCCTCTCTCTTTCCCTCTCCATCTACCTTTCCCTCCTCACATCTCTGTCTAAATGCCTGAAATAGAAAGTACAGACCAGCTTCTGAATATTTTTTCCTTCTAAATAAAAGATCACAAGAGGTGCCTGAGGAGATTTAGATCTTTGGAAAACTAAAACGAGCACTTTAATTCATTCTTCTGGGACAAGAAGGGAGGCCTATTTTAGGGAGGCCTTGTGATTTTCTTTTATTTTTTTCCTTTAAATATTTTGTTAGTGAGCACAGATTAAATTGTCTATTGCTGCATCCATAGTAATATGTCATTAATGCATGAGGAAGGGAAAGGTTTTGCTTCAAAGAGCTGCAACCATTTTTCAGTGATGGAAACAAATTTAAAAACTAAGTTATTACTGGATACCAGTGGCTTATTCCTATATTTCCAGCTACTCAGGTGGCTGGGACCTAGAGTATCGCAGTTCATATCCAGTCCAAGCAGAAAAGTCTGTGAGACTCCATCACCAATTAACCAGCAAAGTGCTGCTCTGGAGACATGGCTCAAGTGGTATTGCTTGCCATGAACAAGAAAGTTGGGCTAGAGTATGAGGCCCTGAGGTCCAAGCTCTAGTACCAGCACAAACAAAGAAATCTGAGTTCTGGTGGCTCACATTTGTAATCTTAGCTACTTAAGAGGCTGAGATCTGATGATCACAGTTCAAAGCCAGCATAGACAGAAAAGTTCATGAGATTCTTTTTTTTTTGTTTTGGTCCAATGTGGGGCTTGAACTCTGGGCCTGGGTCCTGTCCCTCAGCTCTTCAGCTCAAGGCTAGCACTCTACTACTTGAACCACAGCACCACTTCTGGTTTTCTGGTGGTTAATTGGAAATAAGAGTCTCACGGAGTTTCCTGCCTGGGCTGGCTTTGAACCTCGATCCTCGATCTCAGCCTCCAGAGTAGCTAGGATTACAGGTGTGAGCCACAGGCACCTGGCTCTTGAGACTCTTCAATTAACCACTAAAAAGCTAGAAGTGGAGATGAGATTCATTCCTTGTGCAACACAGATAAGTAGGAAGCACAGGCCATGAGTTCAAGTCTCAGTACTGGCACACACACAAAAAATTAAGTTACTTTGCCTTTTGGGATTTCATGTGAAAAGTCAGCTCCCTTCCGCCAATGATCCTTAGATTTTTGTATCTGTCACTGTGTATCGCCCCATTGCTGATGTCCTCCTCTTACTAGGGAAAGACCAATATAAGAAACAGCTGGTAAGGTACGATCAGCAAATCACTTGGAAGGAGGAAACCCAGACTCTTGGGTCTCTGGAGACCTCCGGTCAGCTCCTCCCTTCTTGGAGCTGGCTTTTTGACAATGCTCTTCTAATAGAAGCATAATCTGAGATTTGGGGAGCCTATCATCTTGTTTAAGATCTGATGCTCATTGATACCCATTGGAAAGCAAGACTTTTTTTGCCATGGCTTTCCCGCATGTCAATAACTAACAAGGATATAGTTACAGGAATATTCTAGGGAGCATATAGTATCAAGGATTTTCTAAAGTATCCCTGAATATTCTGAGGTTTCTGTGTTGGGGGGAAGTTTCATTTTTGAGACACTATTTTGCTATGCAGCCTAGGGTGGCCTCAAATTCTCAGTCCTTCGGTCTCAATCTCCTTGGAACAGACATGTGCTACTGTGCTAAGCAATTCTGTGCCAAGTATCACATTTGAAATCACACAAAAAACATCTGAGGGGCGGGGGTTTAGCCCAGAGGAAGGGCACCCACCCGATGCATGCAAGGCCCTGGGTTCGGTCCTCACCCTGGAAACAACAACAACAACAACAAAAACCCCATCTTAACTTGTCAAAGGAGCATTGATGAGCATGGATGAAAATTGAAATACGTCTCTTTGTTTTAATGGGTTACTGAGTTATGAGCAAACTTATTGAAAGCAAAGAAGCACTTTGCTGAGAACTCAGTAGGTAGATGTGGGGCAAGTGGGGAAAACTGATAAATAACAGACAAAAGCTTAGTGGTATTCCTGACTTCTGAGAGCTGCTAGGTCCAGAGGACACTGGGAAGGTTAGTGAATGAGTCTTTTGGGAAGGGTTTGTATGGATGTGTATTGTTCTTTCGTATCAAGAACCTGTCCTCTCATTTCCTCTTCACTTTCCACCTTGAATGCTTTGTACCTCTTTGTTTTGTCATCTTCCACAAAGAAACCTGTGGTGTGTCCATCGTCAAAGACAGAGGCACCTATACAAACTATATCATCTTCTTTTTGAGTATTCTGCTATGGTACTCACTTGGTCCCCTGCCCTCCTTACATCCCTTCTTCCCGCCATTTCTATTTAGGAGAGAGTATTACTATTAATAGTAAGAAGTTCTTGATAGTATTGCCTCAGCCTTCTCAGTGCTGAGATTACAGGTGGACCCCATCATGTTTAGCTTTACTTGGTTTCTTATTTTACTCAATGTGTCTGATATCTATACATGTTTTATGTATAAACAGTTGTTTCAATATCAGTTGCATATTATTTAAGTGCATCTACTGTATTTATGACTCTCTTCCCTCTGAGAGAGGGTCTCTACCTTCTACCTAGGCTTCCTTGTGTCTGAGTTACTTAGTAGGCTGAATTTTTTTTTTGTGTATACAATAAATAATGCTGCATTGCTTTTCAGAGTGGTTGCACCTGTTTGTTCTCACCTGTGCAAGCAGATTTATGTGAAAATCCCTCTGTCATCACTTGATGAGGGATTTAGTCACATTCTCTTACAGTTTACTTTAGCATCCCTGTTTCCCCAGATGTAAGCGTATGTCATGTATTTTTAACTTTGAATTACAAAAGAAAATTTAAGAAACACACACACACACACACACACACACACACACACACGTGCTAGTCCTGGGAATTGAACTCAGGGTCTGAGCACTATTCCTTAGATATTTTTGCTCAAGGCTAGCATTCTACCACTTGAGCCATATCTCCAATTCCAGCATTTTGATGATAATTGTAGGTAAGAGTCTCATAGGCTTTCCTGAGTCTGTGCTGGCTTCAAAGATACTCATATCTTAGTATCTTGAGTTGCTAGAATTTCAGGTATGACTAATACATAAAACACTATATTGGAAATGAACTTTACAACTTGGGGGGGTGGGGAGGAGTGAGAGAAGAGGTGGAGGAGGGAAGGGATTGTGGGAGAACAACAAAGGAGGGGGTAACAATGTGCAACAAGAAATGTACTCATTGCCTCATTCATGTAACTGTAACCCCTCTGTACAGCAACTTTACAGTAAAATAAAATAAAGATTTTCAACATCAAAAAGTATTTGAAGGGCTGGGAAAGTGGCTCAGTGGTAGAGTGCTTGCCTTGCATGCATGAAGCCCTGGGTTCAATTCCTCAGCACCACATAAGCAAAAAAAAAAAAAAAGAAAAAAAACTGGAAGTGGCACGGTGGCTCAAGTGATAGAACGCTAGCCTTGAGCTGAAGAGCTGAGGGACAGTGCCCAGGCCCAGAGTTCAGGCCCCACGACCAGATCCCCCCCAATTTTTTTTGAAAAGGGAAAAGTTGAAAGAAAGCTGAAATATTCCACTTTCACTTTTCCCATTTGAAATCCTTGTGAAAAATCTCAGTCTCTATTCAAGGAGAATGCAGTGTAAATGCTAAGTGCATAATCAGAAAAGAGAAACAAAAATGCTAATTGGTGATGAAAGAGAAAAGTTCAATATGCTTTGACTATGTGGCAAAAGCTTTCATTCCCAAAAATAAACATCTCCAATGAGAAGCAAAGACCACAGGGCAAAAATAAAATGGGATAGTAAAGACTTTTTAATAATCTAAGATAGCTAGGGAGAAATAAAGACAGTTTTCTGGCTTTAGCTGAAAACTATGGAGTAGGAGAAAAAGAAACGACCAATGTTTGAATTTTTTGATTTTCAACTAGCTGAGTTACTATGATTTCTCTAAATTATTTTTGTCTCCTCAACAGCCAACAGATAGCTATAATTGTTTTCTCTGACGAGGAAGCAGGAACTCTCAAGGATGTGGAATTGACTTGATCATGGGTGAGGTTGTCCTTCTTTCTCTCCTTCTCTCTCTCTCCCTCTCTCTCTTTCTTTCGTTTGTTTTTATCTTTTGTTCTCTTTCTTTTTCTGATGGTACTGGCATTGTCCCTTAGCTTTTTCCTCTCAAAGCTGGTGCTCTACCCCTTGAACCACAGCTCCACTTCTGGCTTTTTGTGGTTAATTGGAGATAAGAATCACATGGGCTTTCCTGCCCAGTCTGGCTTAGAACTGCAATTGTTAGTAGCCATGATTATAAGCCTGAGCATGAGTGTCTGGCTACATGTTTGGCTGCATGAGAGCAGACACCTTTTCTGAATATTATCCAGGGACTTTGTGAAGCACATATGTGTGCTGGGAATATTACCAAGTCAAGCAGTGTGGAAAGAAGCAGAGAGAGCATTGAGAAATTGAAGTACAATGGATAGGTATTTCTTATTTGAACTGCTTGGGGCCAGAAGTGGTTTTGATTTTTTAATCTTTCAAATTTTGAAGTACTTAACAGTACTTTACCGTTGGAGCAGTCTTAATCCTGAAATCTGACAGGCTCCCAAATCTGAAACTTTTTGATATGATATTCACACAATTTCAGATTTTAAAACATTTTGGGGGGCTGGGAAGTTGGCTCAGTGGTAGAGTGCTTGCCTTGTATGCATGAGGTCCTGGGTTTGATTCCTTAGCACCACATAAGCAAAAAGAAAAAAGCCAGAAGTGGTGCTGTGGGCTCAAGTGGTAGAGTGCTAGCCTTGAGCTGAAGAGCTGAGGGACAGCGCCCAGGCCCAGAGTTCAGGCCCCACGATGGACCCTCCCAATAAAGAAAAAAAACAACATTTTGGATTTTAGGTATTTAGATTGGGGATGTTCAATCTATATTGAAAAAAGCCTACTTCTAGAAAGGACTTCATTTTTAAAAAGGGGAAATATCCAATAAAAGGCTATGGAAAGAAAAATGCAAAATCAGAAATTCTTGTGCAGCTTTTCTCTGTATCTGCAAACCTGGCTAGGGTAAATTGGAGAATGTGCTATAAGAGAGCCTTGAGATTTATAGGTAGAGTAACTATCTTAAATGCTGGAAATCTTTGTTAGTGTCTGACCACCCAAATAAGACATACATAACTGACACAAAAGATCTGGCAGTTTATTGAGAGAAGAGGACCATATTCCAAAATTTTTTTTTACTGATCTTCAGAGATTCCTACTTCTTTTAAGCACTGAGCTAAATCCTTTAAATATAGCCACCTCAGCATTATGAAGTAGATGGGCCTTGTATAGAAGGGGCTTCAAGAAATTGAGTAATTTGCCTGTAAATATCAGACTTGGATTCCCAGAGCCAATATCTGTGCTCTGAACCATTCTGCTATTGTTAATGGTATATTATTGCTGCTGTCAAATTGATATAAGTAATTTACTTCTACTGAGTAAACAGGAATTTTATCCCTGCAATGTGCAACTTAAAACAGTATCGAGATTTCATCTCAATCTGGTAAGAATGGCCATCATCACAAATACAAACAGCAACAATGCTGACCAGGTTGTGAGGAAAAAGCACTCTAATACACTGTTGGTTGAAATGTAAACTATTGTAACTGCTGTGGAAAGTAGTTTTGAGATTAATAAAAAACCTAAACATAGAGTTACCCTCTGACCCAGTGATAGGACTCATGGACATTTATCAAAAACTGAAAGTCACAATACAAGAAAGACACTTGCACACCCATGTTTATTGAAGTATGCTTTCAAGTTGTGTAAACAGCCCAGATATCCCACAATGGCAGCATGGATAAAAAAGTGTGGAATTTTATACAATATATTATATTATATATACCATTATATATCCTATGAATTTTATGCAGCCACGAGGAAGAATGTAAGTATGTCATTTTCAGGGAGATGGATGGATCTGGAAAACATCATACTGAGTAAAGCAAGGCCAGATAGACAAATGGCACATGTTTTTCTTTTTTTCTTTCTTTTTTCTATTTGTCAGTCATAGGACTTAACTCTGGGCCTAGGTGCTTTCCCTGAACTCTTCAGCTCAAGACACGCTCTCTACCACTTGAGCCACAGCACCACTTCCAGTTTTCTGGTGGTTAATTGGAGATAAGAGTCTCACAGACTTTAGTGCCCCGGCTGGCTTTGAACTGTGATCTCAAATCTCAGCCTCCTGAGTAGCTAGGATTATAGGTATGAGTCACGGGCACCTGACCACGTGTTTTTCCTATATGTGGATCTTAAACCCAAAATAAGGTATCCCATCAAATCACACATAGAGCCATATAATTATGGCATGATTTAATTGACTAAAGTACAGTATATGCAAGAGTGAATCTCCATAGAGCAAATCTTTTGAACAGTGAACAGTTTAACAAAAAAACCCCAAATTGTTTAAATAAGGATACAGGTGGTCCTATTGCAACAATGAGATGTGCAAGACTGAGATGTTATGTTGAAAAATGAACTTTTTTTTTTTTAAATTGTGAGAGTACCGTACAGAGGAGTTACAATTACATGGGCAAGATAACTGGAACATTTCTTATCAACATTGTTGCCTCCTCATTTCCCCTTCCCATCCCTTCCCATACTCCTCCCCTTCCTCTACCTGATCCTCCCCTACCCCCCACCAAAGTTGTAAAGTTCGTTTTTGACCTAACGACTTGTACATCTCTTTGTTGCGATGGGTCCACTTGTATCCCTAGTAAACGATTTTTTTTCCATTCCCCTCCACAAATTATACCAACATCAAATAAAGTGAAAGTATGGGTTATACTGTGGGGGAGGGACATACAATGCAACAAAGAAATCATCTTATAAATATGTTAGAAACAATTGCATGAAAGAAAAAAAAACATTTGAATACTTGACTTGGGGTTCATTCCACTAACATCAACTTATCTGACCTTTTCTGCTTGACTCAGACATATACTGGTTATTGCAACTAAGGGAAACCATGGGACCTATGTTTCTTTGGGCCTGGCTTACTTCACTTACTATAATTTTTTCCAAGGCTTTCCATTTCCTAACAAAGGAGCAAAGGCAATCTTTCTGATGGAGGCATAGAATTCCATTGTGTATATATACCACATTTTCTTGATCCATTCATCTACTGAGGGTCATCTGGGTTGGTTCCAGATCTTCGCTATGGTAAATAAGGCTGCAATAAACATAGTTGTACTGGTAGCTTTAATGTGGTCTTGTTTGTGAACGTTTGGGTAAATGCCCAAAAGTGGGATTGCTGGGTCATAGGGGAGCTCTATGTGGAGTCTTTTGAGGAAGCTCCATACTGCTTTCCAAAGTGGTTGAACAAGTTTACACTCCCACCAACAATGCAGTAAGGTTCCCTTCTGTCCACATCCCCTCCAGCATCTGTTGTTATTAGAGTTCTTGATTCTAGCCATTCTAACTGGGGTGAGGTGGTATCTCAATGTTGTTTTGATTTGCATTTCTTTTATGGCTAGAGATGTTGAGCATTTCTTCATGTGCCTATTGGCCATCCTTCTTTCCTCTTCAGAGAAGTTTCTCTTTAAGTCTTTAGCCCATTTATTTTTGGGCAGTTGGTGGGGGGGAATTGTGGGGGGGAAAGAGGGGCGGAGATGGGAAGGGGAAACAAAGGAGGAGGCAACAATGCCTGATAAGCAATGTACTCATTATCTTGCCCATGTAATCGTAACCCTTCTGTACAGTATGTTCACAAAAAATAAAAAAATAAAAAAAAGAAATGTACTCATTACCTTGTCCATGTAATTGTAACCCCTCTGTAGGGTATTTTCACAATTAATAAAAAAAAAGTTGAAATAGGATTGTAAGGGAGGAGCTAATGGGCATGTGGTGGAAGAATGAAAAGGGAACAGGGAACAAATACAGCAGATTTACACTGCTAATCAGAATGTTTGCAAAGTGGTAATTGCTCAACTGATGCTGACATAAAACTTATTCGAGGTAAGAAAACTGACTTAAAAATGTTATACAACTTTCCCAAAGACCGTGTTCTTATGTGGTAAACCTAGGATTTTAATTTGTCAGTGCTTTGAACATTGGTGTTTGTTCTAAGCTCTTGCCTATAATATCCACCTAGGTTTGGCCTTGTTGCTCTGTTTTCCAGATGTTATTCTCCAGGTGCTTTTCTCCTTATTTTTTAAAACTCTTTCATAGATTCTGTGAACTAGTGCCTGTTGAGCCTGGGTAAGCCAAGGTTAAGGTAATGAATAAATTAGGAAACAGACACAGTTGCATTTGACCCAATTTCATCAAATTTAATAGCGCTTTCTCTTCAAAGGAAACAAGATTTAGTGGAACTGACTGCTTTTGCTAAAACGTGGAGCATCTATTTGAAGAAACATTTAGAATGCTTTATTTCCAATCGTGATTTGTTCATAAATTTGTCATGTCCAAGGGAGAAGGGCTTTTAAAAGACAAGAGCGAGAGGCAATATAATCTATATCTGAAAAGCACAATGGCATGAAGAGGTACAAATAAGGCATGCCCTGAATTGTTACATTCATGGGCATTTCTTTGTAAGGTAATGAGGGTAAGGTAATAAGCTTTTTTCAGGTTTACCACAGGCTTTTCTTTTCTCTTATCTCCCCTCAACCCTCCCACTCTTTTAAAGTACTTGAGGAAAGCGGAGGATACCTGAGACCGTGAATTGTATAATTATGTGTATTTAACTAAAAGAAAAGGGTTTAATTTGGTCACTGGGATGTCCAGATTATTTTGCTCCAAGCCTATTGGGAATTTAATTATGATGTAGCATTTGGTATATTTGCCACATTCTGGGCTCAATCCCAGTAAATTCGTCTCACTATTGGGAGCTCACGAATTCTTGATCATAAGGTCTAAAACTAGCAAGCCAACTGATAGACACAGTGAAACTCTATTTAGCAAAGGAATAGATTCCTGCCACCATACTGCTGATAGTTACAGTCACCTGTCTACTTGGTGAGAATTTAACTAGCAGAGAGGCTGCCTATGACAACTATTCAGTAGCATGGGGACATGATAATCAAATACATCAGTTCCACAGAAGAACAAACAATACTGACCTCATGATGGATTCCCCAAACTGGGCGTGGATGGGCTAAGATTGCTCTGTGACTTGAGAACATTTCTTTACCTCTCTGTGACTCACATTTTCCACCTATAGAGATGTTGACACCAGGGTTTTTGATCCCAGGCCCAAAGTCTCATGGAGTCTCATGTTAAGTCGGCCTTATGTTTTACCCAAGCAAGTCAAAACAGATGTGCCACACACTAAGAAAGTTGAAGGTCCTTTATTGAAGCTGGTGGTGGTGGAGCCTGCCCAACAAAGATCTCTCACCTAAGGGGAAGTTGAGAGGGGGTTTTTAAAGGCAGAAGCTGCCAATATTACATGTGTTTAGGTAAATTAGGTACTGACTAGATAAGGCTTGGGCTACAAAGAGATGGCAAAGTACATCTCTTAATTAAACAGAAGTGATAGCAGGCATGAAGAGGTACAAATAAGGCATGCCCTGAATTGTTACATTCATGGGCATTTCTTTGTAAGGTAATGAGGGTAAGGTAATAAGCTTTTTTCAGGTTTACCTAGGTAGGCTGTAAACCAGGAGTTACAGCTCAACAGTTTGCTCCAAGGGCGTGTTATGTCTTTGGTTCCACTTTCCCCTTATCTTGAAACTCTGCATAGCCCTTCCTGTAAAATGGATCAGGGGAGGTTAGCTATTTCACTCTAGTGACAGAGCCAACAGTGTGTATACATAGTTCATATATGCAAAATATGTTTATATAGTTTACACATTCAGGGATTTTTAACAAAGTGGTTCATGTAACTATAGAGACTGACAGGTTTCAAGATTGGCTGAGTGAGCCAGTGAGATTAGGTATTTCATACATGCCACAAATATGTCCACACATGCAAATAAAGAGACATTGGTGCAGGGCAAAGAAAGATTCATTCCATGACAGCCATTTGAAGACAACATTTCTGTACATCTTTGTCTTTGGAGGCACAGATACTGGCTTCTGGTTAAGTAGGGAGATTCAGGGCCAGGAGGTGAGAGAGTTATGCCTGGTTAAAACAGTCCCAAATCATATATGGCTTGATTGACCAGTCTTTTGTTTCTGGGGAAAATTTGTTATGACTTTAGCATTGGGACAGAGCAGAAACAAGTTGCCTGGAAGATGATCTCCTGCATCTGTGGCTGTTTCCATTGAGAAGAGAGAAGATAACATTGCTTTTTCCAGGCGCAGTTTGCCTCTGTTACCAGAGACTTGTCCGGGAATGTTTCCTTCCTGGAGCCCAAGGTGGTTATAAAGTGTTCACTGCAGAAAATAGCTCATATCAAAGGGCACAGATACAAAGTTGGGGGACATTTAAGTTTAGTTAATTCACAGGGCCCAGCAAAAACATGCCTCTTACAGTGTGTGTGTGTGTGTGTTTGTATGTGTGTGGTTTTGTTACGGGGAAAAGAGTCCACCACTCAGAGACAGCCTCATGTAAAAAAGATGACTTTATTGGGGAAGTGGATAGTTGACCAGTCAGGGACACAGCATAGACTTGGGAGCTGAAACTGCGACCCCGAACGGCTTACAAGCTAGGGACTTTAAAGGCAAAATCCATGTGATCAAGCCTGGCCAAATGCAAGTGGCCAATGGAATTGTAACACACACACACACAAAGATTGCATATTTATGTCAGTGGCCAATGGGGTTACAGTCCATCTCATAGTCTCTGTTTGAACTAACCTATCATTCTAGTTTGAATTGGCACACGAATTTGGGGGTCCCCACACAAAGCAGGCAGATATTCTAACTCGTGGGGGCAGAGATAAGGCTACTCCTTCCTGGAAGAGCAAAGATGGCTGGGCTGTTTTACTATTGATAACCAAACAGGACCCAGATCCTGTCTGGGCTATTGAGATCCTGTCTGGGCTATTGATAACCAAACAGGGCTACACATCACACAACCTTATCACAACAATCACAAGGGCTTTCCAGAGAATTTCCACATTTCCTGGGATCTCAACAAACAGTATATTTCCTGACCCTGGGGGCTTGTGAGAAACCAGTGTTTTGAAACCAGAGAAACCAGGGGTGGGGGGAGAAACTCCTGGTATATTAAAAATGGAGTTAGTTTTGGCTCCCCCAACAGTTTGACTAAGTGCAGGGCCCACAGAAGGCACTACCCAAGAGGCTCCTTTCTTCACAAAGAAGCCATGATGTCTCTTTAAAGTGACTTTGCATGTCTGACTTTTAAATTTCCCTGACTTCTAAATTCTTATAAGTTTTAAATAAAGAATATATGATCATGTGGTTTTGCGTTTGGCTTCATATACCCAAGTTTAAAAATTGTTCTGACTCTTTTGGTGTTGGCAAAACATAATATCTTGCCAAAAAATCTATAGAAATGAGACTTGTCTAGGTAAACCATCTATTTTTATTCCCAAAGATCAAAGTGTCATCTGCTGTCCTGACTACACTTTTTTCCTTAAATGTTTGTATTGCAATAAAAAGCATTGCTTTTTTACCCTCTAGTTTTTCATAAATGTTGAGAGAGAGAGAGAAAGAGAGAAATATGGGGGAAGGGGTGCTTGGAGAGGCACAAACAAATGCACCTCTGTGCTGCAAGGAAAACCATGACCACACACTCACCTCTCCAAGTTCAGAGGATAGACTTGAAGACAAAAAGTGCAGCATATGTGAGACTTTAATGTTTGATGGTGGTCTTTCAAGGTCGTGTGTCTTATGACAAGCACACTCAGAAAGATTACAACAAGTGATTTTACGCCTAGCATGTGGGGTTCCCATTCCCCAATTTCTCATTGGTCCAAGAAATATGGAGCTCATATTCTCTTCTGGATGTTGCCTAAGTTACATTACTTTCTATTAGGTAATTCAAAGAACATATTTCTTGAGGTGGGTTGAATTTTAAAAGCAGTCTTTTAACAGGCTTCACTTTGTTCCTGTGGCAGGAATGCTTGTGTGCTTTCTGGCACATGCATAGTTTCTACCCGTTTTCTTATTTTGTTGTGGTCCATTCTTCCCATGCTAATTGTCCCAGCCCCCTTCTAATGTATCCTGTTTATCTATAGGCGTTTCAATTTGTGAACATGGACAAGTCTCTGTGCAAGCAAGCTACTGATAGTTTTCTACTCAGTGTCAAATGCTTTGTCTTGAAAATGGACCACTCCTGACTTGATTTCTAATAGTACCATTTTCCAACATTCACTCATCAGCCCACCTCTGGTTTTAGGTATGTATAGAAAGCCTCTCTGAAGGCCCTCATCACCAGCTGCTCAGCTACTTCCCTGTGAATCTTCATGCCAAACATTCTTGCCACGTTGCCATTGCCTCCTAAAGGCCCCACTGCTGAAGGTCCAGGTCACAGCTTTTGTATGTCCAATCTCAACACTGAGGACAGTGACTGGGGGCAACAAATTTAGGGTCACTTAGGCTAAACCAATATGGTTTTGAGTGTAGCAGGAAGCTTTCATCAAGACATTACTGAGAAAGCCAGGCACTGATGGTGGCTCATGCCTGCAATCCTAGCTACTTGGGAGGTTGAGCAATGAGGATCAGGGGTCTAAGCCAGCCAGGGCAGGAAAGTCCGTGAGACTTGTACCTCCAATAAACTACCCAGAAAAATCTGAAAGTGATGCTCAAGTGGTAGAGCTACCCTTGAGTACAAAGAGGCTCAAGGATAGTGCGTAGGCCCTGAGTTGAAGCCCCAGGACCAGCCTCCCTCCATTCCCCGCCCCCCCCCACCAAAAGAAGGTATCACGGAGAGATAATAAGGTATAAAGAATTGTATGTTTCCGGTATTCCCTATCAAATTCATGCCAACTGACTTAGTTTCTAATACCACATATGTGTAGCATTTAATTCTGCTAACTTTTGATTTTGGATTTCTAATAAGAAATCAACTTTTGCATTACCTCCACAAATCAACTACTTCTGTCCCTTCTTTGCCCCAGACATTTCCTGGGAAAGTGAATGATTATCTCTGTTAGGAAACAGAACGCTATTACTTTTGCTAAGGTGGACTTAGACTCTTATTTTTGCATTTCATTCTGTATGCTTGACAGCCACTAACTTTTTTATTTAAATTAAGAAGTTGGAGTTCTCAAGTAAACCATTTTTCTGTGAATGGTCCTGCCTTTCTGATATTTCCCTTGATGTTTCTGGGAAATGTGTTATCCTGGATTATTACAAAATCAGGCCTCAGTATTAAATATCACACAGCTGCATTAACTTTTTATGAGATGACGCGGGGCTACAAAACATTATATGTGGATTTTGGAGGGGATTGTTCCTGACTGGTGAGCTATGATGTCTGGGTTCTTATCTGTCCTACTAGTGTTGGGCTGATTGGATTAGTGGTTTTAGGCATATAAACCCGATTTATAAAGAAGAAAAATATGTTCATCTTGCAAGAAGTTCTTTGTAAGTAATGATGTAACTGGATGCATTTTTAAGCTATTGAAATACGACTCTTATGACTGAGAAAGTCTTACATTTTTCTTCTTCTCAGGGCCCTAATATGCATATCTCTAAGTGGAAGCAGAATGGAATGGCCTTGCCAGACTTTCTGCAGTTGATGGGATACCCAGCACCATCAAACCCTGGGCTCTGCTAAATGTGATTTGTTGCTGTCACAATACATTTAGCCCTCATCAGTTAGAGAGAGAATCTAGGCCAAAGGTCATTCTCTACAGCAAAGTGGGCACTTAGTGCCTTTATTTGCACTAATGGTAAATGATAGTTAATGAAAATCATTTATAAACCTTGTCCAAAGCAGCATTTCTGTACTGCAGTTGGTGGCTGGCTGCCTCTTGGAGGGGCTGTAATTGCAACAGGGCTCACGCCATGTGCTAGTAGTAATTGGGCTCACAGCTTAATAAACTCTGTATCCAGTAACTCATTTCTATAAAATGGGAAAACAGACTAAGGCAATGGCCCTCCCCAGGGGAACTCATCTTCCTGTGTCTCTAGCTGACCTTTCCCTCTCTGCACTTTTACGTGAAATATTACCACCTTTGTTATGGTGAGCCGGGTATGAAGCCTCATACTTTTGGATCATGCTTGACACGTACTCTAATGATGATGAATAACTTTTTCAAGCACACTAGTTGTTCTAAAGGTCATTGAATCTTTATGTAGCAGCTTAATTGAAAGTTTTATCCTGACGACACACCTGGCATTCATTTGGGGAGGAAAAGATAAAGTCAGACCAAGTTGAAGAAGAAATCATTTATTTGGCTTTTTTTCCCCCCTCCAGTTTCAGACCTCCTTTTATTCATGGAAACAACTTTCTGTTGTTCATACATACTTCTTTTTCAATCATTACAGTAGAATTTCTTCTGGAGAAATCCAGTATTTTCAGATTCTTGAATTTCATTCATTTATTTACTTTTTTTTTTAAATCATCAGTTGGTTGCTAGAAACGGCCAGACCATTAACTCTTCACTTTTATTCAAGTTGAGGGTGTCTCAGCCAGTGAACCATCACCTGCTTGAAAAACCTCCATTACAACGAAAATATTCCTGAAAACTTTCTGTAGAAGACATAACTGGGGATGGTTTATACAGAAGAGGGAAGAACAAACTTTTGTGGAGATTCACTCTCTGCTCGTTGCCACTATCCACTCATTCTTTCAAGTGACTTACCTAATTTAATTTTTGCAGAAACTCTCCATAGGGTCCTCTTATCTTATGAATGAAGAAAACAGAAGAGGTTAAATATATTGCCCCAATTCAGGCAGATAAATGGCAGTACCACCTGTGTAGTCCTGTTTGCAGATTAGGACAAGGCTCTCACTCCAGTTGCAGCTTGACTGGTAAAGTACCAAGCCAGCTGTCGCCCCTGCTTACATCCACTACCGGATGCCTTTGTGTATTGCACACCCATGCAGCCTGTGTAATTGCTACCTGGTGAGTGGCAGCTCCCAAATCCAATCACTGCAGTAGAACCGTGCTGTTCAGTAGAAACACAGCCAGAATGTATTTTAAACATTTTTTTAGTTGCCTCTTTTTAAATAGTGAGAGGAACAAAAATTAGCTTAGGAATATATTTTATTTAACCTAATATACCTCCCACTATGACCAGTTCAACATGTAATCAGTACCAGAATTATGGAGATTCTGTTTTCTTTATTTTGTCTTATAATACTTGAAATCCATTGGCATTTTAGACTTGTAACACCTCCCAAGTCGGAGTAGTACCACTCAGTACCACTTTTGGCTAGTGTGGGTAATGTATATCCAGAGCCCCAAGTCTTAACCTCCTGTTCCCCCAACATACTATTTTTTCTCTCTCAGTTTCTCTCTCATTCTCTTTCCTCTCTCTCCTTCCTTCATTCCTTCCTTCGTTCCTTCTTTTTTTTCTTTCTTTTTTGTGTATGTGCTGGTACTCGGGTTGCACTTAGGGTACTGTCCCCTAGCTGTTTTTGCACAAGGCTGATCTCTACCACTTCTTGGTAGTTAATTGGAAAGAAGAGACTTTCTCATTTTCCTTTGCTAGCTGGCCTAGAACTGGGATCCTTATATTTTAGCTCTCTTAGCTAGGATTATAGGTGTGTTTCTTTCTCCTTCCTTTCCTCCTTCCTTCCCTCTCTTCCTTCCTCCCTCCCTTCCTTCCTTTCCCCCTCTTTCTTTCGTTCTTCCTCTTTTTGATTGTGGGGCTTGAACTCTGGGCCTAGGGACTGTCCCTCAGCTCTTCAGCCAGTTCAAGGCTAGCACTGTACCACTTGAGCCACAGTGCCACTCCTGGTTTTCTGGTGGTTAATTGGAGGTAAGAGTGTCATGGTCTTTCCTGCCCGGCCTGGCTTTGAACCACGATCTCAGAACTTAGCCTCTACTCAGGAGGATTACAGGCATGAGCCACCGGTGCTAGACTCTTTCCTTTTCTTAATTAATACACATTAGTTGTACCAGGGAGATTTTGCTGTGACATTTTCATGCAATGTGTCCTGATCAAATTCATCCTGTTACTCTCCTCCACTTCACTCCTCTTTCTTAAAACAGGTTTCATTGCTCTATTTCATACATGAAGATAAACTGCCTCTACTATACTAATCCTAATCCCCCCTCTTGGTTAGCTCCTGCACTCCCAAGGGTCTCCTCTCCTCATCTGAACTTGTTTTACTTTCCTGTTATTTTTTTCTTTTGGTTAGTGGTGGGGCTTGAACTCTGGGCCTGGGTGCTGTCCCTGAGCTCTTCATCTCAAGGTGAGTGCTCTAACACTTGAGCCACAGTGACACTTCCAGTTTTTTGGTGGTTCATTGGAGACAAGAATTTTATGAACTTTCCTGCCTGGGCTGGCTTTGAACCACGATCCTCAGATCTCAGTCCCCTGAGTAGCTAGGATTACACACGTGTGAGCCACTAATACCCGGCTTTTTCTTTTTCTTTTCAGTGTATATTCATTGTATCAAGGGGTTTCACTAGGGTATTTCAGATGTAGACATATTATGTTTTTTCTAAATAACCATTTCCATTGTTTTTTCTTTGATATTTGTTCTGAAAGGATATGTTGAGTTTAATCATATCATGCTTAAGAAAATCTTGCAAAATCATTGGATCAGAAATTCTAAACACTGCCTCTGTCTGGTACCAGTAGTGATAATTCTGAAAATGTTTTGCATACAAAGGGCCCACTAGTAGCTGTTAATATAATCTTTGTCTTGGCAACATAGAGCCTGGGTTTCTACATGTTATTAATTGTCACTTTCTCTCCATCCTTTATTGTCTTTTTGACATTCCTTTCATCCTTTTAATTTCAGCCACTGAATGAATAAAGGACTCAAGAAGGAATAGAAATGTCCAATTGCCAGCCTTTCTGCAGTCCAGACTTACAAACATGTCTGAATGATTGGTTTGACAATAGTAGATGATTTTTTTTCTTTGTAGATTTAGTTATCGGAGGAACAAAAATTCAGCTTGAAAACAGTCTTTGACTTCTTACAGTGTCTGCTAGCATGATTTAATGATTTCAATTTTCTTATACAGTTTTTTTCATAATTGATCTACTTCATTCCCCTGGTAATAAGGCATGAATCAGTGGGTGTCATTAGTGTAATGGTTATACCTTTGGAGATTGTTCTTTTGGAACTGTGAACAGTGATGGAATCACTTGAAGCATCTGTAGAGCTTTAATTACTGATGGATTATTACGAACCCAGTCTGGGAAACTTGCCATATGTTGTAGAGTGGCATTTGGGTGGCATGGCCTGGTGTCCTTGAAGCAAAGAGGGCTAAATATAATGCCAATTGGAAAGAAGAAGTCATTGAAGCTTGGTTTCCCAGCTGGCTGGGTCCTCTTCTGGCTCCAGTCCCCATTTCCTTAGACTGTAAGAGAATGAGCACCTTTTCTGTAGCCCCTCTCACACTTTCATCTGTTACTGATTTTTTTTTTAATAAAAGATAATAAAACCTGATACTTTCTAAAGGAAAAAAAAGAGAATGATCCCTACTGAAGTTGTTATGAAGAAATAGTGAGAACTTGTACAGAGCCTACAGTTCTGTGCCCAGCAGGGAATGAATGAACCTTAAACTTCAGCCATCATCATTTCTAGCAGTGGATGTCAGGTATTTTTATGAGTTGATTTTACTAAATTTTTTCTCTCATCAAAACGTTATCGTTAGCATTGGGTGGGGTTGTTCTACTTCCTGATGGAGGATGGCAGACAAAAGCCAGATTAGGCAAAAAATTAGTGATGCCCCATCTCAGCAAATAAGCCAAGAGTCGAGGTATATGTCTGTGATCTCAGCTCTGCAGGAGGCATACATAGGAAGATGATGGTATAAGAGTAGTTCTGGCAAAAATAGGAGCCTGCCAAAAAAGTTACATAGGCAAAATGTCTAGCGGTAGTAGAGTGTCCACTTAGCAAATTCTTGGACCTGATTTTAAATGCCAACATTTTCAAACAAACCAAAGTAAAAAGATTATTAGCAATTATGTATTACTATTAAAAATGTTTTTCTCTTAACTAAGGTCATGATCCCAGGGACAATCACGCCTCACATAGGCCTAGAGGTTAACTAAACACAGAATAAACACAGAAAGCAGTCCTTTATCTCTCTCTCCTTTGTGTTAAAACTTTGGCTCAAGTGCTCCAGAAGGCACGTCGATCACTTAGTGTCTAAAACCTTAAACCTGGCGATTCCTCACCTCTCTCAGCCCCTGGGAGGCTGGAGACACACAGAAAGACCAACAAAAGGTCCCTGTCCCCACGCCCCATCTCCTGGAAAAGCTGTCAAGCCTGAGGCAGACAGAGACTACACGAGCCCAGGAAGGACTTTCCAGCCTGCGTGCCCAGTGGCGGGCACCACATGCCCTCAGTGCAGTGGTGGTGCCTGCTGCAGCCTGGCACTTCAGAGATTGGTCCCTGAGCACAAAGCGGGCAGGAGGCAGCGTGACTCCCTGTCCCTCGGGATGCCTCACTCTCCTATGTCCTTTGTGTTCTTTGTTAAGCCAAAGAAGTTAGTAGGCAATTCTATCATGAATGTTCTTGTCTGTGATCAGTGCTTAGCACATTACAGAGGACTTGTCAACAAAAAGGAAGCCCGAGGGGGCATTCAGCAGGTCAGTCTGAGATTATTTTCTCCTTTCTCCATAGGAGCGAGCCCCGGAACGAGGCACACATGCATTGTTTTTCTTGTTTTTAGAATAATTTAGAAAAACAAAACAAAGGCTGTTTTTTTAAATCAACTTTTACAAAGTCCTATTTTTGGATCTCCAAAAGGATACATGAAAATCTCCAGTCAGTGTCCCAAACCAGCAGTCTCCTTGGCTTCCAGGAGCAGCAGAGACTTTCACATTACTGGAAGCAGCAATCATCGTTTTATGAGATATAGATTGTGCCTTCAAAAAATAAGGACTTAAGTCAGAATTGAGATAATAATCAGGCAGGTCACACTGTGACTGTGACTATACAGACATTTTCATTCCTTAATTCTCTCTTTAGTTCATGTCACTATCCCAGAAGTTTCCATCTTCCCATGACTGACTATGTTAATAAATCTCTTTGTTCCTCTCTTCACCACTCCTGGTCTGTACTGATGTGCTGGGGTGAGGGGTATGGCCTATCATGTTGGCCTGGGGAGAGCTGGGACTTCAAGGCAAAGGCTCTGGGTTCTACCATTCAAAACCTCCACGGTGTCATTCCCAGAAAGGAATGGCCCAGGGAATTCCCAAAATCGAGATAAAGGTGATATAAATTATTATAAGATTGAACTGGATAAAAATAGAACTTTTGATGCAGAAGTGGAAAGATTACTAAAATAAAAAAAACTAAGAACATGTATATATTTTCCTGAAAATTGTGTTAAAAACAATTATGGGTTCTTCTTTTCTTATTTCTTATTTTTTTTCCATGTTTTTTCTTGCTTGTGTCTTTCCTTTGAAGGCATTGGTGGTTAAGAAAGTGAGTCAAGGGGCTGACATGGATCAAGAGGCTTTGTATTCATAAAGTGCTTTGTTAAGTGGCAACTCCTTTGTACAACTATTTAAATATAGTAACAAATATATAAAAAAAGAAAGTTAATGAAAGGTTTTAGACTGAGATTTGGTGTGCATACAAACTTTAAATCACAGATCAAGTGGATGAATGTAGGTTTTGGGTATAGGATATTTCTACGTTTTTGATAATGAATGTAAAAACTACAAGTACATAGAATCTTAATGTATATCTATTATTGGCATACAATGTATAGCTTTTGAAGTAGCCACCAAATGTTTTCTATTATTTTTTGTTTTCTGTGGTCAGGTTGGACCTAGGACCTCAGGCATGCAGGGCAAGTTAGGTATACACTCTGCCACTGAGCCACAGCCTCAGTCTTACCAAGTATCTTTAAAAAGATAACGTGGATTTTAGAGTATTAGCCAAAGAAACACAAACACAGAAGTATAGTTGATTGCTTCCTCAGTTGTGAGCCTTTGATATAAGCAACAGGTTTCCAATTCAGTCCAAGTTATGAAATAAAAGGGTATCAAGCACTAATGGGTCATGTCTGTGATTCTAGATCCTCAAAAGGCCAAGATTTTGGATCTACGTTTAAAGGCAGCATGCAGGAAAGGCCATGAGACTCTCTCTCTCTCTCTCTCTCTCTCTTTTCTCTCTCTCTCTCTCTCTCTCACTCATAAGTTGTGGGGCTTGAACTCAGAGCCTGGGCACTTTCTATGAGCTGTTTTGTTCAAGGCTAGTGTTCTACCACTTTGAGCCACAGCTACGCTTCTGGTTTTCTGGTGGTTAATTGGACATAAGCATCTCATGGATTTTCCTGTGAAGACAGGTTTCAAACTACGATCCTCAGATCTCAGCCTTTTGAGTAGCTAGGATTACAGGTATGAATCACCAGAGCCTGGTAACTTTTTACCTCTTCTTAACCTTGAAAAATCCAGAAGTGGAGCTATGGCCTTGAGTGAAATAGCTAAAAGACAGCACCCAGGCACCTAATTCAATCCTAGTACCAGAAAAAATCTATCTCTATAGATAGATATAAATAGGTAACTATAGATATATACCTGTATATAATCTATACATATGTATGTGTAGATAATACAAAGGTATAGGTAGATATATATTAGCTAATTTAGAGAAGGGACATCAAGTAGTTCCAGCATGGACCATGACTGAAAGATGATGATTGGCAGTAGATTAAGAATGGATATTTCTTTTACATCCCCTACATTAGGAGTGACCTAAAAGCTTCATTATTTATGAATGTACCATTTTGCTAAGGATTAGAAGTTACCTGTGGCCGTACACACCTATAATTCTAACATCTGGGAGACTGAGGCATGAGGATTGTGAATTTAAAACCATCCTGGACCACATAGTGAGACCCTATCTCAAAACTATCAAATGAACAAAAACATTAGAATGTTAGAAGATATGTATGTATGTATTATATATAATTAAAGTAAAAGTTGACCCAAGAATGGATTAGAGTGCCTGGCTTTATAATAAGCCTGAAGACTGCTTTCAGATATTAAGTAGCTAATCCAATGCAGTAATAGTCAATAGATAACCACTGCAGATATGTATTTTTTTCCACTTAGGAGCACCTACCATTAACATTTTCCGTTTACACTAATTGTCCTTGAACTATAATTCATCTTTCATATCATGGGGAGTTCTTTTGGGGTATAGACACCGCTTTGCTCTTGGTGCTTGTGTGTGTGTGTAGGAGGGGGGTGCTTGAGATTAACCCAGGGCCTGGTGCATGCTAGGCCAACACTCATTAGTCATGCTCAATCCCAATGACAAGGCAACCAGCTCAGCAGATGCTGAAATTTCCCAATGAAATGTTGCTACTTTTCCTTCTAGTTTTTTCATTTTTCATCTCTTATATGACAGAAAAACCAAGACAGAACTACACATAATATTACAACTTTAGCCTATATCCGGAAAAGCAAAACAACACAAAAAACAACTCATAATATTCTATATGTACTGAGCTTCTCTTGGCAAATTAGTATCTTAATCTTATTTACTGAATTTGAGTGCTACACACGCAAATGATACAATTCTCATACTGTCATTGAAGTAAAATCTGATTGGTGCCTTTGTAAGTTAATGCACATGGATGGTGTCAAATATGATTGTTAGGAATGCATGGTTGATGGATACAGTAGAGAGGCCTGAGTGGTAATTCTATACATGTCTGACATGTTACAAAGATAACTTTGACATTTTAATATAGTGTCCATGTGCATTATAATCCAGAGAACATTTTGTAATGCTAGATACCTAACTGGAAATCAATAAATTCATGTTACTTATTGGCATATATATCTGTAGTGTATAATTGCCCATCCTAAAGATGATGAGCTAGCAGGAAATATATATATAGTGTAGTTCGGTTAAGAGCGGGTTTCTTTTTGTTTTTCTCAGAAGATAACAGCCAGTTTGAATGTTCTCACATAGCTATGGGTGCAGTATATCCTCAGAGTGGGAAAATGAGCATATTGTGAAAGACTTGGGTTTTGTTACAGCATCCTGACCATATGGTCATATATTCTGAGGAAAATAACCTAAATCCTAAACTACAATAAGAGTTCCCACATGCCTCCAGCATTGTCTAATTTGTTGGCTTTGACTATGGTTTGGCAAAACTCTCATCAATTTATCTTTTTTCATGATTTCCCTTCAAATAATTCCTGCTCTAATATTCAGCCATGTGACTGTGTAACCTCACAGTTCCAGAAATGTAGATATGGTAGAGTTAAGCTGAGAAAATTAAAAACTACTGATAAGAAAAGAGATATGGATTATTGAAAACTTTATTAAGATAACTTTTTCAGTCCCCTAATCACAAAAAAAAATTCTGGTAGTACATTTTCAGTTGCATGTGATAGAATACCCAAAGTAACAAGTTTAAGAAAAATAAGCAGTATTGGATCACACAGTGCAGAAAGCTGTGGAGTGGGGCTGGCTTTAGGTTCAGCTCATTTCCTGGCTCAGTTCAGGATTTGTTTCTCTTATGTATTGGCTGTGTTCTTGGTGTTTCTATTCCATTCCATTCTCCTGGGTATCTTCCTTCCTGGTTATCTGCCAAGTATGGCAAAAAGCCTGGTAAGAAGAGTGAGAGTTTTCTTTTTGGCTCTCACTGCTTTATAAATCCATTCCTGGGAGGTTTTCTGTCACCAGAAAGAATATCAAACCTTAATTGGCTTCGTTTTAGGTTAGGTGCCCCATTCCAGAAGTTTGGGTCATATTCCTTTTCTAACCATATCACGTTGGTACATTCATATAGGCAAAGTGCATGCATCTGTGTGTGTGTGTGTGTGTGTGTGTGTGTACACATCCACGGTGTGCTGTCTAATGTAATAAGGATGAACTATTAAAACATAAATAGTGACATGACTATCAGAACTGCAGGTGATTTAAACACTTTTTCCATTTTTATCTTTGTATATGAAAGTATAAAACTATTAGCAAAATGAGCACCCTTCCCATAGCTTAGTAGACTCTTTCCCTTCTCCACAGCTTAGTGTGCTCCCTTTCTAGGCAACAGTAGGCCTATGTAGTAAAGGCAGTAAATAATCAACTTCCAACCCTCTTTACCTTAGGATGGCACTTCTCTGGGGCAGCTACCGCCATATAAGGCAACAAAAACCTCTCAGAATGACCTTCAGGTCTGGGCAGCTGCAGGACCCCTTATCTACTATTTGGATAGCAACCATAAATCCTAGTCCGCCATGATGAAGCGTTTGGCCCCCATGTCCACACCAGGGTCTCCGCCTCCTAGCCTCTTCTAGCCCCTCCTAAACCTCCTAGGTTATATAGGTCACCCCAGACAATAGCTTGCTTCTTCTCCCTTCTCCCTTGTGAGAAGGAGTCTTGCCAGCCCCCTTTCCCAGCAATAAACCTTTCTTTATTCTCTGTACTTGGATGTCTGCATGGTTCTCTGGCAAAGTCTAATCATCTTTCATTTAATCTTTCAAAACCTAATATACATAGAAAGATACTATTTATAGTTACATTTCCATAGTAAAACAATTCTACTTTTTGTGCTTTCAGTTTTTTAAAAAACTTTATCTTTTTTTTTCTTTTGGTGGTTGTCAGGGTTGAACTCAAGGCCTGGGCACTGTCCTGTGCTCAAGGCTCTACCTAAATTTTTTTTTTAAAGAACTATTTTTTGTTCTTAATTTTGTTTTTTAAATATCACAGATCAAGGTGATGCATGTAGATTTTGATTTTGGGTCCTTTTCTTTCTTTTTAAAGAAAATTTTCTCCCCAATAAGTTAGATATTTATCTAAGGCCTGTCGTTCATACTTAATTCCCATTTAGTATTTATATGGGTGTATGGCATAAGGTGATACTTTAGGTTTTTTTCCAAATTGGCAGTTTCTAGGTAATATATGGTTGAAAAAAAATCATTCTTTCTCCATTCACTAGGAAGGTTCATTATCTTGTGCTGTATTTTCTTTTATTTAACTACGCTGGAGCCTTTGATAGAACCAGAGCTGAGGTAACGTTCAACCAGGCATGCACACAACATCCTTGTCACCTGCCCTGTTTTGCCTATAAGTACCACCAATGTTAGACCATTCCTTTCATGTCCAACACCTATGTCGGATTGTATAATATCTATTCCTAAATACCCATGCCTTGACTGTGAATAAATCTGCTATTTGTTTTCTCTATCTTCCTGAGATTCTTTTTTAAAATAAGTTATTTTATTGTGAAAATACCGTTCAGAGGGGTTACAATTACATGAGCAAGGTAATGAGTACATTTCCTATCATGCATTGTTGTCTCCTCCTTTGTTTTTCCCCTACCATCCCTGCCCTCCCACCTCCATGACTACACTCTTCCCCCCCCCACATCCCACCCAAGTTGTAAAGTTTGTTTTTTTGACATAGCGTCTTGTACATCTCATTGTTGCAATAGGTCCATCTGTATCTCTATTTAAACAATTTGTATGGAGATAAGAATCTAAAGAGCCAAGTTGAAGACCCTTTTTTTCCTTCTTTTTTGGGGGGGAACTTCCTTAAGATTCTTACCCACCATTAGTGACAAAAGTTCCTCTAGAAAAACACTTGGGAGGTGACCCTTATGTCACCATAGGACCACCTTTTAAAAAGCAGTATTTTGCACTTACAGGCTAATTCAGAGAAGAAGCCAAATAAAGAGTTGGAAAAACAGTAACGACTCTTCCCTGCTTAGCTACCCTGTTCCTTAATGGCAATACAGCAATACCTCTCTCCATTACTAACTCTGCCATTTCCTGTAGCCCTGTTCATGCTCTTAACACCTGCTAAAGTAGGGGAGTAAACAGTCTTGTCAAATTCACATCACTTGGCCAACTTTAAGATACAGAACTCTAAAGAGGAAGATATTCATTCCCATGCAAAGTAATCCTTATTGGTGCATATGTGCAAAAAAATGGGAATCTGGTTTGTTTTATAACTAACTCCATGTTGCTGCCCTCTCAGCCCAATCTTTTAATGTATCCAAAGACCCTGTATGGAAGACTTGCCTCTAGGCCCAGTCTTTTTATGTATCTAAAGATAGAATATGAAGGATGGACTCCCACCTTATTCTCCCAGGTCAAGCAAAGCACCAGGTGTGCAATCAGGCCACTCTGACCTGGGCTCAGCTGAAAGTCGCCATCATCCTAGGAGGGACATTTCACTCTGGACCTAACTGAAAGTACCCATCCTTGCCACCCCCCTGCCCCCCGCCGAGAATTACGGCGTGATTTTTACTTCTTTATTTCCTTGCTAAGACCCATATAAGTGGGACCCCAAAGCCAATCCCTTGCACAATCCTTGCACAATACGGGAAGGTCTGTGCCCCTCGCTGGCAATAAACAGTCCTAGCCCATTGCCGATTGAGTCCCATTTATTCCTTTTCCATTCTCCATTTTTCCTAACACAGATAGCCTGTTTTTAATTTTTCTAGTCACGATTTTTCTATTTCAAAGTTATTCTCACCATTTTGGAACAGGTTTTTTTTTGTCTTAAAAGATTTTTAATATAATACAGATGAAATCATATGAATAATTACATGGAAGCCTTTCTCGTGTCTTCTGTAAGTGACCTCTGAGAAAGAAATTACACCACATATTGTGTGAGTGATACAATCAGGGAGGTGTTTTTGTTTTATTTTAAATTATGATTTTGGACAGGCTTTCGCTCTGGCTTGGATTCACTGGGTAGCCAAGGTTAGACTGAAATTCATGATCCTTCAGGGCGAATATTAATTTTTGAATAATTAATTAGTCTTTGTTTTTGGTGGTCCTGGCATATGAACTTAGGTCCTCAAGCTTCTGAAGCAAGCAGTCTACCAATTGAGCCATGCTTCTATCTCTGCTCTTTGCTGGTTTCTTTGGCTATAGACTCCAGCAAGCTTTTGGTATAGGCTAATTTAACTCCATCTTTCAGATTTCAGATTCCTGAGTAGCTAAGATTACATATGTGAGCCACTGGTACCTGGCTCAGGGAAAATTTTTAAAAGCTTCATAATTTTTCTGTTACTAGAGGACAGGCTGGCCTGGTTCTGGTTCCTCTCCATAGCAACTTACAACTTATAGAGGGGATGAAACAAAAGCCAGGAAATATGCATATGTAAATTTAGCTGTGGGCCAGTTATTAGAACTTGGAGGCCTTTCTCAAGAGAAAATATCCTTACCTTAGTTTTATCTCATTTCTGAAGATCCATTGAAGCCTCGGTGGGAGTCTTGCTTGAAAAAGTTTGCATTTTAAAAAGTAGCATTTTGAAGTCAGAAGTTGATGACTCAACCTTGTAATCCCAGCTACTGAGAAGCTAAGCCTCAAAGGATCTGTTTGAAGGCAGTTTAGGCAGAAAAGTCCATGAGACTCTGTCTCCATCCAACTGACCAGAAAAAAAAATCTGTCCTGGAGGTGTACCTTAAGTGGTAGAGTACCATCTATGAGCTAGGAAGCTGACCCTGGAGCTCAAGCTTTGGTAGAAGAAAAAGAAAAAACAAAAAACCCCATAATATTCAGTATGTAACACAAATTAAGAATAATATGGATTTCTACTAATAGAAAAGCTGTGGAATTTGTGTATTTATTCCAAATCCTATCATAGTACCCTTGTTACAGTTTCCTATCAACCTAACTCAATTTTTAAACATTACTTACTATATGAATATCAGTGTAATTTTTTTGAAAAGGTCAGTTGTATTCAATGTCATGTCTTTGTGATTTTGTAAAGGAAGAAAGTCCTTTGAATGGGCTGGTATTTTTTTCTCTTCGGACTTGAGGATGGAATGAGACTATCTACCTTATTTAGATATTTTCAGAGGCTGTTAATATAATCATCAAGGCTTCAATAAATTGGTTGCTCAGGTTAGCTAAACTCAGTTTCCCATGCTAAAAAGCAAAAAATCCTAGGCCAAGTAGTAGAGGTAAGGTCAGTAGTCATGTGTGGGTTGAGTCTTTTTTGTTGTTGGTGGTGGTCATGGGGCTTGAACTCTGGGCCTGGATGCTATCCCTGGGCAATTCAGCTTCAAGACTAGCACTCTACCACTTGAACTACAGCGTCACTTCCGGTTTTCTGGTGGTTAATTGGAAATAAAAGTCTCATGGTCTTTCTTGCCAGGGCTGGCTTTGAACCAGGATCCTCAGATCTCAGCCTCCTAAGTAGCTAGGATTACAGGCGTGAGCCACTGGTGCCTGTATGATAAAATATATAACCTCTCTCTCTCTCTCTCTCTCTCCAGTGTCATGACTCTCCATTCCCTGAATGGAAATAAGCTATTTTACATAAAGTTAAAATTCCAAGAGATTTCATGGTTCCATTTTATTTTGGATTTATTACTATGAGCCTATTGAGCCATGTCTGTGACTGGTAAAATGTCATTTTATCAACATCCTTCTCCTCTTTGCTCTTGGGCCTTTCTGTGTCCCCATGATGACTGCCTCCAGGTTGACTTTTCTGCTTATAGTCTGCTTTGTCAGTGGGGACTCTTCAAATGCGTCAGATCCTGCTAATTCTTATTTATTTGCATGAAGGGCTGTGTTTTTCTGAAAACAAAGTCATCATGTTGTAATTAACTGAAGATTATTTATCAGTTGTAAACTTCTCATCAAAATAAAACCCAACAAGGTAATACCAAAACTATATTCTTATTTGAGTCAAAAATTACTCAATGCATATATATCCCTACTACTTAAGAGCATTCATTTGTTTGTTTCTTATGAGTCAGAATTGTTATAACTTTTGTAACAGTAGTACAGGACTGAGAAACTTTTAATGTCTATTGGTGTATTCAGCCAGATGACTAAAATCTAAAGCCAAAACACGGGAAGAAAAACTTGTTAAAATAGAGGTCCTTATTCAGGGGGAGAAGGAAAGATGATGTGACCTTAGAGCGGAAAAACATCTCATAAATATCTCATTGTATGTTCAAAGCTGTGTTGTACATTTGGGAAGTTAGTCACACAAGACATTATTTTCTGACTGAGTGGTTGATGTGGAGGAGTTACCTGACACACGGCCATGTTTGTGGAACTGCTTTCTCAGGGTAATGGCAGACAGTAATCTTCTAAAGAAAGCCGGTTCCAGAACATGGTCTGAACTCAGCAGTAGCAAACTTCTTTCTAAAGTGGAAGATATGTATGCAGGTAGGTTTTGCAAGTCTTGTATAAATAACAAATTCCTCTTTTTATGGCACATCAATGATTTATTTTCCTGTGAATAAGCTAAGGCTTATAATGTTAATAAGAAATATATATTTAGGTACAAAAATAACTGTTTGTGACACATTTGTTTATGTTAAACTAAATTAATGCAAATCCACTTGATTATTAAGTATGAATCTTTTTCAGAATACTGAAAATGCTTACAAGACATATATGAGTCGGATACTAATTTATTTGCAGTGGATGAACAAATTTCTTTTAACAGCTGGTAACAAAATCATTTTCAGCAAGGAAATTTAGGAAATGTCTAGGAAAAGGCAAAGCCTGGAGGCAAGGTCTATAAGAGTAATATTAAGCAACTAGCTTAATAATTACACATCCTGTCATGGCATAGAAGAATTGCTATGGGAGAAAAATCAATGAAAGAGAGGAAACAAGGAACAGACTAGGCAGAAGGAAGGGCAAAAACAGACAATAGGGTGAGAGGATGGAGCCTCTCTCTGACAGGGGAGAAATTCTGGGTGAAGTAAGCATTTGGATTCATCTACACTACCCAGTAGTAGTGCTGACAAACCAATCAACCACAGGTGATTGTGGTTTTTTGTCTCACTGACAAAATACTGAGAACACAACTTGGGAGGAGAGGAAGATTTATTTCAGCTCACAGTTTCTGATGGTTGCTTGGCTCTGTTGTTTCTCAGACAGAGAAAGGGAGAAGATAGCTCTTTAAAGACATGCTCTCAGTGATCCACATCCTCCAGCCAGGCCTCACCTCTCCTCCATAGAGTGACCAGCTGGGGACCAAGACTTCAACACAAACCTTTCACGCATTTTATATCTAAATCACAGCAGTGGCTGTACCTGGCTAGGCTTGGAAAAGCTTTCTCAGAAAAATATTTAACACTAGGTCCTCCTGTAGCCAGAGGTCAAGATCTAGGTAGAAAGGGATGGCAGTGTACCCTACTGTTCACTGTTACCGTAGTGATCCACTAGAAATAGTCACTTTGTATTCCCAAGGCTTTGTGTGCTGTTGGCCTGGAGGTTTTTGTTCCAGAGGGAGGAGGGCTTCTTTTAGGAGATCCAACAGTGATTGTATTGACCTGGTTGTGAAGGCTGGCACACAGAAATTATGGAATACTGATGAATCTAAGTAAGTAAACAGGTGATGAAAGGAGTCTGGGGTTGTCTTTTGGTGGCTGATCTGATGGCCAAGGGGACGCAGACAACTACTCTGCAGTGGTGGTGAGGATGACTGTCTAGAGTACAAGAGAGCCTTACACTGTGTCTTAGTATTCTTACTATTAATGTGCCGTGCTGTGTAACAACAGTAACCTAATCTAGGCAAGACTACCAATGGTCATACCCTCAGGAAAAAATGTCTGGTCTCTCCACAAGGTAAAGATTTATGGTCAGCTGAAGTTTTTGCTGGAGGCAAAGGTAAAGAATAGTTACAGATACCAGGTATTACCTAAATACCTACCTCATGACTGTTATAGAAATGAGGAGTACAATCATCATATTTTCTCCTTATTTTGTTGTACTTTTTGTTAATGTATACATATGGACTATGCAGGTGTCTCTCTCTGTCTTCTCTTAGGCAACATATTTGTTTAGCTACAGAGGTTTGAAGCTCAAGATTGGGTGGTCCCACCCCCATTGGTTCAGGGTCCTGGTAGAAGTAGGAGGGGATGGTTTGATTTAGGATGTGCTGGTTTATGATAGTGAACAAAGTGGTTTGTACTTAGCAAGTAGAAGCCTATGTGTTGTAAAGTAGGTTCTTTCCCAGGATATTGATGAGCTATCATGCTCTTTGATGATTCTGAGAAGTGGGCATGAGCTGCAGCTTCCAATCAGCCTCCTTGTTATGAAGGTTAACAATAGTATGCTATAACATACTGGTGTGCTGTATTTGGTAGGTTAGTGCCATGTTTTCAGTTTGCAACATTTTCAGCGTGAAATGGGTTTATTGCTACACAAACCCCATCATAATTTGTAAAGTATCTCTATTGTTTGGATCCTAAATTACAGAAAGTCAGGACATGAATAAACATCACTCAAGGACTTTACCTTCACTTTACTTCTACCTGTGATGAGGGTGATTAGTTACAGTTTTGATTTTGCACAGAATGGTTGATTTGTCTGAGGAGAAATTATTGCCACTACCTTTATTTTGGAGGCGAAGTATGGTTTACAGAGATGCATGTAAGAATGCAATTGATAATAGATGAACCTGTGATTCCCAATTTTGTGTGTTAAGTGGACTTGGTTAAAAGATGCCCAAATTGTTCATTAAAAAATGAACCTGGTTTGTTTATGACAGTGTTTCCAGAATAGATTGGCATCAATATTGGTGAAATGAATAAAACAGATGTCTGTCCAATATAGGTGTGCCTCATCTAGTCCCATTTTTAGAGTGAGAGTAAAAATAGTTCTTACCTAGCTCTTTTTAAAATTAAATAATCTGTAACATCCAGAAAAGTTTGTGAGTTTAATACAATGTGATCAATGTCACCCACCCCTTTTATTATTTTCTCCCATCTTGCCCAACCCCACACATTCCCTCCATTTACCAGTTCCATTTTCACATATGTGCATTGAATGTTATGACTGCATATATAGCTCTTTTTAAGATAAAATTTCAATTTATTGTCCAGGCTGGCTCTTGCCTCTGCTTCCCAAGTGCTGGGATTATAGTTGTACACCGTCATGCAGAGCTCTAATTCTAATTTTCATGAGAGGATAAAATGAAAGCATTTACATATTTGAATACATCTCTGACAGCAGTGAATGGCACTCAGTGTAATAATTCACTATTATTATCATCATCATCATCATCATCAAAAACCCCTTCATGTTTACTGTGATATACGTTAATGTCTTTTTTCTCCTCCTTTTTGTTCAAGAGGTATATTCCTCTTTAACTGATCAATGAGTTTTCATGTAACCTGTTGCTGTTGCTCCAAATTGAGGGTTTGCCCTGAGTAGCTCCAGGTGGTATGAAATGACAACCATCTTCACCTCATGCCAGAAAGCGGCCACACATCTAGGACTACATGTATTTGTGAGGTGAATGCAGAAAAGCTGAAATTTGCCCAGGAACTACCCACTTCTGTCCATCTTTCTCTAGCTGCAGCCTGAGTGGCCACATTTATCTATGTAGATGGATCCGTAGTCAAGCATAGAGTCCCTTAGGCTCAGTACTAGAATTGCCCTTGGCTTAAGGCAAAGGCAAATATTCTTTTTCTGCCACTGAATCATTTCTTTCTGAAATCAGATGTGGTATCTTGGCAGTATATTAAGGTGCCTATTCCTACCTTTGTCACCTGAGAGCCACTACACGGCTTGCTTGGTTGTACGTAGAAGCTGAAATGCTATGTGATACTTCAAGGAAAGAGATTTAGTGAGGCTTCCAGGGCTACCATTAGTAACAGTGATTTTGACCAATAATGACCAGCACACTTATTATAAATCTTTGAGCACTTGGTATACCCATTCCCCCTCCATGGACTGGAGTCTGACCAGACTGCTGCTTCCTTGGAAGACAGAGGCACTGGATAATTTTGTTTGTTCTATCAGACTTTGCAACTCCTCTTTCAGCCTTGTACAGGGTCTAGCAAATTGCTCTCCCCAGACAACTCTGAAGGGGGCCCTAATGGGAGCTTACTTGCTTTCTTTCCTTCCTTTTTTTCTTCTGTGCTGATGCTAAGGCTAGAACTCAGGAGCTCATATTCTGGCTTTGCTTTTTTGCTTAAGGATAGTACTTTACCAATTGAATAATACCTCCACTTCTAGATTTTCCCTAGTTAACTGCAGATAAGAATCTCTGGGCTGGTCTTAAGCCTCCATCCTCTTATGTCAGCTTCCTGAGTAGTTACAGTTACAGGTATGAGCCAAAGGCACCTGCTTGTGGATTTTTTTTTTTTTTTGTCAGTCGTGGGGTTTGAACTCTGGGCCTGGGCGCTGTCCCTCAGCTCTTCAGCTCAAGGCGAGTGCTCTACCACTTGAGCTACAGTGCCACTTTCGGTTTTCTGGTGGTTTATTGGAGATAGGAGTCTCACGGTCTCTCCTGCCCGGGCTGGCTTTGAACTGCGATCCTCAGATCTCAGCCTCCAGAGTAGCTAGGATTACAGGCATGAGCCACCAGCGCCCGGCCTTTGTGAATGTTTTTATGTGGCCATGAGCTAAGATGTGGAATTGATGCAAAAAGTTTTCTGGAGAAGGTATTTCATGAGATGTGAAAATTACCAGAAACTCTTTAATTTCAAACTGTAAGTACAGTTTTGCTGGCACCCAGTTACATGCATTCATTTTACCATGCTGTGTGTCTGTACAACAGAGCTGAGATACTTGAAGCCAGAAACCTTTATTCTCTGGTACTTAATGCAGAAAAAGTTGCTAATACATGTCAATTTCCTGCTTTCTGCATCTCATTGGGCTTGGCAGGTAGGGAACTGAGGCTGGAGGGTTACAGGGCAAGGGCAGGTAGTTTGGGGGAGCATGCATTTTCTAGCTTGTTCCTAGGGTTTCTTTGTAGTGGCTCAGTTGGACTTTGCAGGTCTCAGGTCCTGCCTGGAGTCCTTACTAGTGACATCTGTTCCTTTGCTCTATACAGAACCTGCTTCTTCCCTTGCTCCTCCAGCTCTGGGCACTGAAGTCCCTCTGGCTCCTGTGTCCTGGGTTCTGGGCCCTGGGGCATTCCTATGCCTTCTCCACATTCAGCCACTAATTTTCTAAACAGCGCTTTTATTAAGCAATCCTCAAACTGCCTGGATTGTTTGTAGTTATCTGTTTCTTGTTTGGAATCTAACAGAAAAAAAACAAAAATGAAGTAAACAAATTAGAAATCAAGGTCATTTTAGATGATGAAACATGCTATTAAATAGGACAGTAAACAAGGTATTGTAGAGTATGGAGGTGGAACTCACAAGGGAGTAAACATTTAGCATATATGAGAAGCTGAGTTCGTTGTTCATCACTAAAACAACAACAAAAACACACAACAAAACAACAAAAAGCTGGGTAACATGGGAACAAAGAATGAAGATCAGACAGGCCTCCTGTGGAGGTGAACTTTGAAGACTGAGAAAAAACAGAAGGAAAACATCTAGGGTAATGCTATTTCAGAGTGAAGAAGCAGCTGGTATTAAATTCTTAAATGAGCTCCAGTTCTAGGTAGAAGCCTGAAGAACAGTGGATGACAAATGATGAAGACCATGGTGAGCAGAAGCAAGCTTGTCCATAGCTCTGTGGTGATCAGATCCTCTGCTTGCCTTCAACCTTCTCATTGTGATTTTGCTCCTCTCTACTTTTTTCTCTAATGAGAAATTAAGGAAGTGATGTTTATACTAATATAAATGGTTCTGTCTTTGAATATTATAGTATAAATCAGATATCAAAGTTTTATTATAAAGAAACAATGCATAAACAAGGATGGCACAATTTGATATTCATTCACTCATATTTATTTAAGCTGGTATTGGGGCTTCACTCTGCTCTCGAGCTCCTGTTTGGCATTTTTCACTTAAGGCTGGTGCTCTACCACTTGAACCACACTTCCACTTCTTACCTTTTGTTGGATAACTGAAGACAAAAATCTCATGGACTTTTCTATCTGGGACTAGCTTTAAACTGCTATCCTCAGATCTCAGTTTCCTTTTGTTAGATATGGATCAGGATGTTGTGGTGTCATGTAGGAATAAAGACACCAACTTGAAAGGAACTCATCAAGGCAAATTTTACTTTTATGCAGAAGAGTGTTCTGGTAGCTGAAATCCCACCAAACAAGTACACAGAGCAGGTGTGATGGTCCATTTTCACCCTTAACACAGCCGGCCCTATCCCTTTGTTCAAAATGGCTAGTTCAAAGAGGATAGGATGTCTTAGTTACTCACCCTCTCTGCTATTCTCTCTGCTCGATGATGATTGTCTTATAAAAATGAATAAGAGCCAAGACACCAAGACAAAGCAGGAACTTTTAAGCAACATACTTTGTTAGAAAAGATAGCTTTTCTCACAATTCACCTCTCCACATTTTTTCTATTCTTCAAACTCTTTTAATATTTGACTTTCTACCTCAGCTGCATTTAACACTATTATAATATGGAATGATATGGAAATTTGTACAGGACACTCTTCATGAATCTATGAATTAGTCCCTGTATGAATTAGTTCCACAACACCCAATTAATTCCATTGTCCCAATTACTACAATGAGGGACCTTAGAATTGAGGTCAACAGGCCTTTAGAAAATGTTGATGCTACCCTCTGGGGCTGTATTTTGGGGGATGAAGTTACAAATTTTGCCCCCAATCATGACATGGACCCCTCCTTTTCTTGCAGGAATCATATAAGGAGTCATCCAATTTTTCCATGCCATCTTGCTAGTGGGACTTACTTGTTCTGAAGTTCCATTTACTGCTTTCCTAGTACAGATGACAAATCTGTTAGTCCTGGTAGACATAATTGATACACCTTATAACTTGAAAAGGGCTTTTTAATTTTTATTTTTTGATCTGTCCTGGGGTTTGAACTCTGGAAGTGGGCTTTGTCCCTGAGCTTTTTGCTCATGTTCTACCACGTGACCTACATACAGCTCAACTTCCAGCTGAGTAGTTTATTGGAGATAAGAGTCTCACAGTCTTTCCTGCCTAGTCTAGCTTCAAGCTGCGATTCTCAGCTCTCAGCCTCCTGAGTAGCTAGGATTACAGGCTTGAGCTAAGGGTCCCCATCTGGGCTTTGGTTCTTGAAATGCCAGAGTGGCAGGGATAACCAATTGAACCAAAGTACAGGTTTCATTCCATGTGACCAGAAAATCCTCAAGTGAAAGCCCCCCACAATACTACCAAATATTGGTTCTAGAAGTGGTGAGAGGAGGTGAATTCTCATCTCCTCAAAAGACAGGCTTTTACTATACCCGAATATATTTTCCAAGAACTCTTACTTTTCCCATTCTGCCTACAAAGGCAGTTATGGTATAGTGAAGTAACTGACTAAGATGAATTTAGTGGAACACGGGAAACAGTAGTGACATCCCTCAGGACTTGTTGCCTTACACTATCTAGTCTTGGAAGAAGGTTAGCATGCATGTTGTGCTGGCAGGATGCACGATCCATCCCAAAGGGAAGGGGACAATCTGAGGCCTTGGTCTATTTGCCACATATGGATAACAATCATTTTTATTTAAAGTTCAAAGAGAACACTTTATGCATCTTAACTATGTATTTGTTTCACATTCCATTTCAACAACTATGACCTGTCTCAAATCTTTTACTCCCACTACAGTTATCTCAGAATGATTGCCTTGAGGCCTAACAGGCAATACTCAAAGTAGGACATCTGACTTTCCCATAGTATGGGCTCCCTTAATTCTAAACAGAGGTTTTCTATAAGATTGGGAATGTCAGTAAGAGAAATTCCTAACCTGTAATACCTAAGTGCAAAAAGAATCTCAGTTATAGAGTGAGGATCTATAACCATTGTTAGCATTATCCCCAGCTCCTTCTTCAGCTCCAGCCAGACCTGAGCTCCTCTCCACCCTATTATTCCCTCCGTATATCTCGCCACTAACTCTTTCCCTCCAGATCTACTTGTGCACACTACTCCCTGGGTGGGGCAAATGCAATATGTTCCCTCTCCCAGGGGGAGATACGGCCCCTCTAATAAACCTTATAACAATCTTTCTCCTGTGCCTGTCTGCCTCCGTGGGGTCCCCTGGGATGGATGTGATGGATCCTAACAACCATGATTAGAGCTTACCTTGTTCCTCAAATGTCTATGTTTACTCCTGTTATGCCACTGAATGTTGCTAGTGGATGCTCCCACATTACTCTTATCCATGGTATGGAGGATAATCATCCCCTGGGACTTAAACTTGATCTTGAAGAGAATGTTGTTTTAAGTCCCTCTATTTCTCCAAGTCATCACAGGGGCAATACAGAGACATCAAATTAGATGGTTACAGGGGAGGAGGTGTTGGGAATGGTAATGGCCTTAAAACAGCTCCCTGGTGGAAGGGAAATAACACAACCAGGCCAGTATTTTTAAATGAATTTGGTATCTCCAGGATTGGATGACACAGCCACTGACCTATCACAAGGGCTCACTTTACCCATGAGCAGCAAGTCCATCCCTTTTCTACAGTGTGCACTGATCTTTCCGTGGTGAGGCTCACCTCCCAAAGTGGTGTGCATTTCTTTTCTTCCAGGTCCTAATCAGTATGTAACCTTGAGGCTTGTATTGGTGTACCAGCAAGATGTGCAGTCTGTACCAGCAGTCCTTGTTGCCTTGAGGCTGGGAATATAATGAACACATTGGAACTGAACTGTGGTTTCATAAGAGAGGAGACCAGAAGACCTACCCAGATAAGGAAGATGACCAGATTGAATACTTTGGGTTTTTCCCTTCTTGAGGTGGTCCTCTCAAAGCCTGCTTTGCAGATTAAACAGCCTCTACCACCTGCTTTGCTAGAGTATAAATTCCTGGGCACACATATGTTTTAAGAACATCACACATAGCTTGTGCTCCCCAAGAGCTCTTCAGTTTAGGTTTAGAAAGTATTTTCTCCCATCCTCCTCCCATCCATCGGTATCCATTTCCTTCTTGATGCCAGATAATTAATTCCTTATGCACTAAGTCCCCCAAATAACTGGACTCTAAGACAGTACTGATTTTTCCTGCCATGGCTCATGCATGAAGTTATCTGGTTGCTGCAATGTTAGCCAGGGCCCCTTTGTCTAGGCCTCTTTATTGTATTGCTTGCTTACCTCCTATTCTGAGTCCATTGGCAACCCTGAAAGAATACTGGTTTAACCCAACCTGAAGGCTGCCACAACGGGACAGCAGAACATGTTTCAGTTAAGGATGACCTTCCAGGATTTCCTCAGGTGTGAAAGATCCTAGACAACCTCCCAGGTTGTTAGATGTGGCTTGGAATGTTGAGGTATTGCATAAGAATAAGGACACCAAATCGAAAGGAACTGGTCAAGGTAAAGTTTACTTCCGCACAGAAGAGTACACCAGTAGCTGAAATCCCAGCAAGTGAACACACAGAGCAGCAGGTGAGCTTCTACCTTTTAATCCTTAATACAGTGGGCCATGCCCCTCTGCTGGAATTGGCTAAACTGGTTTACAATTCAATTACGATTGGCTAGTTTTTGAAGAGGGTAGGATGTTTTAATTACTCACATCTTCTTCTTTCTTGCTAATATTGTCTTGGCAGAATAATGAACAAAAGCCAAGCCAACAGGCCAACGCAAAAACTTAAGCAACCTACTTTGATAGAAAAGACAGATTTTTTTCCCCTCACACTGGATAGCTATGATTAGTGACATGAACACCAGTGCCCAGTTATAATAATATGATTTTTTAAAAAGATGCCTATGCTGTTGTTTATAGAAGGACTGTTTAATGGCAAATGTTCACACAGTGTACATGTTGGGGTTGCCACAGTAATGGGCAAGTCTTCAGTAAGAACATCATGCTAGAACTTACTATCAATTCCTTCCTTCCTTCCTTCCTTCCTTCCAACTTTCCTTTCCTTTCCTTCCAACTTTCCTTTCCTTTCCTTCCAACTTTCCTTTCCTTCCAACTTTCCTTTCCTTTCCTTCCAACTTTCCTTTCCTTTCCTTTCCTTTCCTTTCCTTTCCTTTCCTTTCCTTTCCTTTCCTTTCCTTTCCTTTCCTCTCCTCCTTTCTTTCTTTACTCAAATCTTGGAGCTTGAACTCAGGGCTTGGTGTTGTCCCTTAGCTTTTTGGCTTAATGATAGCTCTCTACCACTGGAGCCACAGCTCCACTTTCAGCTTTTTCATACTTAAATAGAGATAAGAGTCTTATGACTTCATTGCCCAGGCTGGCTTTGAACCACTGATCCTCAGATTTGAGCCTCCTGAGCAGTTAATGGTGTGACCCACTGGTGCTTGGCTTTGTACTACTATTTTTTGTTCTATGTGCTCCAGTGAAAACTTGGAGACCTTCTTGTCCTCCAGTATGGCTATAAAGAGATGGTGTTATTTGCAATTAGGCTTTAGTAGATTTTTGGTATCACCAAATGTTTTATAGAGAAGACATTGTAGTTCTTTACTTCAGTGGGAAAAACTGTCTCATTTTCTGCATTCATAACCCCTTCCAAAGCTTTAAAAGTCATCTATTGTTGTCACTTCAGGCAATAAAACATATCAGCTAATTTTGGCTTAGATTTGATAAAAAAATATGGTTTCTGTGAGAACATAATCAGAAAAAAAGTTTGTCCTTACAAAAACAGTTTGTGATTTTGTTTTGAGTCTATAATTGGCTTTGGCAGTTTTCTTTGGTCTCCCAGTCTTTTGAGTTTTCTGCCTCTGCCCAGCATGCTATTATTAACTTCTATATGTTATTTTTGGTCTTCTTGACACATTCATTTACAGGCCAGGCCTGTCATGAAGGCAGCTGGCCTTCATTGTTTGTGTTTCTGCCTCTCCTCTGTCTCCTCCTTCTGTCCCTGTCTCTCAGGTCTGCTGTAGAATTGTTGCCCTCTCATCATCATCCCCAGCAGCATAGAACAGGGAGATATTCTCTAGTATATTCTCTAGATATCCTCTAGGCTTGTATTGCAGGGTGTTCTGGTTTCTCATCCACTTGAATGCAGCTTTGGACATCTCCATCTGATACTGTGTGTTTGAACAGGATAAGCTCAGGCGTGACCTCTTTTAGTATTTAAAATTTTTATGAGACTTCTGTTTGGTTGTAATTTTATTTTCTCTCAACTTCTGTGATTACTTGATTTTGCCTATTGTATGATGTCTGTAGGGTAAGTTCTACTGGTAGGATTTTCACATAATGTAAGACAGAACCATAGGGTGCGTTTATATCATTCATGACAAGTGTTTGTTGGATATCTCATTGACAGCCTGTGCTTTTGGTTGATCTCTGTCCTCATGCAGTATTAAGTGCCATGGGGGGATCTGAGAACCTTGCTGATAGTTGTAATTCTGTATAACATAAAGTAGAAATAGAATGACAGTGATGACAGAGTGGTAGCAAAGCCTGAGTTTGATAGCTCAGATGCTGAAGCTGGGCAGCCTTTGTTTGATCCTGTCTTCACTACTAGCACTTTCTGTGTTCATTGGCAAATTACTTAGACTCTCTTTACCTTATTTCAATATAGAAAAACTACAACGATTAAATGAGTTAACAGATTAGACTTAGAAGAATTGTTAAGTAGTCATTATCTATTAATATTAATATTTCCTCATTTCTGACAGGATTGAACTTTGAAATGGAGGCAAGAATTTAATGTTGTCACCTGGAACCTAGATAATTTTTAAAGTAATTAAGAAGCCAATTTGTTCTTGCTGAGATTGTAACTAAATATAGGATTGAACCTTTAAGATGATTTCAATATGGTTTTCCCCCTAGCAATCATGAATGAATCTCAAACTGTCTATCTCTAATTTTCTCCTTTTCAAGAAGATAAAAAAGTTTTTTGTTTACCAAAAGAGCCAGTTACAGTGATTCCAGAGAATGTTCCTCATGTAACTTTGGACTTCAGTGCTCACCTGTTTTTTTTTTCTTTCTGATTACCTTCTAAAGAAACAGGTAACTACAAACATGATGTATTTATTTTTCCATCTTGTACCTGTAAGCATTATAGGTACAGGAAAAGCCTTCAGAAAGTCCTTTTTGGAGCCTGGATGAGGGGCAGTACTGGGGTTTGAACATAGGGCTTTCCAGTTGGTAAAGCAAGCATTCTATTATTTCAGCCATACTTCTGAGCCTGACCCCTCACCTTCCAATTTTACTTACTTTATGGATAGGATCTTGCTTGGGACTAACTTTTGACTGTGTTCTACTGATTTATGTCTCTCATATAGCTAGTATGACTGATATGAGCCACCATGTCACTAACATTCTACCCAGGCTGGCCTGAACCAAGATCATCTTTATCTGTGCCTCCTGAGTAGCTAGGATTACAGCTATGCATTTTGCTGTAAGCTCTAGAAATTCTTTTAATTGTATACTTTAGAAAGCATCAGCATTAAGTGCCTGGACTTCTCACTGCCAGTAACTCAATCTTCTCAATGCTTGTCTGAAACAAACTTTGTTGACATGTGCTTTTCCTTGGAATGATAAGTAACTATATCTGAGATATCTTTGAATATTCATTAACTAGCATGTAATAGCACATCAGCCACTCTTCATTTAGTGAGTGCATGAAGAAATGATTTTAGTGGGTCTGATCTGAAATATGCACGAATGACTTATCTAAAAATTGTTTTCAGCTGGGCAGGCACTGGTGGCCTAGTTCCTCACGAAGCTGAGATCTGAGGATCTCAGTTCAAAGGTAGCCCAGGCAGGAAAGTCCATGAGACTTTTATCTCTATACACTACTCAGAAAAAGTCTGCAAGGGTGCTATAGCTCAAGTGGTAGATCCTTAGCCATGAGCACAAAGCGGCTCAGGGACAGTGCCTAGACCTTGACTTCAAGCCTCAGGACTAGAATAAAAAAATTGTTCTCCGCCAGGAACCAGTGGCTCAAATCTGTAATCCTACTATTCAGGAGGCTAAGATCTGAAGGATTAATGTTTTATGCCAGCCCAAGCAGAAAAATTCACTAAGTCCATCTCCAAAATAATTAGCAAAAAGGCAGTCTGGGGAAATTGTTCAAGTGATAGAATTCCAGCTAATCAAGCAAGCTGAGCAAGTGAGGCCCTTAGTTCAGTACCTAATAGTACCAAAAACAAAACAAGAAAAACAGCAACACAGCTACTCTCTTTCCTTCTTTCTGTACCTTATTTGTAGATGAGAACTAGTATTTGCTCCTCTTATAAACCTACAGTTGTGTCATTTGGATACTATGTAAAATATGCAGACAGAAAGTCAGTTTGACACTAAAAACCAGCAATGCTTCTTTTACCAAACCGAAGAGTTCTACCTACCCAGAGAAAGGAATGCCTTTTCTCCCTGGTACAACAGTATTGCTCACAGGGCAAGCAACATGTCCATGGTACTTCCTCCCCTTCACATTGGCATCTTGTGCCAACTCTTTTGCTCATAGCCAGAACACCCAGGCTTCCGTTGCCCTGTTCTGTTATCTCCCAATCAGATAGAACTTAGAAGAATTGATAACAGTTTTAAGTCTGTCCCCCACAAGTTAGCTCTGTCATGTCATCAGATCTGTTTCCTCTTCTGTCATGCAACTCCCAGGTCTTTTCTGCCTTTCAGATTTGTTTACTATTATTTTAGATGCCTTCACAATCATATGGAAAACTCAACTGTAGTCCTCTTCCCTGCCAGATTATTAATGGTAAAACATTCCCTATTGATGACAGATTTTTAGCACAATTTGTGTGTAGGTTAGCTGGAGGAATTTAAAAGAAAAACACCATATAATCTATCAGTGACCCCTTAGCCACTATTTTTCAATTCATGCTCCTTTTGGATCTGTTGTAAGAACTGCTAACAATTAGATAAACAAATCCTTTCTCTGTTCCCCAAGCATGTTCTGCTTGGTTCTGTTAAAGACTAAGCAAGGGGCTGGACAGTGGGTATTTCAAGTCATCCAAATCCTCACTGGGCTTCTGCTAGGATATGAACAGAATAAAGATATAAGGGAACCAGGCCTGGTCTTTCTGGCATTTGAGTCCAGTCCATAAGTCAACAGCTATCTTTGGTGACACTAAGCCAGAAGGATGAGCTCAGATGCATCCTCTGATTTCCCTGTAAAACTACGGGATGATAGTATTAAAGTGGATAATCTTAATGAAAAGAAAGGGTGGGAGTAAGAATGGAAAGGAGAGTACCAGCTTTTTCCAGAGGGAGCAGCAAAGCCAGGTATCATTGGCTCATTTTTGTGATTCTAGCTACTCAGTATTGTGGTTTGAAGCCAGCCTGGCCAAGAACATCCATCTGCAATTAACCAGCAAAATCCATACGTAGAGATTTGGCTCAATTGGTAGAGTATCAGCCTTAAGGGGAAGAGTTATGGGATAGAACCCAGGCCCTGATATCAAGCCCCAATTTGGCCTGCATGTAGGCTCATGCCCCCCCCACCGTGTGTGTGCACACACACACTTACACACATACAAATAGATAAATTAAAGGGAGAAGCATCCAATCCCATCCTCTACTCCCAAACAAGATCACTGTAGATGGCAGATAGCTGAGGATTTTCAGAGAAAACTGGAAGCTATAGATTTTGATGTGGATCTAAATGGATTTTTAAATGTTTAATTATTTTTACAACAATAAGGGATAGTAACCACATTAAGAGACAACAACAAATAAGAGACCACCATCTTTAACCCCTTAGAGAAAGAACAGATATCAGGGTTCTTCAGGGAAGTAGGACTAGTAGCAGTTGCATCCTTTGATGCTTATAATTTGTAACAGATACATTACAAGGCCTCTAATGGATGTCTGAGATACTAAGTAGTATAAAAGTTTATATGTACTATTTTTCTATCCATATTTCTGATCAGGTTTAATGAATTAAATTAGGCACAATAAGAGAGCAAAACAACAAAACAGAACAGTAACAACAGCATATTTTAATAAAAGTTTTGGAATGTGGTATCTTTCTCAAAATATCTTTTTGTACTATACTCATTCTCTTGTAATAATAAAGGTGACATGTAAGGGAGGCTTCGTTTTGCATATTCAAATTGCCACTTTTTACACGTAAGGGCTATTATAGTTAACTTAGCTAGATTTTTTGATCATCAGTATAACTAACTGGTGGGTATGTATACTGTATGGACAAGCTGAACAAAAGGACCATTCATAGTCCATGTTCTGGGTGGGATGCAGTGTAGGCTCAGGGGGTGAAGTGAAATTCACATACACTGCTCAGAATGGCACCGAATTTTCAAATCATGAATTGTTGACTCCTAGAATTTTCCATTTAATATTTTCATATCACAGTTGATGACAAGTAAGTAAAAATAGAAACCAACACCATGGATAAAGAGGAACTACTATGTATGTGTATATGTATCATATGTTTATATAAGCTATATACAATTTTCAAATACATTTATAAATCTTTGAGTATAAAATGATTTTCTGGTTATATGTATGAAGAATTCATTTGAGGGAATTGCTTCCTGTGATTGTGGGTTAGGAAGTCTGAAAACTGTAGAACAAATTTATGGGCTGGAAACTCAGACAATTTTGCAGGAATCCCAAGTATTTGCTTAGAAGGCCTTCAGTGGATTGGATGAGGTCTGTGGGAATTGTTGACTGTACCCTTCTTTACTTTCAACAGATTGTGTTGTGGGGAAGACCACCAGAAGAGACCCCATGGGCAGAGTACAGCCAATAAAATGTATCAGCCTGTTGGCAACCACACAGGGGCAGCAGCACGCTTATTCTGCCTTTAAAGCAGAAAACCCACCTCCTTGTTTGCTCAGGGGTGGAAAGTCCCTAGTGGTTCTTTCCTTCAGGTACAATACAAGTGGGAAGTTATATAAGCTAAAACAATGCTGTAACAAGCATCAACCGAAGACAACATGAACTGTTTCTATGATTATCTCTGATTATTACCTAGAGACCATGAACAAAACAGTGGATAGTGGATGCATGTATCTTTAAATGTCAAACCATAAGGAGCTAGTCTCATGTGTGGGGTACGCCCTTTCTTTAAGATGGAGTCACAAAAGCAAAATGGAGTTACAGAAGCTAAGGAGTGAACTCTTAAGATGGTGAGGTTTGACAAACCCTATTACAATTGTAAATCTTAACTTTCTCTACAAGATACCCTCATAGCAATACCTCAGTAGTATTTGGTTAAATATCGAGGTACTGAAATCTAGCCACACTGACACATAGCTTGGCCCCCATGCCCCCATTCTGGGAAGGACAGATAGATATTTCCAGAACTGCATCCTGTTAGAGAAATATTGCAGTGAATGTAATAAATTAGTTCTAACTCCAGACAGAACAGGAACTGTTCTCGCCGTGAATAAAATTTAGAGCAGCTTCAAGGTTGTATTAGTGAGGAGTCTGCAGAGACTAAGCAATAAATGACAATAGGGTAAGGTGTTCACTTTCATAGTTGTTGTTGAGGTTCAGCCTCCTCTCTGCTATCCACAAACTGAGATTGAGGAAAGTTTGTGGCACATTTTGAAAGCCTGACAGCCAGGAGCTGGTGTTCTGGATTCCACCAGAGCATGAAGAACCAGGTGTGTCACAAGCAGGAGAATCTCAGCGTCTCAGCCCCTGCTTTTGGCAGCGGGAAGGTGAACTCCAGCCTCTTTTACCTGTCTTATTCAGTCATTGAGTGGGCTTGTTATGCCCTCTACAGTGTGCAGGACAGTCCCGGAGACCTCTGGTTCAGATGCTAATTTTTCTTGGGCATTCCCCAAGGACAACACAGAAATGAACCTTCTCGGTCATGTAGGCATCCTGTGGCCTAGACAACTCAACACACAGCAGCAGCCATCACAAAGCCTGGCCCTTGCATTAGGTTCTTCCAAATTATTGTTGTAAACGTTTTGTGTTTATAACATTGAATTCTTTCTCATCACCATCTCCTTGTCTGTACTTCAGGACCAATAAGCTTCATCTCCTTCAGTCAGCTTTGCTACCATTCCTAGATACCGTCCAGCCACTCTTCCCTTTCTCTGAGTCTTACTTTCTCCATTTGCTAACTGTATTCTGGGTTTCTTCCAAGGTTAGGAGTATATAAAAGAGGTGACATTGATCAAGACGCATTGTACTCATAAACTGAATTGAAATACCTTTGTACAACTAAAGATAAAAGAATTTAAAAATTAAAGAAATTCCCATGCAATTGTTCACATATTTAAAAATCCAGAGCTTTTTCCTAGTTTTTGTTTCTCAAAAACATTCTTATATTACAATTTTATCAGCTAAAAAGGTAGCACCAATGTCTGGCATTCAAGAAAATAGGTTATTTAAAGTAGACTAATTGCTATCTCAAGGAACATAGTCACTGTCTTTCTAGTGCCTTCCCATTGGGCATGAGGAAGCTCCTAGCAAGTCCATGGTAATTCAGCCCCTCATTGGCTACTGCCTAGCCTGGCACTGTGCTAAGTACATCGTATTTAAGCTTCACACAGCAGCAACAAGGAACATAGACTCACCCTTTTCTAAATGGGAAACTAAGATGCAGAGACATTCAATTTCACTTTCCCAAGGCAACTTCACACTGTAGGGTGTGTTGCTCTTCAAGCTGGTACCTGGAGAGGCAATGTAGGCACATTGCTTGCAGTGATGGGGAGCATTTGCTGATGGTGGTCATTTAAACCAAGTGAAATCAGCTTGTTAGCATGTGCTTCATAAATGAAATCCTCAGTGGCTTCCTGGGGAGCCATGTCCCTGTCTCCTTGGGGTAGTAACATAGGCTATGCACTCTCCATGACTCCTCATCCTCAAAGACTAGAAAGTAAACTGGGATTCCCCCATAAACACAGGCTCCTGAAGAACTGCATTCATCTAGAGACATGCCTTTCTCTTACGCACACAGTCATTTTGTAGAGCCATGTACAGCTTCTCTTTTTGTTCTTTTGAATCCATCATTCACAATTCAAAAGCTGTCTTTATTCTTTAGTAAACATTTGAGTCCTGCTGGTCTTATGGTCATGTATACAAATTTTTCTAACCTCCTCATTCACTGTGCTATACCTTAAATACATTTCAGATTCAATTCATAGATTCATTCATACTTTCACAATATGTACATTGACTTTATCTATATCAGTGCTGGGATTTGAGCTTTTGTTTGGGATTTTTCCCTTAAAGCTGGACTTATACATGTGTGTGCCACACATCCATTTCTGGATTTTTGCTGGCTAACTGGAGATAACAGTCTTGCAGATTTATCTTCCCAGGCTCACTTTGAACCATGATCCTCAAATCTGATTAACATTTGTTACATGCCTTACCCTGTTGTAGGTGTTAGAAGTAGCATGAAGTACACTTAGATGTAAGTGAGAAGGAGTCTTTGTAATTAAAAGTTAAATCTGATGGTAGGGGGAAAACAAAGGAGGAGGTAACAATGCTTGATAGGAAATGGACTCATTACTTTGCTCATGTAACTGTAAACCTTCTGTACAGTATCTTTACAATAAAATATATATTAAAAAAATTAAAAAGTGATGGTGTTTATGAAAGTTCTAATAAAACTGCATTTTTTTGGTTCACTATGCATGTGGTACATTCTAAGTGCTTTCTTTATTTCATATTTCCAGTACTCACATAAGGGTTGTTATGATAGTATCCCTGCTTTATATTAGTTTGAACTGTAAGAAACAGACTCAAGCTAAAAGGATGGATTCTCTGAGATTACAACATGCAATTTTATATATAGTGCACGGGAATCCCTCCCCCTGAAAATTCCTCACTGGTCTAAGAAATATGGGGTTCACATTCCTTGCAGGACATCATCTAAGTTATATTACTTTCTACTGGGTACTTTGAATACATGCACTTCTTGTGGTTGGTTGAATTTTAGAAGAGGGCTTTTGCCTATCACTAGCCCCTCTTTGTTTTTCTGTGGTGGGAAGGCTTGCGTGCTTCCTAGGGTATGCATAGTTTCTACCTAACTGTCTCATTTTACTGTGCTCCATTCTTCCCTTTGCAGTCAGCTCATCTGCTTTCCAATCTGAACTTTCTAATGCATGAACTTGGCCACATCTGCGAGTCATTATGTAAGCAAACGACTAGTAATTTCCCACTCTGAACCAGAAGCCTTGACTTGAAAATGGATCATCACTGACTTTGTTTCTAACAGAACAATGAGAAATTTCCATTGCTGTTGATGAAGCAGTGATACAACAGCAGAAGTTTAGTATGGATCAGCCTAAGAGCTGTGTAACCTCTGCACATTGGGAAACTTGCCTCAAGCCAGCTATGCTGTGAGTGGTGGGAAAACTCCAGGGCTCCACATCCGACCCCACGCGTGGTAAGCTGTCTGGTAATTGAGAAGTTGCTGTGCAGAGGAGGGAGGGGTCAATCAGGCCAGCCTTTCCTCAGGTGGCTCCTGGGCTTGAGTTTGTCATCACAAGACTTGGGACTATGCATCCACACTGTACTGTAGGCCCTCCTTAAAACTATATGAGCCATGAACATGTGATAAACTGAAGAAAAGAAGTTTTAAGTGGCTTATATATTTTCTTCCCTTTAGTTAATGCAGTTTAAAAAAATCTTTTAAGATCTTCACAAACCTAAGAGGAAGTTTTCTGAGCAACTCAATTTATTTTCTGGACAAGACTCATTTTGGAACAGCTTTTCCTTCTGTTTAAAACTTTCTCCTGGACTTCACTGTTTCCTTTCCACAAAGCTTTCTTGCACATGGTCCTCATGGCTGGAGTTGTATTGTTTTCTATGTATGGAGAGATGGAGACTGGAAACATACTGTCTCTTTCACTGTGTATACAATCTGAAGAGTATATCATATTCAGAGATCTGCAGAGCGCATAATTTGCAAAGTTCTGACACGTGTTGTACTGATGTTTGGCATAGACTTCCTTCTTTGGTTCCTGAATTGTAACTGTTGTACTGATGTTTGGCATAGACTTCCTTCTTTGGTTCCTGAATTATAACCGGGGAATCATCTGGACTCATCCCCCTACTATCCTCTTTGGATCCTCTTGTCACATTTTTCCTAGTTGTAGCTCTTCAAGGCCTGCCTGCATCCAGGTGAGCAAGGACATGGAATTCCTTATGTCTCTGCTGAGCTTTATCAATTTATCCTTTACTGATCTGATTTCTGCTGGGAATGTTGGGAAGCTGTGGGTTAAGCCAGTGAGTACAGTGTGAAACAGTATGGTCTGACCTTCATCCTTCACCCTATAATTTGGGAGTTGAGTTAAACTAGAAAATGTTCACCTCTCTCTGTGTGTCTCTTTCTCTCTCCATCTCTGTCTATCTCTCTGTTTCTCTCCCTCTTTCTCTCTCTCATCTCTTTCTCAACCCATCCTGTGGCTTGAACTCGGGGATTGTGCACAGTCTCTGAACTTTTTTCTCAAGGCTAGTGTTCTACTATTTGAGCCACAGCTCCACTTCCAGATTTTTAATAGTTAATTGGAGATAAGAGTCTCATAGGCATTTTTTTTTTGCCCAGGCTAGCTGAAAATCATGATCCTCAGCATTGCCTCCTGAGTAGCTAGGATTACAGGCATGAGCCATTGGCGCCTGACTCACCTCCTCCTTTAATAGGTATCTAACAAGGTTGGTTACCAGTAACAGGCTAGTCATTACCTTGCATTTGGGTTTGTCCAGTTATTTGTTGCTTCAGTTACCAAGAATTTCCTGTATCAAGTCATCAATACTACACATTTGTCTTCACTTACATTTCCATTGGTACCACTAGTAGGAATCCTTATTATTGTCAATTTTACCAAACTGTTTACTGCTAAATAGAAACCTGGGCTTGGAACAGATCCTTAGTATTTATTGTTTATTCAGAGTCCATAGAGATGTACTTTTAGTTTAAATGAATATGGAAATTGTAAAACAGTACAAAAGTGTGTTTATGTACATCGTTTTATGTATGTATACCTGTGTGTAAGTGGATATTCCTGACAAAATAGACAGTTTGTTGTTATCTAGTTTATTTTACTTAAAATATAACATTTACCCCTGTGTTTATGTAGTTTGGGTAACATTTGAAAGATTCATAGTGTTTCAGTGCATATAACAAATGGGCATGTAATGTGCATATGTGTAAATACTTATTTCTTTCCCAGTTGCTTTTGTTCATTGTTGCTTATTCTAATCTTGTCACTGTGACAGATACCTGTGGTATTTATGCACATTTCTAATAGATTACTTGAGGGTGAATAAAATGCTCCAAATGTTTTTAAGACTCTTGTGTTTGGAGGTGTAGCTCAGTTGATAGAGTGAGAGCCAATGAGTGAAAGCATCAGGAAGTAAGTTCAAGTCCCAGTTTCAGACCTAAAAAGAAAAAGAAAAAAGACTCTTGCTAGACAACTTCCAAAAGATGTTTACCTTTATTTTTATTCTAAAAGAATTAAAACATCCAATATTCATCCTTGATTTACTTTCACTCATTTCAACAGTGATTTTTGTTTCTTGCCATTAAAGATATATTCTAGAGATATCCATTATTTCATTTTGTGTGTGTATGTGTGTGTGTGTGAGAGAGAGAGAGAGAGAGAGAAAGAGAGAGAGAGGGAAAGAGAGAGAGAGAGAGGGAAAGAGAGAGAGAGAGAGAGAGAGAGAGGGAGAGAGAGTGTAGTATGTCCTAGGGCTTGAACTAAGGGCACTGTCCCTGAGGTTTTTGCTCAAGTATGGTGTTCTACCACTTGAGCCACAGCTCCACTTTTGTCTTTTTTAGTGCTTAATTGGAGATAAAAGTCTCACAAACTTTCCTGCCCAGGCTGGCTTTGAACTGTGATCTTCAGATCAGTTTCGTTAGGGATTGATACTGCCTTAGCAAATTCTGTCATTTAGTCTGTCAACATGAGAGATTATATTCCTGTCTTTCTTGATATTTTAGATTTCCTGCTTTGAGGTAAGTGGGCCTCCTGTGTGGGAAGGGAGGCATGGGAGATGTTCTGGTACTTATGGGTTGTCAATCCAGGGTATGCACCTTGTGCTCCCACAGCCAACTTCTCTTGCATGCCAATTTCAGTAATGGTGCCCAAAGGTTGGCCCCTAGCTGAGGACAACTGTGGCCTGCCCTGACTTCATTTCACAGGATTTTCTTCTTGCTACTCTCCTGTGCCACCATTTGACTGTATTTCAGACGTTTTAGATTCTGGTCTGATATTTCTAGTATTGGATGTACTGTACTGCTTTCTTGTGAGTGGAAGTTAAGATCCAACTTTGATACTTTTCCAACCCAGCTCACATTAGATCCCTTTTCATTCACTGAAGGCTAATTGTCTGCCAGTTAAGCCACAGTGCCATTTCTGGCTTTATGATGTAGCTGAACATAAGAGTCTCATGAACTTTCCTGCCTGGGCTGGCCTTGAACAACAATCCTCAAATTTCAGTTTCCTGAATTCTAGGATGACAAGTGAGAGACACTAATGTCCAGTTGGGGAAACTGATTTTATAAGGGTAAATTTGTATCCTGCTACATTCCTTTCTCAAAAAGGAAAAGAAGGACATAAATTGAATGTACCTATATTAGTTAACAGAAAAATGCTTTTTAAAAAATATTTTTGTTTTTAGTTTTGAGAAATAAGTGATGTGACTGGAACTTAAAATTATAACTGAGCTGACTAAAAATACTTAGTTGGTTTAGTGGCAATGAATGTGCCATTGGTCCAAACATATTGGAATGATCTGATGCAGTTTAATTTCAGAGGCTGGAAATAATTTTCTGAAAATTAGATGAAATATTCTACAACTCACTTTTTATGGCAGTCTTAGGGTTTGAATTCAGGGCCTTGTGCTTGCTCACTCAGATGGTGCTCTATTATTACAGCTATGCCTTCAGTTCTGCTTTTTGCTAGTTGCTTTGGATATAGAGTCTTCGTGTGGACTGGTTTCAAACTATATGACTTGATGTCTCAGCTTTCTGTTTTGTGAATTTAATATTATTGTCAAGGTGATATATAGAGGGGTTACAGTTACACATGTAAGGTAGTGAGTACATTTCTTGTCAAACTTGTTACCCCTCCCTCATTTTCTGAGTAGCTAGGATTATAGTTGTAAGCCACTGGCGTATAGCATAGCACGATCCCCCTTTAAAGGTAGAGAAAGAAATTCTTTTGATTGGTTGTGGGCTTGATCTCAGGGCCAAGGCTCTGTCCCTGAGCTGTTGTTCACAAGGCTAGCATGCTACCACTCCGTGCCACGACTCTATGTCTGTCTTTTCTTTAGTGGTTAATTGGAAATCAGTCTCAGCTACTTTCCTACCCAGGCTGGATTTGACCTATGATCCTCAGATCTTAGCTTCCTCACTCGCTAGGATTACAAGTGTGAGCCACCAGTGCCTGATGAAAAATAATATTTTTAAGACTTTCATTTTTGTTTCACAGTTGAAATATGCCCCGAACTTTTAAATAGTTTTCTATATCTCCATAAATCTATGACAATACACATGGGGTAATCTTGCAAATGTATGTAATAAACTTTTAGATGTGTCCCTTTGCAGTAGAAAAAGATATTTTTTGCAACTTTATGAATTAAGCAAGGAGGCCAGAGCCACTTTGCTTTAATGAGAAATGAAAGCTGAATATTTTTGAACAATTCCAGAATAAATAGGCCTGTTGAAGTTATCAAATGAAGCATTATTTAAGAAAATCTGTAGATGGGTTGGGGCATCAGATAGCTAGTTGTTGACTGTGAATGTGACTTTTAATAGTTAGCTTTATTAAAGCCATTTCTTAAAGCAATTGTCATTGGGGTTGATCATACTTCTAATAATGCTTGTGGATTTGGTTTCAGAGCCACTCTAATAGGAACAAATCATTCTCAAAGTACTCATAACCTTATAGCTACATAGTAATGGATTGATGGCTTTATTTAAACATTTTTCAAGAAGAGGATATTTTGATTCAAATGCAACCAGGGACTATTTCAAGTTTTCTTAAGGTAGTAATTTCACATAATGGCATCAGTCTTCTCATCATAGTATGGGAATTGCAGATTTAATCTATCCCTATTTGAGGTAAAATTCTATGTAAATCACACTGAAAAATCAATTGAGTCATTTTAAATATATTCAAGGATCCCTTTGTGGGAAATGGCCATTTGGGAGAGAGACCAGTCATCACCTACTTGATAGCATTTAAATATAAATTTTCTCAGACTTCTTTTCAATGTGCAGTATAGTTAATCATTATAACATCTGAGTCTGCTCTCCCTATGAGTCCACTGAATAATTTTAGACAGGATAAGATTTAAAAGCAGACCTGTCAGTAGCTGGACATGGAGTGCATGTCTGTAATACCAGCTTTCAGGAGGTGGAGGAGGCAGAAGGATTTTGAGTTGGAAGTCAGCCTGTAATGCACAGTGATATTTTGTCCTTTAAAGAACCCAAATTCAAGTAAGCCCTTCCAAAACTCTAAGTGGAGTTAACAAATGGGGAAATGGAATCCTACAAATATATTCTTAATTTTTTAAAGATTACCTGTACTGGCAGCTCACACCTATAATCCTAGCTACCCAGGAGGCTGAGATCTGAGGATTGAAGTTTAAAGCCAGACTGGTCAGGAAAGCGCCTGAAGCTCTTACCTCCAAAGAACTTTTCAGAAAAAAGCTGGAAGGGGTGATATGGCTCAGGAGGTAGATCCCTAGCCTTTAACAAAAGAAACTCAAGGACTGCACCAGGCCCTGAGTTCAAGCACCGGAAGCAGCATGTGCACGTGTGCGCAAACACACACACACACACACACACACACACACACAATTATATAGTTTTGTAAGATTCACAATGATTAACAGTGACTCGTTTGTTACTCAACTTACTCAACTGCTTCTTTTAGTGTTCTTCCTCCTGACCTTTTACTTCATATTTCCAGGATATCCCTCTTTGTTTCTGAAATAGACTTTAATAGATACTATCTATTAAAATTCTTTTGTGTTTTTATGTGTGCTGGTACTGAGGATTGAACTCAGTGCCTTGCATTCTTTCTTGGCTTTTTTGATTAAAGCTGGTTCTCAATCACTTGAGTCACAGCTCCCTTTCTGGGTTGTTGCTGGTTAGTTGGGGCTAAAAGTTTCAAGATTTGTCTGCCAAGGCTGTTGTTGAACTGCAACCTACAGACCTTATCTTCCTGAGTAGCTATCTACTAAAAAACAGGCTTCTCCTTAATTAGATTAGACTTTGTTCACTCCCCTGGAGGTGTATCATAGTGCTTATAAGAGTCAGCCTTTTGATACAAAGTAACATCTTAGTATAGGGCACAGGACATCCATCAGTTAGATCTGTACCTGCCTGGCTGCCATCCCCGCCCCGGCTCAGCCTGCCGCCTACAAAACAGCCTGGCACTCAGAGTGGCATACAGTTCACTTGTATGAGCTAAAACATCTTGTACCTGTAAAAAAAAACAAAGAACAGCACGGAGGACTGAAACTTGTCTTTTGTTTTTTTTTGAGCAATTGTGCAAGAAAATATATCCCTTTGTATGCCCCTCCCCCACTGCTTTCACTGTATTTGATGTTGGTATAATTTGTGGAGGGGAAAAACAAATGGTTTAAATAGGGATACAGGTGGACCCATTGCAACAATGAGATGTACAAGTCGTTATGTCGAAAACGAACTTTACAACTTTGTTGGAGGGGAAGGGGGAGCGGGAAGGATTGGGTGGGAGGGCAGGGGGAGGATGGGAAGGGGTGGGAAGGGGAAACAAAGGAGGAGGCTACAATGCTTGATAAGAAATGTACTCATTATCTTGCCCATGTAATTGTAACCCCTCTGTACAGTATTTTCACAATAAAAAATAAAAATAAGTCAGCCTTTTGTTTTATAATGTTTGATTGTATAAGTGTTATGAGATGCTAAATTATCTTCAATTCAATTTTTTTTGTACAAAAGTGAGGTACAAGACCAAAGCAAATGGCCCCAAACCAGCTGCTAGTAGCAGTGGTGAACAAGAGTTTACTGTGTTGAAAAGTGGGACTAAGACAAGGAAAAGATCCAGTTGAATGAAAAGCTATATAAAACTTGGTGGGGTGAAACTGTGTGTCTCATGAATGAACACTTGTAATCCCAGTGGGAAAGGAAGATGGAGAGCCCTTATTTTTCTGTCCCACAAACATAAGCTTGGAAAGTTTTCAGTGTGTGACTACATGGGTGACAATATAGATGGAAGTTTGTGCAATAGGGAGTTGTGAGCTGGGGGCTCAAATTGCTATTTATTATTCATTCATTCTTTTATGTTTCAATATGGTGTCTCACTGAGTTGTGTACTCTGTCCTGAAGCTTGAGATCTGTCTGCCTCAGTCTCCAGAATTATAGGCATGGGTCACCACATTTGGCTTGGATTGGCTTTGAATTGCTCTTTGTTTGGCCTTCTTCCCACGCTCTACCCCATACTCACGTTTGTAAACAGGTAGATGCTGCATCCTGGCTTTTGGGTGGCCTGCACTACAGTGCTCTTAGAAAGGGAGCTCCCTGCTACAGATACACCACCTCTGATTTGTGATTCAACCTGCTTACCAAATTGCATTTCCATTTCCTTCTCCCTTCTCCTTGTCTTTTTATGCCTTGAACAATCTATCTGTTATTGGGATTTGTGGAGTTTTGAATCAGATTGGTGGTAAACAGGTAAGTTCAATATTTGGTATGTTTAGCTGGAGTCTCAGAATTCAGTCTAAAAAAGCTTGCAAAGTGGTGCAGACACATTCAGCAACTGGCAATGTAGTCTTGTCCCTAGGTTCCTCTGCCTTACTTTGTCCCCAAAACCTTAACTGAGGGAGGAGGTGTTAGGTTTAGCTTGTAGATTTATCCCTTTCTCTCTCTCTCTTTCTCTGTGATGCCTAAGGTTCTCCTTGCTCTTCTGCTAACCTGAGGTTTTCCTCTGTGGATCCCAAAGCTTTTCCTCCATTTCTCTTTAATAAGCTATCTGGCTTTTCCCATTCAGGGACTCAAAATCTCTATAATCTGCCACCTTACCCTGACTTTCACAATTCAGTCTAAAATGAAGATGTACCGAGAAGCAGTATGTCCTTAGGATAAGGGACAGAAATCACATGTACTTTTCTTCTTTCTGTTCCTGAGCATGGTTAAGGTATTTCCACTTTGTGAAGAGGGAAGATCTGTCCCAAGCTGATAACCCCAGTCCCCCATCTCTCTCTCTGGACATCACACAGCACGGAAACATATTCCCATAGCTACGGCTATTCAAAGATGGGCTAGCTGATTGCTTCTCTTTGTCCTTTGTGGCTCCATGTTTCACTACCAGGATTTTCAAACCCTAGAAATATACAGAAGAAAACGAGAACCAATCCTAGACTCTTGTGCTTTTAAGGACACAAGTCCTTAAAACATTTTAAAGGTAAATGAAGTGTTAATTTTCTGTATTTAATTTCTTTTGAGAGCACCAAAGTTTGAACTCAAGATTTCAGGCTTTCTAGATAGGCCCTCTGTTGCTTGAGATATGCTCCTACCCAGTTCTTCATGCTATGGTTTATGTTTTGTTTTTCTTTTCTTTTCTTCCAAGCCAGCCTGGACTGTGAACCTCCTATTTATGCTTTCCACCATACCTTAGATGACAGGCACCCATCATTATACATATTCACTTTTTCCGTTGAGATGGGGGTCTCTTGAAATGTTTTACTTGGCTATACTGATACCACATTCCTCCTAGTCTCAGCCTACTGCATTTCTTGTATGATAGACTTGAATCACTGTGCCCAGATACTGGCTGAGATGAGGTCTGGTGAACTTTTTGCCTGGGCTCCCCTTGAGTCGTCAGATCCCCTGTGATTTCAGCTTCCTAAATAGCTAGGGTCACAGACATGAGCCACCATTCCCAGATTGTCTGTATTTTACCTTAAAAAACCTGGTTTTAGATCCAACTCTGTCAGGATATCTCATGGAAATATGGTAGAAAGCCCTAAAATATTGAATATTTTTATTCCTGTGGCTTTGTTGTCTTCTAATATGAACAACTTTGGGTTCAAATTCTTATTATACAATAGTGGGCAGATTGTTTAATTTTCCCTAACCTTTGGATTGCTTGCCTCTAGAGTGGCTTCAGTTATAACTACTTAATAAGTTTACTTTAAAAGTTAATATTAGGCAATATTTTAAGAACTATGAAAAATGCTGTGTAAACAGTAGATGCCTTAAAGATTAATTCCCTCTTAGACCCACAGCTGAGGATTCACTTATTATTTTTCATGAATCAGATTTCTCATTATTTTCGGGATCTTGCTTTAAGTCCATGAATATGTACTCACATTAATTGAGTATTCACCTCTTCTCTTTTTCTCTTCTCTTTCCCTCTCTTCTCTGTATTTATTCCCACTTTTAAATTTTTATCCAAGGTTTTGTTAAGAACAAGAATATTCTGTTGGAGGATTTAATTTTTTGAGTTCCAGGTACATTTTAGATATGAGACCTTTGTCCGTTGTATGGCTAGTGAAGATCTTCTCCCAATCCTTGGGTTTTCTATTGATCTTGCTAGCTATGTCCTTTGTCATGCAGAAGCTCTGCAATTTCATGCAATCCCATTTGTCCAACTTTGCTTTGCATTGTTGTGTTTTTGGTCTCTATTAAGAAAATTTCGGCCTGTGTCAAGGAGACCTAGAGTTTCTCCTATTCTGTCCTGTAATGTTTTCAGGGTGTCTGCTTTGACTCCGAGGTCTTTGATCCATTTGGAGAAACAACTGCCCAATAACTAAGTGGGCTAAAGACTTACAGAGAAACTTCTCTGAAGAGGAAAGAAGGGTGGCCAATAGACACATGAAGAAATGCTCAACCTCCCTAGCCATAAAAGAAATGCAAATCAAAACAACACTGAGATACCACCTCACCCCAGTCAGAATGGCTATAATCAAGAACTCTAATAACAACAAATGCTGGAGGGGATGTGGAAAGAAGGGAACCTTACTGCATTGTTGATGGGAGTGAAAACTTGTTCAACTACTTTGGAAAGTAGTATAGAGGTTCCTCAAAAGAGTCCACATAGAGCTACCCTATGACCCAGCAGTCCCACTTTTGGGCATTTACCTAAATGATCACAAACAAAACCATACTAAAGCTACCAGTTACAATGGGTCAACCTGTATCCTTATTTCAGAATTATGTTATTTCCCTTCCCCTCCCTAAATTAGAAAAATGTATATACAAGATGCAGGTCACTGGAATCAAATACAGTGACAACAGGCGTTATACTATGTGGGAAGAACATACAAAAGAAACAAAAAAAGTCGCACAGTACATTATAAGTACATTAAAAACAACAGAAAATACTAACTTCTATGGAGTCTACATTTTCTGTTTAAAGGGAAAAATGATGATATATGTAGGCTGAGAGTTATAAAATGATACATGAGCATTTTGTTTTGATTTACTTTTGTTGTATTCTTGTTTTTGTTTAGTAATGATCATTTTAATTTTGAAGTTTTTTTTCCATATATACTTAAAATACTGTACAGAGGGGTTACAGTTACATGAGTAGTGTAATGAGTACATTTCCTGTGGAGCATTGTTACCTCCTCCTTTGTTTTCCCCTACCATCCCTTCCCTCCCCACCTCCTCTCTCTCCTCCCCAAAATTGTCAAGTTCATTTTCAACATAGTGTCTTGTACATCTCATTGTTACAATGGGTCAACAAAATGTAGGACACTGGAATCAGAAACAGTGAAAACGGAATATACCATGCGGAAAGAACATACAAAACAAACAAGAGGGCTGGGAAGGTAGCTCAGTGGTAGAGCGCTTACCTTGCATGCTTGAGGCCCCGAGTTTGATTCCTCAGCACCACATAAGCAAAAAAAAAAAAGAGAAAAAAGCCAGAAGTGGTGCTGTGACTCAAGTGGTAGAGCGCTAGCATTGAGCTGAAGAGCTGAGGGACAGTGCCCAGGCCCAGAGTTCAGGCCCCATGACCGGCCCCCCCATCCCCCCAAAAAAAAAAAACAGAATCACATAGTGCATTATAAGTATGTTAAAAACAATAGCAAGCAAGAAAAAACCACTGTGTCCCTGTCTTGGGGTTCATTTCACTTAACATTATCTTATATGGTCATATGTATATAGCATTTGACCTCTTTAGTTTGTACTAGACATGTACTAGTTATTGCAAATAAGAGAAACAATGGAACTTACGTTTCTTGGGACCTGGCTTACTTCATTTAGTATATTTTTTTCCAGTTCTTTCCATTTCCTAACAAGTGGAGTGATGTCATTCTTTCTGATGAGGCATAGAATTCCATGGGGTGTGTGTGTGTGTGTGTGTGTGTGTGTGTGTGTGAGCCTATACACACGATACATTCATCTACTGAGGGGTATCTGGGTTGGTTCCATATCTTAGCTATGGTAAATAATGTTGCAATAAACATGGTTGTGGTGGTGGCTTTGGTATGATCTTATTTGTGATCTTTTGGATTTGAGGGATTGCTGGGTCATAAAGGAGCTCTATGTGGAATCTTTTGAGGAAACTCCATACTGCTATCCAAAGTAGTTGAACAAGTTTACACTCCCACCAACAATGCAGTAGGGTTCCCTTTTGGCCACATTCCCTCCAGCATCTGTTGTTACTAGATTTTTTGATTATAGCCATTCTAACTGGGGTCAGGTGGAATCTTAATGTTGCCTTGATTTGCATTTCTTTTTTTTGGGGGGGGGTCCGGTTGTGGGGCCTGAACTCTGGGCTTGGGTGCTTTCCCTCAGCTCTTCAGCTCAAGGCTAATGCTCTACCACTTGAGCCACAGTGTCACTTCTGGCTTTTTTCTTTTTGCTTATGTAGTGCTGAGGAATGGAAGCCAGGGCCTCATGCATGCAAGGCAAGCACTCTACCACTGAGCCACCTTCCCAGCCCCTGCATTTCTTTTATGGCTAGAGAGGTTGAGCATTTCTTCATGTGTCTAATGGTCATTCTTATTTCCTCTTCAGAGAAGTCTCTTTCTAAACCTTCATCCCATTTATTAATCTGGCAGTTGTTTATTTGAGGATTTGTTATTGGAGGATTTAATTTTTTGAGTTCTAAGTATATTTTAGATATGAAACCCTTGTCTGTTGTATGGCTAGTGAAGATCTTTTCCCAGTCTGTGGGCTTTCTATTGATCTTGCTTGCTGTGTCCTTTGCTATGCAGAAGCTCTGCAGCTTCATGCAATCCCTTTTGTACAACCTTTCTTTGATTTGTTGTGTTTCTGAGTCTCTATTAAGAAAATTTAGGCCTGTGCTAAAGAGCCGTTGCGTTTCTCCTATTCCTTCCTGTAATGTTTTCGGGGTGTCTGCTTTTATTTTGGGGTCTTTGATCCATTTGGGCTTGATTCTGGTGCAGGGTGATAAATATGGATCTAGCTTTAGTTTACTACAGGTGTTTAACCAATTTTGCCAGCATCATTTACTGAAAAGGCTGCCTTTCTTCCATTCCATTTATTAAGCTCCCTTGTCAAAGAATAGGTGGTTATTGGTCTGTGGGTTCATTTCTTGGTCTTCAGTCCTATGCCATTGGTCTCCCAGTCTGTCCTTGAGCCAGTACCAGGCTGTTTTGATTACTATGGCTTTGTAGTAGAGTTTGAAATTTGGAATTAATATTCCTCCAGCTCTCTTCTTTTTGCTAAGAGGTGTTTTTGCTCTACTGGGTCTTTTATTCTTCCATATGAATTTTTGGATTGCTTCTTCTATTTCATTGAAGAATGGGGTTGGGATATAGATAGGTATTGCACTGAATTTGTAGATAGCCTTTGGCAGTATTGCCATTTTCATGATGTTAGTCCTCCCAATCCAGGAGCATAGGAGGTTTTTCCAGTTTCTTAGTTCTGCTTTAATTTCCTTTTTCAGGTTTTTAAAGTTTTTGTCATAGATATCCCTCACCTCTTTACTTAACTCCTAGGTATTTTATTTTTTTGTGGGGCTATTCCAAAAGGGGTTGCTTTCCTAATTTCAGCCGTGCTCTTCTCGTTATTGGCATACAGGAAAAGCATTGATTTCTGAGGGCTTATACCCTGCTAGTTTGCCAAAGTTTCTGATCAGCTCAAGTCTATGGGGTTCTTTAAATACAAGATCATGTCATCTGCCAAGAGGGAGAGTTTTACTTCATCTTTCCCAATTTGGATCCCCTTTATGTTTGCATCTTGTCTTATTGACCTAGCTAGGCCTTCTAATACTAAGTTGAAGAAGAGTGGAGAGAGTGGACATCCTTGTCTTGTTTCTGAATTTAGAGGAAATGTTTTTAACTTTTTGCCATTAAGTATAATGCTGGCTGTAGTTTTGTCTTACATATCCTTTATTATATTGAGGAATGTTCCATGGATTCCTAGTCTTTCCAGAGCTTTCATCATAAAGGGGTGTTGGATTTTTTTTTCTGCATCTATTGAAATAATCAAGTGGTTCTTATCCTTGCTCTTGTTAATGTGATGAATTATATTAATTGATTTGTGTATGCTGAACCAGCTTTGCATCCCTGAAATGAATCCTGTTGATCATGGTGTATGATTTTTTTTGGTGAGTTTTTGAACTCGATTGGCCAAAATTTTGTTGAGAAGTTTTGCATTGCTGTTCATCAAAGAAATGGGTGTATAGTTCTCTTTATTTGATGAGTCCCTGGCTGGTTTAGGGATGAGGTTTATGATGGTATCGTAGAAAGCGTTTGGTAGTCAAGTTTTGCTTTCGATTTCATGTAAGCGTTGGAGGAGTATTAGTGTGAGTTCTACTTTGAAGGCCTTGTAGAATTCACCTGTAAATCCATCTGGTCCTGGGCTTTTCTTGGGTGGTAGGTCTCTTATTTCTGTTTCTATTTTGATGCTTGATATGGGTCTGTTAAATTGGTTTAAGTCCTCTTGGTTTAGTTTGGGCATGTCAATATTTGCTGGAAATTCATCCATATCTTTCAGATTTTCACAGTTTGTGAAATTCTATGAAAGGACTCGAGTCAGGGCCTTGTGTATGAAGCAGTTGTAAAGAAAATGAATTTCTTTGCATGGTGGTAAATACCTACATTTCTAGCACTAGGAAACTTAAATATGAGGATTGTGAGTTCAAGGCCAGCCTGGGCAACACAAAACTCTCCCTCTCAAAATGACAGAAATTTTGCTTTCTTGTATAGACTGCAGATTATTTTTTCTTGGTCTCCCCTCCTGTTCCTCCTTAACTTCTTTCTTTTCTTCCTCCACTTTCTTCTGTTTCACTCTGTTACTATTACCATATATGTTGTCTGGGCCGGTGTTGATTCTTCTGCCTCAGCTTTCTGAGTGTTAAGATTACAGGCATGCTCTACCACATCTGGCTTCAGATTGTAAGTGCACCCTTTCCCCTCAAAAGGAACTTTATGGAAGTATTATTTGTGTAAAGACCATGGCACAAAGCCAATCATAGCTGGGCACTGGTGGCTCACACCTGTAATCCTAGCTACTCAGGAGGCTAAGATCTGAGGGTTGTGGTTCAAAGTGAGCCAGGTCAGGTAAGTCTTTGAGCTTCTTATCACCAATTAACCTCCAGAAAACTGGAAGTAGAGCTGTGGATCAAAATGATAGAGCACTAGCTTTGAGCCAAAGAGCTCAAGGACAGTGCCCAGGCCTTGAATTCAAGCCATACAATTGACAAAAAATGGTAATCATAGATGGGGCCTTATGTTCATTCATTTGCTGTGTACAGAAAGACTTATTTAAAACCCTCATTTATCCAAGACAGTATAGACCTAGCCTAAAGTTTGATTTAGGCCATCTGCTTAATTCATATTCTTCCTCATCAAATCCCCTTTGGAGTAAAGCTATGTAGGTACATGATGATAATTTCAATGATAATAATGGTGATGATAATGATGATGATGATGATAATAATAATTTTCCCAGTTTAAGCTATTCTTAGGTTTTTATTGTAGACTAAACAATCACTATGTGTGCTATTTGGGTCTTACATGTTACTGATGTATTTTGTATAGCAACATGGATCGCTGAGGTTTACTTTCTATAGAGTAAAGTGACTGCCTAAAGGAAAGGAGCTTCAGAAGATGTAAGCTCTTTAGAGAACAGAGGGTCAACCAAAGGCATTGCTGCCTTGTGTGGAAAGGTATGATGCTAAACTCAATGGAGCCAGACAAGCTAAGTCTCTCTGTTTGCTTGCTATTTGATAAATAAAAATTCTATTTGTGCTTGAGGATGATAGAATTTGAAATGGTTGCATTTCAGCTTTATAATATTCTTGAGAGGGTGACTGCGATTTTGTGCTGCCTTTTTTTTTATCTTTGGTGTCCAGCAGGTACTTTGCGACAAGATTGTGATGATGGAATTGGATTTGAAGAGTAGCACTAAGTCATTCTCTCTTGGTACTTAACCTTCATCCTGAAGAGTATAGATTTTATGGGAGGAATCTGGTTGGAGGAGGTATAATTTAATTCTGCTATGGGTCAAGTAGAGAGGTTAAGTTCTTTAAGAACCTCTTCTCTAGTACTACTTGGTGATGTTTTTTAATTAAATGCAGCTTTTAATATTACATTTATATCTTCCCTATACTATATTTTTATCTAACTATCTCTGTATACAAATGTCTTTTAAATAAGTTTTTTATTGCCAGTGACTTTCTATATTATCAAGAAATGGCCACTTTTCTTTGTTACTTAGCTTTAAAGATTATACTGCTTCTATTCACCTGCAGAGTGGCAGGTAAGTAGTACTTCAAGAGCACACTGTTGTGGTTTCACTCTCTGTTCAAAAGTTATTTATTTCTTTTCTTCTCTGGCCCTCAAAGCAACATGATAGACAGGAATACTGTGAAGTTTTTCCTTCCTTCTTCTTTCCTTTCCTCCCTCCCTCTTCCCTCCTTTCTTTTAATTCTTTCCTTTTGGTGAAGACCAGGGTTTGAACTCATAGCCTCATACTCACTCTACATTCTTGCTTGGCTGGTACTCTATCACACAAAGGATACTTTCCAGCCAAGCTTTTTATATATTACTTTGGAGATGGAATCTGTTCAGGCTGGCTTTGAACTGCAATCCTCCAGATCTCAGTCTCCTGCATAGCTAGAGCGATTAACACCTAGCTCTGAAGTTTTATTTTGTATTATTCTTTGGGTTTTATATGACTTGGCTTTGGGTTTTATATGACTTATCTTGAGGAAATCTCATGTGCTGTTTGCAACATGTATGGCTCCCTCAAGTGTCAGCTTTCTGCTTCTGGCCTTGCCCTTTGCTGGGTCTATATATGGTGCATCCTCAAGTCTTCTCTGGTGGGCAGGCTGTTAATCTGAACACTCTTGTTTGAGATTTTTTTTCTTGTAGATGTAGTGTCATATCTACACATTCTTGTGTAGATTCTGAACACTCTTGTTTGATATTTTTTCTTGTAGATGTCGTGTCATATCTACACATTCTCATTTAAATTCTGTGTGTATTATTTTAAACTTTTCTCTACGCATCATAGTCAACTCATCACATTGTGTTCTAACCTCTCCTCTCTTGACAGCTAAGGGAATTCTCTAAATTGTGCATGGCACTGAAGGAGACTGGCATGTGGTGGTCTAGCTAGCCTTTAATCAACATCTTCAGTGTGGATGTCAGTGCGGCTCTAACTTACTAGTGTTCCTGGTTACATGCACTCATTTAATTCCCTAGAACTTATTTTAATCTTGCCAAAGATTTGCTCAAAATTCTCCCACCTTTTGTTCTATTGCTATTAGATGTTCTAATAATTGTTTCATTTAAGTGTGATCTGAGATCCTGGTCTTATTTTTGAGGGAGATAGTAACCATGGTGTTTTTATCCTTCCTGATAAAACTGTATACCATCCATTACTGTTAGGCATAGTGAATATAAATCTGTAGCAAAAATTTAGGAGTGCCTAATACCAAAATTGAATTAGTTTTCTGAATTGCTTGAGGTCACAATAGATCAGCAAAACCTGTGGAAATTCTATTATAGGCATTTTTCTAACAAAATAGCAGTATAGTATTTTGTGATATGAAACTATAGCGATAGTACTTAGACAGGATCAATGAAAACAGATAAAAAAGACACAGTTTTATGTCCAGGATTGTGCCATACATCCCCTGATCAAAGTAAAACTCAGAGGCTTCTAAGAGATCAGGAATTTCAGCTTGTTATGTAGGAGCTTAGTTTTTAGTCTCTTTTCCTGATAAACATTGTACAATGTTTGTACAAGTACAAAGAAGGCATTCTTCAGAGAATTTTCAACTCGCTTTGTATGGTGGCAAATGCCTGTAATCTCAGTCCTCAGGCTGAGTGAGAGGAAGGTGAGTTTGGTGCCAACCTGAATATTGAGCAAGACCCTCTTCCAAATAACATTAAATGGAGAAAATTTTAAAGTGAAATGGAAATTTCAGAAATTGAGCAGGCAACAGATCCACCCAAAATGTATTTGTGGACACATGAAGCTGCTTGGTTTCTGGTTTGACTGACTAGAGTTGATGTCCCCTTCTCACCACCTAAATAGATCCAGTAACTCCTTGTCATCAAAGGTTCACTCTTAGATATGACCAACATTGTTTGGAACATCTACATTGTGCCAGATACTGTCTTGGGTACTAAATAGAAAGCAGTGAAAAACAGAACAAAACAAACGTCACCCTTCTTCCTCAGAAGAGAGAAGCAAACAAGAAAACCAGATTCCTAGTCTAGAGTAGTTGTGCCGTGGCTCTTGTTTTTCCTTACTCTTCGGTTGCTGGGTCTGCCCATGCTGGACAAGATCAACCACAGAATAGAAATCATGATTAGCATTTCAGTGTGTCTGCTTTTAACTGTAGAAATGTATAAATGAAAAACACAAGCCAGACTTACGTACAGGCCAGGGGAGTACAGGAAAATTGCACATCAAATGAGCTCACTGAATTTGCAAGATGAATTTAAAAGATTCTTTTGTTGGATTCTATAAGTCAAAAGTCCGCAATATTTTTTTTGTTGGTTGTGGGGCCTGAACTCTGGGCCTGGGCGCTGTCCCCCAGCTCTTCAGCTGTAGACCAGGGCTCTACCACTTGAGCCTCAGTCCCACTTCCAGCTTTTTCTCCTTATGTGGTGCTGAAGAATCGAACCCAGGGCCTCATGCATACAAGGCAAGCATTCTACCACTGAACCACCTTCCCAGCGCCGTCCCTAATATTTTATCTGTGCCCTCTAATGCCCTCTTTGCCACAATCCCTTTGCAATCACTTTTTGTTGGAGGAAAAGAGAAGATTCAGATAACCATCTTGTATGGAAGGCAAATGCCCCTCACACAAGCAAAGTCTTCCTATGCTCTAAAGCAAACAGCCAAAAAATTCAAGAGACTAACTGGTACCTATTCTGTTCCAGTAATAAAGTAATAATAACCTTTCTGGAATTTCTCCTGGGACAGACTGAGCTAATGGTCTACCAGGTCCTACCTTCAACTTGAGGCTGCATACCTTTCTCACTCCCTGAACTCCTCCTCCCCCCCCCCCGTCTGCCTATTTATCCTGAAGGCAATGTCTGTACCTATGAAGATGGCTGAAGGTGTAGAGAAATGCTGTCTCCTCAGGGCTGCCATGTATTAAATCTCCTTTCTCTGCCTTTTACCATGTCTCTTTATTTGGCATATGGGTGCAAGTGGCCAGAACTAATTTGAGATTCCTGAACTTTGGACATAGGGGCTAAAATCCCACTTTCAAATTCAGCAGACATTGTGAGAGCACTGAAATAAGTGCAGCAAAATGAATGGGTTGGAACCCCAGAAGAACTGGCCAAGAAAACACAGGGGGACCAGGAGGGAGGCACACTCATGGCCTGCTGTACAGCACTTCCTCATGTTTCTGAGTGGGACATTTTGTTCTTCCACATGTCGGTTCAATGAAATCAGAGCGATGTTCTCACGGTAGTGAGCTCTCTTTAATGTATCCCTTTTCTGTGGAAAATCATTGCTAAGAGGAGACTCTGCTGTGCTATGTTGAATATCAGACTCTAGGAAACTCAGATGGGAATTCAGAGCAGAAAGGAAAAACTTCTAGGAAGCTGTTTTGAAGTCCTCTGAGCTGCATATAATCAGTCTGAACTTACATGTATATTGACTGCACATTAAGAGCATTTTAAGCAGTAAGAGACCTCAAAGGCACTAGTCCATTATGAGAACAAATAGCAATTTAAAGCAATATTTTCCAGGAGAAAAGAATCAGGAGGAACAAAGATGACAAGGTTGGATTTTTCTTTCACCTGTTAATTTGTGAGAAAAAAATGTGTGTTTGATTGATCTCTACCGAAGACAGTGCCGCACAGCATATTTCTGATGGTTAATGAATGTTCAGAATAGCCATTTGAAACATCTGGAGTGGTGTCCTAGGTGCTTTTCTCAATACCTCTTTTATTCTTTCCAATACCTGGAACATAAAGACTGAGAAGGAAAATAATGGCCCTTGGTGCCTTTGCTCATATTCCCATGAGTCTGAGGATATATGATCGGTATACCAGCAAGAGACTATGATCATGAATTCCTTGCATGTTTAGCAGTAGGGCTGGAGCACTCTGTTGGAAAGGAAGTGTGTGCCAGCCTGAAGAAGTCAATGCACCTATCTCTGAACCTCTTTCTTTGGAATTGTTCTACAGAAACAATTGATTTACAGGAATGTGCAATGGCTTTTTCAATTTCCTTATATTCTTTTTTGGGGTATTTGGGCTTGAATTGAGGGTTTCAAACCCTTACTCAGAGCCACAGCTTCACTTCACACTTTTTGTTGGTTAATGGGAGAGACAAGCTTCACAAAATTTCCTGTCTGGGGTGGTTTTGAACTGTGACCCTCAGTTCTCAGCCTTCTCACGAGCTAGGAAAAGAGGCATGAGTCACCAATATTCAGCTGAAAATCTGTTTCTAAATGTATTTAAATGAAAAGATCCCTCCCCACATTTATGTGTGTTATTTTCATGTTTGTTGTTATTGTTGTGTGTGTGTGTGTGTGTGTATGTCTGTATGTGTGTATGGTAGTCCTTGGTCTGGGCTGTGCCTGAACTTTTTCCTCATTCCTCATTCCTGCTCTACAATGGCTCAGCAGCTATGTACATATGACCATATGAGATGATGCTAATCAAAATGAACTCCAAGATATGGAAACAAGAGGTTTTTCTTTGTTGTTGTTGTTGTTTTTATTGTATGGTATGAAGTTATGTCTTTTGTTGTTGTTGTTGTTTTCCTTCCTTTGGTTTATCCCCTGTTGTCATTGTATTTGATTTTGGTACCTGTGCCTTGTATATATGTTTATCATGTATATATACTTATACAGAGGGTAAGCTAATGCAACAGCAGTACTCACAAGACATTATGTTAGACTTGGTGGGGAGGAAGTTGGTGGGTAGAGAAAGTGGGAGAAAAATGAGGGGCAGGTAACAAGTTTGACAAGAAATATACTCATTACCTTATGTAACTGCAACCTCTCTGTACATCAGTGGACAGTAAAATTAAATTTAAAAAATATCTGGTATTCCATTTGAGTCACAGCTACACTTCTGGCTTTTTGATAGTTAATTGGAGATATAAGACTTGGGAACTTTCCTGCTTATGCTTGCTTTAAACTGAGATCCTTTGATCTCAGCCTTCTAAGATTACAGTTGTAAGCCACATGCACTCGGCTTATGTTTGTATTAGATTGTTTCAGTCACACATTATGTGGTGGTAGCACTTGGTATCATGGTACCACTCAGATAAGCTACTGCTGAGAACTATTTGACCATGACAACTTAATAGCATGTGTCCAGTGTTTATCCACTTAGATTCACATAGAGTATAATTTCACATGATACTTAGAAAAATAAAAACAAAAAACACCATTATTCAATTGACCACTAATTTCAGGCTTCATTTCAAAACAAGTAATGTTTTATGGTTAGATAAATATTGGAGACATTTTCTATTAGCCTCTATTGTGGTTGAAAAACATTGGTTATATAATAACTCAGATGGTGAATATTGTTGTTTACTTATATAATGACATTAAGTAAGAAGAAGTAGGTAATAAAATCAGAATCAGGACACATCATCACATAACATTAAATCTCTTTTTAAGATACCACACTAGTATTTCAGATACTGTATAGTTTTTTTTATGACAGTTACTTAACAGTTTGATACTTGTTACTTGTTTGTTTTTGAGGCAGGGTCTTGCCATGTAGCTGAGGTTGGTCTTGATTTCTCAATCTTCCTTTCTTTTTCTTCCCAGTGTGGGGATTGCAGTGTTCATTACCATGCTTAGCAACAGCATGGCATTTTAAGAATGCTAAGAATCCTTGAAGGCCACATGACCTTCTCTTCTAGACTAGTTCCATTTCCTTAAAAAAATAGTGACCATTAATAATTAGGTAGCAGTTTGGAGTTGTTCCGCATGCCAGGAAATAGGCTGTGGATCTTACAATTTATCTTGGATCCACACAATAATAATTTTCACTTCATTTGAAATAGAAGACTGAGGCTCTGAGAATTTATCTAACTTTCTCATGAATGAATAAGTCCTAGTTATGGGAAGAGAGTCAAATGCTAATAAATCTGTCTCTAAATGTCAGAGCTTTCCTCTGGATGAGTTCCACTGGAATCTCTGCAGGTGGAAACCCCAGTACTAATTTTTTTAGAAAGGTTTCTAATAGATTCTGAGTTAGAATTTTGGTTGGAAAAAGCCACGCTTGCAGAAAATATCTTGTCTTTTATGAGAGCAAATACTGTGTGTTCTAAGACATAGAAATACAGACTAGCGAAAGATTGTCTCCTTCAGATTTGTTTGAAGCTTCTTTAATTCCTGACAAGGAGAGGAAGAGATAGAGCTTTTATGTGCAGTACATAGGTGTGGATCCTTAAGAATGGAAACATAGACCCAGATGCTGGTAGCTCATGCCTGTAAGCCTAGCTTCTCAGGAGGTGAGATCTGAGGATCACAGTTCAAAGCCAGCCTGAGCATAAAGTGTCAATTAACCACTTCAAAATGCATAAGTGTAGCTGTGGTTCAAGTGGTAGGGTTCTATCTTTGAGCAAAAGTTGAAGGATAGCACCCCAGGCTCTGAGTTTAAATTCTAATACCTGTGTGCATGCACGCATGCATGCACACATGCACGCACACGCGAATGAAAAGCTATTTACACCATATACATCACTTACTATTTGCATGAAAATGTGTGGAAAATATTGAGTAATTGTGTGCCTATTGATGTCAAAAGTCAAGGGAAAATATGTCTCATAATGTGAGAATAGAGGTAGAGATCTCCTTGAGTTTAGTACTTTAGAAAACTAAAAATTCAAGAACAAGAGTTGCTAGATATAACAACAGAGTACTTAAATATTCCCTCTTTAACCAGAGATGTTCAATGGCCTTTCCTGGCCAATGAGTAGTAGGAACAAGGAAGGATTCACTTGTATTTTTCATCCTCACTTTGTTGACATTTGAAGTTTAGGTTAGCACTTACTGCTGGCCAGTCTTAAAATAATCACAGATTGTCAGCAGTGGTGAGTCACCATATAAAATGTTTTTGTTTGTTTGCTTGCTCAATGAGAATTTTATAATAGGGAAAAAGTCTTTCCTGCTTTTGTCACCAGTGAGACTGATAAATCCCCAAATAATCCTGTTGAATAGTTGTTCTGGCTGTACTCCATACCCTGCTTGCAAATAAAACCTATCCTACTCCTCAATTTCTTTTTATTTTTCAAAAGAAAAGTAAGGATATAGCTTTATTTTCTTTACCCACATTCCAGAAATTAACTTGTCACCATTTGTTTTGGTTAGCATACATTGATTTTACAAAGTAAACTGTTTCATGATAGCATTTCCATATAAGCATGTAATATGTTTTGATCATATTTACTCCTCCCTCTCCCCACTGCCCTTTTCCTCTTTCCTTAAATATCCTTTGTAGCCTCAATTTCTGTCATTGATACTTATAGGTTTTTGTAGACCCTTGGGAAATCAACTATCACAATGACCATACAGGCTCTAGAAGGCTAGCTGTCTTTGAAAAGTTATTTTTATTAGAATATATTAATTGTAGATAGCAGGTTTATTGTAATAACCGCTATACATGTAATGTACCTTGATCATATTCACCTTTTCTATTACCTTTCCTCTATTACCCTTCTTATTTTCTCTGCTCAACTCATCCCATTTTTCTAAATTTCTTTTTCTTTTTTGGTAGTACTAGGAATTTATCTCAAGGCCTCACAATTGCTAGGCTAGCATTCTACCACTTGAGTCACACCTCCAATCTATTTCTTATGTGATTATTTTCAGTTAGGATTTTATTCATGTCCAATTTGGTATGGGATTTTACCCTCTTACTGTGCCACTTCAATTGCTTGAGGGCACAGGTTTGTCCTACCACACCTAGCCATTGGTTGAGCTAGAGCCTCAGGAACTTTTTGACTCAGGCTGGCCTCAAACTGCAACCTTTTTGATCTATGCTTCCACAGTAGGTAGGACCATAAGAGAGGGCACACACACACACAGACACAGAAGGAGAGGGAGAATAATGAACACTTTATTTAGCTGTTCTTCACCACACCTAGGCTAGTGTGAATAGCCAAAAACACATGAATGTGCAGGTTTTACCAAATGTAAACTCACATTCCTTCAGATATATACTCAGAAGTGGTATAACAGAACAGTGCACTGGTTTTGCTTTTGGTTTGCAGTGAACTTCATGCAGATTTCCATACTGGTTACATTAATTTACATTCTCACCAGTAGTACCTGGGGTTCCTCTTTTCCTTCATTCTCACAAGCATTTGTTGTTCGTTTTTTTGTTTTGTTTTTTTTTTTAATGAGAACCCTTCTGACTGGATTGACTGGCATCTCAGTGTCATTTTGATGAGCATATCCTTTGCGGCTACGAATTATGAGCATATCCTGATAAATTTTTTTTTTTGGGTCCGGTCGTGGGACCCGAACTCTGGGCCTGGGTGCTGTCCCTCAGCTCTTCAGCTCAAGGCTAGCACTCTACCACTTGAGCCACAGCGCCACTTCTGGCTTTTTTCTTTTTGCTTATGTGGTGCTGAGGAATCGAACTCAGGGCCTCAGGCATGCAAGGCAAGCGCTCTACCACTGAGCCACCTTCCCAGCCCTCCTGATAAATTTTTGTTATTTACAATACTTTTGAAAATTTTCTGTTCATTTACTCAATTATTAATTGGATTAATCTTTGATGCTTAATTTATTAGGCTCTTTATATATTCTGTAAAGCAATTCCTTGCCAGATGAATAGATGACAAAGATAGTCAATATAGATAGATACCAATATTTTAGGCTGTCTCTTTACCCTGCTAATTTGTTTCCTTTGATATGCAGAGCTATTTAGTAGACTAAATACAATTCCATTTTTTCATTCTTACTCTTTTTTTCTGAGATATTAGAGTTTTATTCAGAAAGCCATTGCTTATACATACATCAGTCTGCTAAATGTGAACAATTGTTTGTGCCATTTGTGAAAGTGGATCTTTTTCTGAAACATATGTTTGTTGTCTTTGTTAAGAATTAAATGGCTGTAGCTTTGTGGGCTTTTTAAAAATGTCTTCTAGTCTATATTAATTCCTGGCCTTTTCCCTTTTTTTATCCCTTCCTTCCAAATCATGAGGTTTGTTTATCTTAACCATTATCTTTTTGATCCTATCTATTGCTCTGTAGGATAGTTTGGAGTTTGGACTTAATCTTCTTAGTTTTATTTCTCAGTATTTTTTAGGCTATTGCAACTGGAATTGTTTTCTTGCTTTCTTTCTCTGAATATTTCTTTTATTTATATAGAAAATTATTGATTTTTGTATTTTGATTTTGTAACCTGCTACTATGATCAAAGTGTGTATCAGATCCAAGAATTTTCTGGTGGAGTCTTTTAGGTTGTTTATGTATAGGATCATATAATCTGTAAATAAGGATAAGTTGATTTTTTTCCTCCTGTTTTTGTCTCTTTCTATTTACTTATTCCTTTGGTTACGAATTCAAACATTATATTGAGTAAGAGTGGAGAAAATGGATTGCTTTCCATTCCTTCCTATTTAATATAATGTCTATAGGCTTATTACTTACAGACCATGGTATGTTCTACTTTCTTCAGAGCTCTTACCATTAGGTTATGTTGAATTTTATTTAATGCTTTTTCTTTGTCTATTGAAATGATCTTGTGATTTTGCCTTTGATTTTATTTATGTACTATATTACAGCTACTAGTTTGCATATGTTGAGCCATCCTTGCATCCGTGGATTCGACCAATCTGATCGTAGTGTGTCATCTTTTGACATGTTGTCAAAGTCAGTTTCCAATTATTTGATGAGAATTTTGTGTTCATGCTTATTAGGATTATTTTTCTATAATTTTCTTCTTTATGGCAGTTGTGTTTTTATCTGGTTTTGGTATAATAATGTTAGTTTAGTAGAATGATTTTATTGGCATTCCTTTCTTTTCTATTTTATGGAGTAGCTTGAAGAGCATTGGTGTTAATTTTTTAACATTGTAAAAGAATTTGACCATGAGTCCATTCAGGTTTTAGGCTTTTCTTTGTTGGTAGACTCTGTATTGCTCTTTTAATCTCATAATTTTTTATTATAGATCTCTGATGATTGCTTATACCTTCTTGGTTCAATTTAGGCGAGTCATATGTGTTCATAATATTTTCATTTCTTATAGATTTTCCATTTTATTGGCATATAAGTTCTCAAAATATGCTCTGAGAACTCTGAATTTTAGTATTAGTTATTGTAATATTCTCCTTTTCATCTTCAACTTTATTAATTTGGATCTATTTGCTAAAAATAGTTTGTTATTGATATTGTTTATCTTCACAAAGAACCAGCTCTGTTTTGTTGAGTCTTTGTATTGTTTTCTGCCTCTATTTAATCAATTTCTCTCTTGATATTTATCATTTCGTTCTATACTCTAATTTTGTGTTTAGCTCGTTTTCGTTTTTCTAAGAGTTTGAGGTATTTATTTGAGATCTATCTGATTTTTAATGTAGGCACTCATAACTATAAAGTTTCCTCATAATTTACTTTGCTGTATTCCATTGGAATTGGAATTGTATATTTTTGTTTTCAGTTGATTCTAAGATTACAATCTCTTCCTTGATTTCTTAAATATTCAATGTGCTATAGATTATTCAAAAGAGTGTTATTCAATGTCTATGCGTTTGTAAACTATTATTTGTTTTGATATTTGTGTCTAATTTTATTCTAATATAATCTGACAAGAAACTATAATTTTCCTTGTGTTTGTTTCATGTCCTCTTCTAGTGTCCAAATGTGATGTTTTGAGAGAAAATTCTTTGGGCTGCTGCTCTTAGATGGAAGGCTCTATAGTTATCTGTTGAGTCCATTTTCTCTGTCTTTTAGCGTTCAAGTTTCTTTGTTGATTTTTCCATCTGAATAATGATTTACAAAGATAAGATATTGAAGTTAACTACTTTTAATATATTGGGACATAGTCTTTTCTTTGAGAAATTGGGTTACCAACAATTGGTTCATATAAATCTATCTATCGATCTAGCCGTCTGTGTCTGTCTGTCTGTCTGTCTATCTATCTATCTATCTATCCATCATCTATATCTGTTGCTGTTTTGGCTGCTGTTGTTTTTGTTTTGAGCCAGTAACTATTCTTTAACTCAGGGCCTTGCACTCTTGCTCAGGTTTTTACTCATGGGTAGCATTTTTCCACTTGAGCCATACCTCTTTATACTGGCTAATTGGAGATCTGAGTCTCACATTTGTTTGCCTCTACTGGCTTGTAATTCCAATCCTCAGGTTTCAGCTTCCTGAGTTGCTAGGATTACAAGCATGGGCCACAAACGTCCAGGTAATTGTGTCTTCTTGATGGATTAATTACTAAAATAGAGTGATCTTTATTATTAGTGTGTAATTGACAAAAGGGATCTTTATTTATTTTGAATAATTTTTGCTTGAATTCTATTTTGTCAGATAGGAGTATAGCTATTTTTCCTCTCTTTTGGATTCTACTTACATGGTCTCTTATTTTCCTTACCACCCATTTCAGTTTGTGTGTACTTTTGCTAGTAGGTATGTTTTTGCTGACACTAGTTGGGTCTTGTTTTTAATCTAATCAGCCAGTCTGCACCTTTTAGTTATGCCTAAAGCTATTTACATTTAAGATTATAATTAGAGATGTCTGGGGATTTCTGTAATTTTGTTGGTTCTTTTTTTGGTTGATTTGTGTACTTTCCCCCCCCCCATTTTTTCCCCACCTTGTTTGTCTTTGGAGTTTACTGGTTTATTGACTTGGGCATGTTTGATTATTTCCTCATCTGTTTGCAGTAGTCCTCAATTATCTTTATGTACTGCTTATATCCTGGCCAGGTGCTGCTTTGGTTTGTGCTTACCTTGGAAGGCCTTTGTATCTCCATCAATTTAAAGGAACACTTTTCTGGATATAGTAATCTTGGTTGACAGTTATTTACTCTCAGAGTTTGAAATATATCATTCCGCACTTGCCTGGCTTTTAAGATTTGTGCTGAGATGTCTGATGTGATTCTTATGGTCTTGCTTTTGTGAGTAAATTGGTGTTTTTCTTTTGCAGCTTTCAATCTTCTTATTAACAAGTTATAGGTTTGGAAGAGCAATATTGCTTTTCTTTTTCTATTTCTTGTTTTTCTAGGTTATGATTTGTGCATCTCTTCAGATTGTTATCTCTTCTAATTTTTATTAGGTTAACTTCTTCCTGAGCATTCATTCTTCTCTACCACTCAGTGGGGGAAACAGATATAGCAGCAACAACTGTGTCAGTCTAGGCTGTATAAAGATCTCCTTCAAGGTTGTATTCACTTTAGAAACTTTCCTTCATTGCATACCTGGACCTGCTGCAGGAGTTTTACAGCCTGGACATCTCACTCATACTTTACTACAATTCCACCAGGAGTAGCAAGTTTCTAAGCCTAAGGGTTTCTCCTACACTGTTAGGAGATGGGGGGTAGAACACAGATTTGCACTTCAGGGGAGAACTGAAAACAGGAAACTCTACAAGGTAGTCTTAGACTTTCCATATCCTACCTAGAAGCAATGATCATCTCATGGAGGTAGGAAACTAGGAAAATAATGTGGTCTTCTGGATATGATCTCAGAGTTCTCAGTTCCTCTCTATCCTATTCAGGAAGCACCCACAGTCTCTTGAGACAGCTCTAGAGACAGGCCTTTGTCCACCAGCTTGAGCTATGGTCACTCAATCTCTTTGGTTCTAATGAGGATGGAGCCATCAAACTCTCATGACCATCACATCCTGAACTCCCACTTTCCATACTTCTCTTGTCTGAGTCTTACTCTTACCTCTTTCAATGATTGCCTCTTGTGGTTGTGTACCACCGCTAACACTGTAGCACAGTATCCCTACCCCCCCCCCGACTTATAACTGATTCTTTATTTTAGGTCCCAAGTGTAGAATGTAAGACAAGTGCCATCTCAAGATAGCATTCATCTATAGCACTCTAAATATGAAGAATGAGAACATGAATTTCTTCTGAAATTCTGGCTTGCCATGCAGGAGGAATCATTGTTGCACCAAATCCTTACACTATATTTAAGACTTAAGAGGACTGGTTGTCCTGTATCTAAGATTGCCAGTATGTGACCAGGGCAACTTGGCTTGTCTGTGGTTGTAGTTTTGACTTCCCTTCTCGGTTGTGGAAGCCATGGTTGGTGCTATGGACTGTTTGCCTTTCAATTTGGGTGTCCTTTTTGTTTATCCGTGGCTTTTCAGATATCTTGTTGCTTCTATCCTGATTCCTGATGTTTTTCTTCCCTAATGTCTTGGGAATAAAGTATATCTTTTGTTACATTGACTGTTATTATTTACATAGTTAAATGGAGGAAACATATTTCCACCATCTTCTTATGTACACTTTCAGTAGTTGTTGATTCTTGGTTTGTAGATGATCATTAACCACAGTTTGCTTGGATTTGCCTACTTGAGCTATAATATTAACTTATTTGGAATTTCAAGGTATAATGATACTTCAGGCAATGCTAAGAGAATCTAAAATTATTATTTCATTCTCACCATTTTTATTTACTGCTTGTTACCATGAGATTATGCCATTTCCATTTGTTATTGTGTATCTTATTTTGATTTTATGATGCAGAAGCAGTACTAATCATAGTAATTTGACCTTATAAAGAAATAGACACACAGATATTCCTGAATGAATGGCATTTATTTTCTGTGCTTCACTGGCAAAGAATTTAAGTATCATTGTCCTCAGCAGGGCTAGAAGTAGACATGTGGTTAATAGGAGAGGTGTTAGGCTGAGGAATTACAAGCTAATTTCATTTCTCACTACTCTCTGCACTAGATCATTCTTGGTTTTGGTTAATTTCAGGATGAATGAATATGTCAGAATACTAAGTAATTTCACATGGCATTGTATTCACTGTCAAAGACAATGCTCATAAGGCATTTGAGCCATCCTTTAACTTTTTTTAAAATAAGTTTTTTTATTGTGAAAATACTGTACAGAGGGGTTACAGTTACATGAGCAAAGTAACGAGTACATTTTTTATCAAGTATTGTTGCCTACTCCTTTGTTTTTCCCCTCCCATCCCTTCCCTCCCATCTCTACAACTACACACCCCCCATCACCGCGTACATCGTACAGTTCGTTTTTGACATAACATCTTGTATATCTCAATGTTACAATGGGTCAATCTGTATCCCTATTTAAACATTTTGTTTTTTCCTTTCCCCTCCACAAATTAAACCAACATCAAAAACAGTGAAAACAGGGGTTATACCATGGGGGAGGGACATACAAAGCAACAAAAAAAAATCACATGGTACCTCATAAATACCTTAGAAACAATAGCAAGAAAGAAAAAAAAAACACTTGTGTCCTTATCTTGGGGTTCATTTCTCTTAACATCATCTTATTGACCTTTTCTGCTTGTCTCAGACATATACTAGTTATTGCAAATGAGGGAAACCGTGGGACCTATATTTCTTTGGGCCTGGCTTACTTCACTTAATATAATTTGTTCCAAGTCTTTCCATTTCCTAACAAATGGGCAATGTCTATGTGGAGTCTTTTGAGGAACCTCCATACTACTTTACAAAGTGATTGAACAAGTTTACATTCCCACCAACAATGCAGTAGGGTTCCCTTCTGACCACATCCCCTCCAGCATCTGTTGTTATTAGAGTTCTTGATTATAGCCATTCTAACAGGGATGAGGTGATATCTCAAGGTTGTTTTGCTTTGCATTTCTTTCATGACTAGAGAAGCTGAGCATTTCTTCATGTCTCTATTGGCTATTCTTATTTCCTCTTCAGAGAAGTTTCTCTTTAAGTCTTTAGCCCACTTATTTATTGGGCAGTTGTTTCTTTGAAGATTTGTTGTTGGGGGATTTAAGTTTTTGAGTTCAAGATATATTTTAGATATGAGACCCTTGCCTGTTGTATGGCTAGTGAAGATCTTCTCCCAATCTGTGGGCTTTCTATTGATCTTGCTATCTATGTCCTTTGCCATGCAGAAGCTCTACAACTTCATGCAATTCTATTTGACCAACCTTTCTTTGATTTCTTGTGTTACTGGGTCTCTATTAAGAAAATTTCAGCCTGTACCTAAGAGACCTAGGGTTTTTCCTATTCCATTCTGTAATGTTTTCAGGGTGTCTCCATTGACTCTAAGGTCTTTGATCCATTTGGAGTTGATTCTGGTGCAGAATGGAATATAAGAATCTAGCTTGCTGTGTTTCCGTCATTCTAATTTTTTAGCTCCCTTATTGAAGATTAGGTGGCTATAGGTCTGTGGGTTCATTTCTGGGTTTTCAATTCTATTCCATTGGTCCTGAGGTCTCTTCTTGTGCCAGTACCAAGCTATTTTGATTACTATGGCTTTGTAGTAGAGTTTGAAATTTGGTATTGATATTCCTCCAGCACTGTTCTTTCTGTTAAAGATCGTTTTTGCTATTCGGGGTCTTTTATTGTTCCGTATGAATTTTTGAATTGATTCTTCTATTTCCTTGAAGAATGAGGTTGGAAAATTGATAGGTATTGCACTGAATTTGTAGATAGCCTTGGGAAGTATTGCCATTTTCATGATGTTGATCATTCCAATCCAGGAGCATGGGATGTTTTTCCACTTTCTAAGTTCTGTTTTGGTTTCCTTTTTCAGGTTTTCAAAATTTTCTTCATAAAGGTCCTTTACTTCCTTGGTTAAGTTAATTACTTCGGATTTTATTTTGTGTGGGGTTATTACGAATGGAGTTGCTTTCCTTATTTCAGCCTCCCTCTTCTCATTATTGGCATACAGAAAAGCCATTGATTTTTGAGGGTTAATTTTATACCCTGCTACTTTGCCAAAGTTTCGAATCAGCTCAAGTAATTTGGGAGTGGAGTCCGTGGGATTCTTTAAATAGAAGATCTGTCATTTGCAAAGAGGGAGAGTTTTACTTCATCTTTACCTATTTGGATCCCCTTTATGTTTGTATCTTCTCTTATTGCTGTAGCTAGGCATTCTAATACTAAATTGAAGAGAAGTGGAGTGAGTGGACAAGCTTGTCTTGTTCCTGAGTTTAGAGGAAATGGCTTTAGTTTTTCACCATTAAGTATAATGCTGGCTGTAGGTTTGTCATGCACAGCCTTTATTGTATTGAGGAATGTTCCATGGATTCTTAATTTTTCCAGTGCCTTCATCATAAAGGCATGTTAGATCTTGCCAAATGCTTTTTCTGTATCTATTGAGATAACAATGTGGTTCTTATCCTGGCTCTTGTTGATGTGATGAATTATATTAATTGATTTCCATATATTGAACTAGCTTTGCATCCCTGAAATGAATCCTGTTTGATTGTGGTGTATGATTTTTTGGATGAATTGTTGAAGTCAATTGGCCAAAGTTTTGTTGAGAAGTTTTGCATCAACGTTCATCAAAGAAATGGGTCGATAGTTCTCTTTCTTTGATGAGTCTCTGGCTGGTTTTGGGATGAGGGTTATGATGGCTTCATAGAAAGAGTTCAATAGTGAACTTTCTCTTTCAATTTCATTGAAGAGTTGGATGACTATTGATGTGAGTTCTGCTTTGAAGGTCTTGTAGAATTCCACCTTTCATCCATTTGGTCTTGGGCTTTTCTTAGATGGGAGGTCTCTTATTGGTGTTTCTATTTCAGTGCTTGATATGGGCCTGTTAAGTTGGTTTAAGTCATCTTGGTTTAGTTTTGGCATGTCGATATTTGCTAGGAAATCATCCATTGTTTTCCAGGTTTTCAAACTTACTAGCATAAAGGTTTGAGAAGTATTGCCTTACAATGTTCCGAATCTTGGTTGTTTCTGTGGTGATATTTCCATTCTCATCTCTGAGTTTGTTTATTTGGGTGTGTTCTATTCTTTTTCTGATAAGATTTGCTAAAGGTCTGCCAATTTTGTTAATTTTTTCCAAGAACCAACTCTGTTTTGTTGATTCTTTTTTTTTGGATTCTAATTCGTTTAATTCTGATTTAATTTTAATTATTTCTTTCCATCTACTGGATTGGGGTTAGCTTGCTGCTCTTTTTCAAGGAGGTTCAGATGTCTCATTAAATTGTTGGTTTCAGATCCCTCTAATATGTTGATGTAGGAACTCAGAGCTATAAACTTGCCTCTGAGTATTGCCTTTGCTGTATCCTAAAGGAGATGGTAATTTGTGTTTTCATTTTTGTTGAGCATCATGATGATTTGAATTTCCTTTTTAATCTCTTCCATGACCAACTGGTGACTCAACAGTGTGTTGTTCAGTCTCCATGTGTTACAGGAGTTTCTTTGGTGGTTTTGGTGTTGAGTTCTAATTTTCTTCTCTTGTGGTCTGAGGGAATACAGGGCACAATTTGAATTTCTGAATTTGGACAAGTTCACTTTGTGACCTAAAATGTGGTCTATTTTGGAAAATTTTCTGTGTGCTGCTGAGAAAAACATGCATTCTGATGCTGCTGGGTAAAATGTTCGGTTCATGTCTGTTAAATCTAGTTGATTTATGCACTTGTTTAGATATGCAGTGTCTCTGTTGAGTTTTTGCCAAGTTGTTTTATCTAGTCGGGATAGTGGTGTCCCCAACAATTCATGTCTTTGGATCTATGAGATTTGAGGGAAAGTAGTGTTTTTTGGATGAATTTGGGTGCTTCATTGTTTGGTGAATAGATATTTAGAATTATCCTCCTGAAGGAGAGATCACTTAATTAGTATGTAGCGACCTTCTTTATCTTGTCTCACTAATTTTAATTTGAAGTCTACTTTAACTGATATTAGGATTACAACTCCCGCCTGTTTATGGGGGCCATTTGCTTGGTTGATTTTATTCCAGCCTTTCACTTTCAGAATATGTTTGTTTTTATGAACAAGCTGCGATTCTTGAAGGCAGCAGATAGAAGATTCTTGCTTTTTAATCCAACTAGACAGTCTATGTGGCTTAATTGGATAGTTAATTCCATTAATGTTGAGAGTTAGGACTGAGAGGTGTTTGGGAGTTCCTGCCATGTTATCCACCTTCTTGGGTGCTGTGACAGCTGGGTTCTTCCTATGATTCTTGAATTCCCAGTTTTGGTGTGGTTTCTTGGCCGTTATTGTAGTCTTGTTGGTTTACTATGTATCTTGTGTAGCGCTGGTTTGGTGGGGATATATTATTTGAGTTTTTCTTTGCTATGGAAGGTTTTTATTTGACCTTCGGTTATGAAGGAGAGTTTAGCTGGGTACAGTATTCTTGGTTGACAATTGTTTGTCTTTAGGGCATGGCATACATCATTCAGGCTCTTCTTGCTTGAATTGTCTCTGCTGAGAAATCTGAGGTGATTCTAATTGGTTTCCCTTTATAGGTGATTGATCTTTTCTCCTCGACAGGCTTAAGGATCCTTTCCTTGGTCTGAATTGATCTTGTGCAGATTATAATGTGACAGTGGCATGTCCTGTTCTGGTCTGGTCTATTGGGGGTTCTCAAAGCTTCTTGTATTTGAATAGACCTATCTTTTTGTATGTTTGGAACGTTCTCTGCTAGGAGCCTGTGAAATAAATTTCCTAGACCATTAGCTTCTGTCTCTAGGTGCTCCTCTACACCCATTATCCTTAGATTAGGCCTTCTGATGGTGTCTTCCAAATGTTGAATAGATCTATCATATGTCTTGGATTTGTCTTGGATAGTTGTATGTTCTTTCTCTACAATATCTAGGCTGTCTTCAATCCCCGAGATTTGATCTTCTCCATGGTCTAACCTACTCTCAAGACTTTCTACTTTGTTTTTTATGTCCTTTTCTTCTAATTGGTCGGCTTTGATGGCTTTAATTTCTTTGTTGGAGCTTTGGTTTAGATCTTGTATGAACTTATTCCATAATGTGGCGTTCAGTGTTTAGTTTCAAATCACTTAGTAGATTGGTTATGGTGTGCTTGGATTCCCTTACCTTCTCATGGGCTCCATTCAGCATTCCCTTTATGGTCTCCCTGGATTCTTTCAGTTGTTTATGGATTCTATGAATGCCTCTATTGTTCTTTGTCTATTCTCATCCTACTCATGCAATTCCTGTATTTCTATTTGACTGTTCTCAGACTGCTCACACAATTCCTGTGTTTCTCTTTGACTGTTCTCAGGCTACTCATGCAATTCCTGTCTTTCTCTTAGACTATTCTCAGCCTGCTCACACAATTCCTGTATTAATCTTTCAGTAGCTTCCTCTTGCTCACGAGATTCCTGTATAGTAATCTTTGGTTAGCCTCAACATGTTTGTGAAGTTCCTGTAATAATCTTTGGCTTGCCTTGTCTTGCTCCCTATCATGCTCACACTGAGTGCTTTGTATGTTTTCAATCTTTTTATTCACCATGTTTACCGGTAGTGTATGTAGAGCTCTCTCCTGGATTATTCATTAACTGTTCTGTCACCTGATTATCCTGAGTGGGAGCTGAGATACCTGGAATTGCCATTTTTCTTGTGTTTCTCTGGCTTTTTCTGCCCATTTGGTATGGAAGTTACACCAATTTTGTGCTAAAACACTATATTAAGGCAAACATCCACCAGAGTCCTGTAGTTGCACAGTCAAAATCGCTGCAGATACAATGTAGCTCAACAGATACAATCTATTCAACATCAAACAACTATGTATTAATGGGCTAACAACATCAAAGAGGGATTCAGCAAACCAGAAATTATTAGTTTTAGGGAGAATTGTGGGGGAAAATAGGATTTGAGGGATGTGGAGAGGTAAAAGGGGAGGGAATTTAACTAAGTCCTAAACTGAGAGAGGGAAATTGATTGGACAGAATGATAGGAGAGAGATTTAAAAAAAAAAAGACAAGAAAAAAATTCAAATTTAAAAAAATGAAACACTTTAAAAATTATGTATAAAAAATGATATTGAGAGAAGAAAAGGATAGGATGAGAGGAGGGAAAAGACAAAAATGAAAAATAAAAAATCTTAAAATTGGAATACTTGAAAATTATATAGGCATAATGAAATAATACTACTATTAAAGAAGTTAAGCCTAAGAGGTTGTGAATTGAGTAACCAGTTTCTGGATTAAGTATGTACACAATGAAGGATCAGATCTAATAATCAACAACTGGTATATATCTGGGGATGAGGTGAACAGCAATTAAATCATGCAAATAAGAGAAAAGAAAAAAGGAAAAAAATGATCAAATGGTCAAAAGATATTTTAAAGAAAAGCACACACACACATATACTCCTAAAATAAAAATTATGAAAGAAAAAAAGAAAAATAAACAATTTTAAAAATTATGAAAAAATAGGTAGAAAAGGGAGTTCTTTAATTTTGTGTGTGTGTCTATGGTGGGGGGGGGGAGATCTTGTATCTCCCCTGTGTCTGTAAGCAGTGTCTTTGTGGAGTCCCTGGTGTGCTTGTGGTGTTTGGTTTTCCTGTGGTTTTTTTTTTTTAAGTCAGTTTGTTTGAGTAGGCAGACAGCTCTACCTTACTTACTCAGGACTTTGTGATCATCCTCCCAGGCTAGTTCAGTGGGAGCAAAATCAGCTTTCAGTATCACAAAAGAGGGAGATGGCTGTTTCCTCAAGTTTGGGGTTGCTGTGATGGGGCTAGGTTCTGGGTAGGGTTGAGGCCTATCAGCAATCATTAGCTTTTCTCTGAGGTGCTAGCTCCTGACACTCACAACGCCCAGCATGGAACCATTCTCTGGGTTTATGATTACTGAGTTTTAATTGTTTATCTATGCTGCAGTGGGGAGGGGCAGTGTATGGCTCTGTTTAACCAATGAAGAAAGTCACTCCTCCTGGGGCAGAGCTTCCCCTGCCTGGGTGGGATGACTTTCCCTAGGGTGGAGCTGAGCCTGGCAGGTTAGGTCAGGTTCCTGTGACCTGCTAATGGCTCCAATTGTTTTCTTTCAAGGCCTGGGTTGGAGCTAGCTTCTCAACCTGGTCTTTGTCAGTATCAAAGATGGAGATCTCCCGTGGTGGTGGAGGCGCTACCGTTCCACCACTGCTCCTTGAGACCTAGTGAGGATGCCAGGGTTCTACTCACAACAGACTCTTGGTTCCTGGGCTGTCCCTGGTCAGCAATCGGCAGGATGAAGAGAAGAATCCACTTGCATGCCACCTCTGGCACCTTTGTTCTGGACTTTCTATGTCAGTATGGTGGCCATGGCCGCAGTTGCTGCCGCCACAGCCACAGCTACCGGCAAGTGCTCAGATCTGTCTCCTTGACCAAGCTGTCTGTATTTTACCACTCTGGCCAAACTGTCTGTACTGTGATGGCACACTTGGTGTGATTCTCTAGCCTAGGACTGTTCACTGGAACACTAAAACTGCTTTTTATGTGATTGCTTGTTTAGCCTCCAGCTTCTCCTCAGCCATCTTCCTCTGGTCTCCCCTTTAACTTCTAATTTTCTCTCTGAATGTTTGTTTTTTTCAATATACATAAGGATTCTGGAACCTAAAACTGATTTTCTGGCTTAGTGATAGGGGGACAGATAAGGACAGAAAGCTCTTTAGGTAGTTGTCTAATCTTCTCTTCAGCAAATGAGAAAGGCTTTTAATAATTTCCTTTATATCAGGTGAATGGGCTATTGTGAATAATTTTATGCCCTAAGTCACCTTGATCTGAACTCATGGAGGTTTTTCTATGAGAAGGGTAAATATGAAGGTTAAAGTTCTTCCATAATATATGTAGAAATAAATATATAAAGCAGAATTCATCTACAAAGACTATATGTTTTATTCACTTTAACCATTTAATAATATCTCCTCTTCCAAAGCAAGTATAGAAATTGGTCTTTGGCTTTCCTGCTAAGGTATTGGTTATAAAAGCATTCTATGTTCTCATAGGAGGGAAACAAACAACATGAGACTAGACTAGTGTAATTACGAGTCTGTAGGCACAAGAAGGTAGTGTCATTTGTAGCAGATCTCATCTTAGACAAGATAGGAGAAAAACTAGTATAATAAAAGAGGAATGAACAGACTAAAATGGAGAGGAGCCAAAGCTGAATCCAGAGCAAGCAACTAGGATTGTTGCTAAGACACTTTTTTTTTTTCAGACAAAGTCTTGGTTTATGTCCCAAGCTGGCTTCATATTATTGATCCACCTGCCTTAGTCTCCTGACTACTGGCATTATAGTTATACCCCTGATGTCTGGTTTCTTAAATGCTTTTGAAAACATTTTGAGAATGTTTACCTTCCCCTTCCAATGTTTGCAGTTACTTTCAATGTCTGGAATCCCCCCCCCCAGGAAAACTCATTATAACTAAAATTTAGGGCTGGATACAAGTGGAAGAATGTCTGCTTAGCAACACTGAAACTGTTATTTCAAACATCATCATTGGTAAATAATTAACTACGTAATATATAAATGAATGCACACATCTGTGTGCATGTTCATATGTATATAAAAAGTAAATAAGAAGTAAGATTTATGCAATGCTTTTAAGGTCCCTGTGTCTGCTTGTTATTGTCTTTTATGTTTGCACTCCATTTGGCTCCCTTGTTTCCCTTTGTTTTCTGGGCATGTACAGATGTGCATATTTTGTACTGGACCTGTTCTGTCTATATTTGAGTTCGTAGAAGGGCATGCTGTTTAGAAAAGTTTCACTTAGTGAAGGGAGAGAAAAGGACTTGGTGTTTGAAGCCTTATTTCAGTGACATTTAACTGATGGATGTTCACTATATGCATTTTGCAGGCTGAGAATCCAGCACACGTCTTGAGAAGATGGATGGATTGAAGAAACTGTTTAATGTATTGTCTTTGTTCTGCTGCTGGCTAAAAAGACAAAAATGTCATGGCAGCCAAAAAGATTCCCTGCTATTGCTTTTATGTTGATGTAAAGTATCCAGTACTCTCTAAAATGTTCCTTTGAAACTTTACTTCCTGAAAGTATCCAAGAAAATAGAATGGAGAGAATGAATGAAGCCAGAGCATTCTCCAGTCTTTCCCCTGTACTCCTGAGTGAATCAGAAATTTTTTTTGTGGTTCCCTAAACAATTTCTTGCCCTTGGGTTAGAGTGCATGGAACCTAGAGACAGTATTCATAAGAAAGGGAGGGAAAGAGGAAGAGAGAATTTATTTGTAAGAGGGCATTTTCTTACAAGGCAGGAATTTGGATTATGAGATTAATATCTGGCCAGATTAATATGACAGGGCAAAGCTTGATGCTGATGGCTCTTGACTGTACTTGTAGCTACTCAGGAGGCTGAGATCTGAGAATTATAGTTCCAGGCCAGCCTGGGAAGTAAAATCCATGAGACTCATATTAGTCATCAAAAAGCTCAATGTGGAGCTCAAGTGGTAGAGTACTAGTTTTGAGCAAAACACTCAGGGAGAGTGCCCAGGCTCTGAGTTCAACCCGCAGAACCAACAATAACAACAAAGGATAGGAGCACTCTAAGCTGGTGAGCTTTGTTGGGGGAATGGTAAAAGAAATGAATTGTTGTCAGGTTAGAATATTACAAAGAGTGATCATTTGACAATTCTTTTAAAGGTGTGAAAAGTTTTGGAATACTTTATAAATATATGAAATTGTTAAGATGATTTTTTTTTCTTGAGCTCATGGCCTGGGTACTGACCCTGTGTATTTGATGCTAGTTCTCTGCCTCGTGAATCACAGCTCCACTTCCGGCTTTTTTGATAAGATATTGGAAATAAGAGTCTCACGGACTTTTCTGCCCAGGCCGGCTTTGAATCACAATCCTCAGGTCTCAGCCTCCTGATTAGCTAGTATTGAAGGCCTGAACCACTGGCTCTCTGATCATATTATTTTATACATTTGTTTTATCACCTTTCCCAAGGCATGTTTTCCTATAAGTTAAGGAAAATATATAAATTAGGATATAATTTTTAAGTGACAGTGAAAGTAACTCACACTGCCTTCTGACAAAAAGGAGGATATATCAGTTGTTTATTTTTTTCAGCATTTGTGCATTACTTGACCCAGGGCCATTAGAATTTTGATTTATTGTTCTTGATTCTCTTGTTTCTACCTTCCATATTTTTCTGTCTTCGTGGCTGATTATCTTCATGGTGGCCAAAGGTTTTAAAGGCTCAATCTTCCTATCCAGATTAGGTGGATGTGTATTTATTCCTTCAGCCTCTGAAAGGGCCTAAGTCTTGATTTACTGGCTGATTTACTCTAGGTCATGCTCCTCCCAGGACGTGAGGGTGAATCACATATGTTGGAAATGATATTAGGGGGCCATATAGAAATGAGGACACCAACTGGAGAGGAAATCAGCAAGGCAAAATTTTACTTCTATAGAAGAGTGTACAAGGAAGTCAATTACGCAAGTTCACTGAGTGAGCAGTCCACAAAGATTTTATTCCTATTGCTACCACCCCGTTTTGATTGGTCAGTACTTAAGATCACAATATTGAATGATTGTCTAGTTTGAAAGGGTATTAAAGTTTATATACTATATCAGTTGAGATCAGGACACCTTGCCAGATGAGAAACTTGTTAGGAAAACCTCTTGTTTGTAATAGCTTGTGGCATAACTAAAAAAGCTTCTTACAAAATGGTGGCGCTTATGTCAAGCAAACTGCTTTGACATAAAAAATCCTAACTCTGGTGGACCCATTTGAACAATGAGATGTACAAGTCATTGTGTCGAAAACCTAACTTTACAACTTTGGCCAGGGTTGGGCGGGGGATGGGGATGGAAAAGGATTGGAAGGGGAAATAAAGGAGGAGGCAACAATGAATGCTTGATAAGAAATGTACTCATTACCTTGCCCATGAAATTGTAACCCCTCTGTACGTATTTTCACAATTAAAAAAATTAAAAAAATCGTAACTCTGAAAAACTAAAGCTTACATGTAAGTGGAAAATGCCAGAGGGCTGAATGGAACAATAGGGTGCAACCAACAAGTGTCTATGACAGACAATTGGCTGAAATTAAGGTTAACTTTTATAAGTCAGGAAAATGGGGTTTCCTGCTCACTTCCTTCCCATTCATTCTGGCTAGGATATGTTTCTCATTATTTACATGTCATAAGCGATTTACATATTCAGTATACTCAGAGAAGCCAGTTCATTACTTACATATGCATTTCATAGCCAGTGCCTTTACCATTTTTCCTAACTCTAAGTTCAATTTAATTACATGTTTTCTTATTCACCCTGGAAAGAAATAACTGGCCTAACCATTTCTAGATGATATCCCCATATCTGTCTTCAGTGAATTATTATGATGATGATTATTATTACTATGATTTTTATTACAATGATGATTATTATTTATTTATTTTTGTTGGTCATGGGGCCTGAACTTATTGCCTGTGCACTGTCCCTGAGCTCTTCTGTTCAAGGCTAGTTCTCTCCCACTATGAGCTACAGCAACGCTTTCAGTTTTCAGCTGTTTAATTTAATTGGAGATAACAGTCTAATGGCCTTTTCTTCCTGGACAGGTTTTGTACCACAATCTTCAGATCTTGGACCCTGGAGTAGCTAGGATTACAGGCATGAGCCACCAGTGTCCAGTTTTCTATCAATATTATTATTTGATTTGCCTCTTGATGTCACAGAAGGTAAATGTCTTCACTTTCTATGGTTTCAAGCTAGCAGATGTGGGTGAGTTTAACCAGTTTTTTAAAGACTGGGTCTTGCAGGGATAGGGGGATAGTGGCATTAGCTTCTAAGTTGTAGCAATTAGGACAACATTCCATAATCAAATCTGGCCTACAACTGGCTTTTGTAGATAAAGTTTTATTGGAGCACAGTCACATCCATTCATTTATATATTTCTGGTTTCTTTCACTACAATAGCAGAGTTGAGTATTTGTGGCAGATACCATATGGCCTGAGAAAGTCTAAGATATTTACAGTGTTGCCCTTTACTGGAAGTTTACTGACCCATGGATTGAATGAGCTACATTTATCACTTTAAAAATTGTAAAAGATTTTACAACTAGATATTAAAGTCCAGCCTTTCTGGCTAAAGGCTATCCTTCAAAGTTATCAATGTAACGGTGGAGATAGAGACAATCTGAGAAGATTCATTTCATCCTAGTTCATTCTGTAGATAACAGGGCTTAGAGGTGATAGGTGACTTATACAAGGTTGCAAATCATGTTACTCCCCAGAAACAAGAATGCCTTTTATTTCCTGTAATCATGTTTGTATATCAGAAGAGTGTCTAGAATATGGTATTCATCAAGAGATGAGCTCTGAAATATTTTGGGGTGAGTATTGGGAGGAGCACTAAAGCTTTGCCCTTTAATCTAGACAAGCTGTTTAAGCTAGCTGTACCCAATTTCTTCATATGTGAATGAAACTAAGAATGCTAGATGCCATGTATGTGTTGGGGACTGGCATTGTGGCCATCAGCAGCAGCAGATGGCAGTAGTGCCCATCCTTCCTTCTTTCCTGACTTTGTTAGAGAAAAGGCCTACTTTGCTCTCCAAGGACAATTATTTCAAGTTGGGAACTTGTCCTAACTCCTCAGACATTTTATTTGTTTAGCCGGTCACCTCCCCTTTAATATACATTCTATTGCATCTCCACACTATTCTTTCAGATCAGTAATAAATCATTCTATCTTTAAATATTATTATAAATACTTGCTTACTTACTCTATTTCTTCTTGGAACAGTGCTATTATTCCTCTCCATTTCTCTTCAGTGACTTGGTGGCTAATCTCCCTAGAGTTCTTTTTTTAAAAACTTTTTACTACATATTTATCTTTATTTCTTTAATTTTTTATTTTTTTATAATTTCCTTTTTCAATTTTATTTGGTTGTAAAGGTTCTGTACAGAGGGGTTACAGTTACATAAGTAAGCTAAGGAGTACATTTCTTGTCAAACATTGTTACCCACTCCTTCGTTTTTTTCCCACTATCCCTCTCACTCAGACTCCTCCCTTCTCCCTCAAGTTATAAAGTTCATTTCCAACATAGTGTCTTGTAAGAATCACTGTTGCATTGGTGCAACATTTGTCCTTGTTTCAGCATTTTGTTATTTCCCTACCCTTTCCCAAATCAGATAAACATATATACAAGACACAGGGTACCACAAACAACAACAACTAAAAGCAAAAACAAAAACCACAAAAAATTAAAACATAAACAATGACTACGGGGGTAACCCAAAGGGAAAAAGAAAAATCAAAGAACTTGGTACAGTACATTGACAACAACAAGTCAACAACAACAAAAACTACCTCTTGTTTCAACACCTTGGAGTTCATTTCAATTAGCATCATTTTATATGGTCATATGTACATAGCTATTGAACTGTTATGATCCTCTGCTAGGACTATCCTAGACATATTCTAATTATTACAAATGAGGGAAACCATGGAGCCTGTTTTTCTTTGGGTCTGGCTTACTTTACTTAATATGTTTTTTCCTAAGTCTTTCCATTTCTTTACAAATGGGCGGTTTCATTCTTTCTAGTTTTTTTTTTGGGGGGGTCCGGTCATGGGGCCTGAACTCTGGGCCTGGGTGCTGTCCCTCAGCTCTTCAGTTCAAGGCTAGCGTTCTACCACTTGAGCCACAGCGCCACTTCTGGCTTTTTTCTTTTTTGCTTATGTGGTGCTGAGGAATAGAACCCAGGGCCTCAGGCATGCAAGGCAAGCACTCTACCACTGAGCCACCTTCCCCGCCCTCTTTCTAGTTTTTTTATTTTTTATTTTATTTTTTAAATTTTTAAAAATTTTTATTTATTATTATTATTATTTTGTCAGTCATAGGGCTTGAACTCTGGGCTTTGGGCACTGTCCCATGCTCTTCAGCTCAAGGCAAGCACTCTACCACTTGAGCCACAGCACCACTTCTGGTTTTCTAATGGTTTATTGGCAATAAGAGTCTCATGGACTCTCCTGCCTGGGCTGGCTTTGAACCATGTTCCTCAGATCTCAGCCTCCTGAGTAGCTAGGATTACAGGTGTAAGCCACAGGTGCCAGGCCGTGTCATTCTGATGGAAGCATAGAATTCCGTTGTGTATATATACCCATTCATCTATTGAAGGGGATCTGGGTTGGTTCCATATCTGAGATATGGTAAATAATGCTGCAGTGAACATAGTTGTGATGGTAGCTTTCGTGTGACCTTGCTTGCTGGGTAAATGCCCAGGAGTGGGATTATGAAAAAAATAAATAATAGCATGGCTGGTGGGCTTGTGGCCAAAAGGGAATGCTTCTACACTATTGGTGGAAATGCAAACAGTTTCATCTCTCAAGTTCTATTCTGAATTCCATTCTTCTAAAATTTCCCTGGCTAAAGTGGTCTCAAGTAAATTTGTAGGGCAATACATGTAGTCTTCATCTGTCCCAAACACTGGTTCCACTAAAATACAGCATACCACATTTATAGGAGACTCTTTTCCTCTTGACTTTGAACAAAAATCTTAATTCACTTTGCTGCCTCTGAATATGAATAAGATTTTTCCCTCAAATATTTCTTCTCTGCCTATCTTGTATAGAGCATGATTTCCATATTGTGTGTGTGTGTGTGTGTGTGTGTGTGTGTGTGTGTGTGTGTGCATTAGCACTGATATTGGGACTTGAATTCATGGCCTCATACTCTTGCTTGGATTTTCCAAATGAAGCTGCTGTTCTACTATTTGACCCATACCTCTACATCTGTGAGACTTTTTTTGGTTATTTGGAGATAAGAATTTCATGGATTTGTCTGCTTGGGATGGTTTCAAACTGCAATCCTCAGATTTCAGCCTCTGGTGTAGCTATATTTTTCAGATTCTTTACTTTGAAGCTCTCCTTAGTAGTTTTATACTTTAGCATGACTTTGCTCATAACTACATATCAAGCTGATATTTAGTGACTTCTGATGAAGCTGATGAATGTCTCTATCTAAATATGGCAGCAGACAAATACTCCTAACTCTCCTCTCAAAGAATTCTTTGTCACTTTTCATTCTCATAGTGCTCTAATACCTGGTGTATGTCCAACATTTGTTATAAACTAGGTTCTTTAAAGAAGAGATGACACCTTAAAAATTATCAAAACCATTAAAAATTCAATAAAATTTACAAAATAAATGCATTCAGATTAGCAGAAGTCAAATTATGAAAGAATATCATCATCATAAAAATGTCTTCAGTGTTTCCTTCCAGATACTAATCCTCCAATGATATTTGCAATCCTGTCTTTTAATGTTTATTAATTTAGCCTCTATCTGTATATTATTTAGATGAGATCACACTATGGCCTCTTTTGTGTCTCCCCTTTAGCCTCACCCCCCCTCCCTGAAGTTGTAAAGTTCATTTCCAATATTCGTCTTGCTCTATGTTGATTGCTTATTGTTATGGCTCTATAGTATTCTTTATGTGAATATACTAAAATTTATGCGTTTAGCTTTCTGTTCCTGGAAGTTTTAATTCAGTTTTTATTATTATTAGGAAATTATTATTACTATTATCATTGCATTACTATAATAATAATATTATTATTACTATTAGGCCATTATCTAGTATATGATTCATCATCCATTTGTACATATTTCTGTGTGATGTAGTAAAAGCAAAACTGTCAGGTATTAAGATTATCTACACTTCCAGTACTTGTACATATATTTACAAGTTCCAAACTGATTATCTCAGTTTATATTCTCACTACCAGTGTGTAAGAACTCTTTGCGTCCAATTTATAATCTGCATATTTTTGAGCAGTTCTGTGACAGTTACTTTTTTCATTTGAACAAAATCTGATTCTTACAGATGATTGATGAGCAAGTTCATGTACTCTGGCCAAAAGATGGTGGTAATGGTAGTTTGAGAGTTGTCAGCTTGAGTTTTTCAATGAATGGTCTGGAATGTAGCTTTTTAATCCAGGCCCTGATGGCTCATGCTTGTAACTCTGGCTACCCAGAAGGCTGGGATCTGAGGATTAAGATTCCAAGCCAGCCCAGGCAAGAAACTCTATGAGACTTTTCTCCAATTAACCACAAAAACTCAAATGTGGAGCTTTGGTTCAAGTGGTAGAGTGCAAACCTTGAGCAAAACAGCTCAGGGACAGCATCCAGGCCTTCAGTTCAAGCCCCAGGACTGGCACATACATGCAAAGAACTAATTTTTACTAAAAATTATTAGCATATATTAGTTACATTAAAATAGGTTTCAATGTGGCATTTCATACATACATTAGTTTCTATATTGATTTGAGCTAAAATCTTGATGTCATTTCTCTTTCCAGCTCTACCCAGCTAAATTCCAAATACATCTTCATGTGAATCTTTTTCGTCTCTCAGTTTTTGTTGTTCTCCTTACTTTATCTCTGGTCTTTTTACACACATATGCACTGATAGTTGTCTCTTCTTTAGAGCTGGCTCATACTCATTCTTTGTCCTGGAGTCTTGATCAAAGAAGGTGTTAGGTACAAAGAAGGTACTCATGTTTGAGAACTGACTAAATTCTCCTGGCAGGAGTTGAAAGGTACAAAATAACCATTGGACTTTGTGGTCCCATAAGCTCAACAGGCATTTAGCTTGCTCTTGTATGACGTCTGAACCCCTGAACAAGGTTTATTATTTCACTGGCCCCTGGCCCAATGGCATGGCTCATTTATGCATTTCTTCTCTCTTTCTCTGAAGAATGTCCTATCTAGGACATGATCCAAGCTATGAGTCATTTTCATCTAAGAAAACCAGGTAGCTGCCATAAGCATTCTGTGGCATACCGGTTTTCTCACTCACCCTAATTCCAGTCATGTGGCCTCAGTGAATGGGTTACGTCAGGCTGAGATCATGTAACAGAACCACCAAAATCAAATCTGTCCCTTTTGTGAGAAGTAAATATAACCCTGGTTATTAGACCATTGTTAGGTTAGGAATTTGTTTGAAATCATGTAGTTTGTATTCTGGGAAGAAGACAGATAAAATAATAAGCACTCTTTCTGTCTCTCTCCCTCTCTCTTTATTATGCACACACTTCCACATGGACACATATATCTATGCTGATTAAGGAGCCAGACTGCTTAGTTATAACTCTTAGTTGTACTATTTTCTATGTATATGTTCTTGGAAAAATTCTCATCTGTACAGTTGGTTTACCTTATTGGGTTACAAGAGATTAAATATATAAAAATCCCTTAGAATAGTGCCAGCCTATATTAAGTGGAATTTTAAAATGGCCAGATGCAAACAGATGTATACGTATACTATTTTCTTACTAAATGTATTGAATATTTTTCTGTGCTTTTCCATGATAGAATACTTTTAATACTGTTTATAATTCCTTTTGTTTGTATAGCCCCTTAAAGTTTATCATCTGTATGCTAGCTCATATCTTATGCCTGTAATCCTAACTATTCAGAAGACTGATATTTTAGGATCACTGTTCAAGGATAGCTGTGGCAGGAAATTTGGTGCCATTCTTATCTCTAATTAACCACCAAAAAAACTGGAAGTAAAACCATGGCTCAAGTGGCAGAGGAACATCCTTTAGGATAAAAAGCTAATCCTAGAACCTACAATCAAGCCTCAGTACTAGCACAAAAGCAAGCACGTGTACATGTGCATGTGCACACACACACACACACACAGGGTAATAAGCTTGTTTCATTCATAAATTTGAATCTCACTTTAATCTCTTAGGAATTTTTGCAAGCTGGGCAGGATTTTAAAAACACTCCTGTGCTATTTAAGGTGTTAAGTCTCAAAGCTAGTAAATGGCAGATCTGGGCCCATTGTCCTTGTATCAGCTGTTCCCATTCATTGTCACGTCCACCAAGCTTGTAGATTAGCAGCATTTAAGAGAGCAATCATTAAGCTATAGCTGAATAACTTGGTTGTCCATTAGTAAGATATATATACACATAATAGCTTCTACACAAACACAGAAATTAGATATAAAAACACACTAAGTAGAAGAATTTGCAGCCAGAGGATATAATTTTTAAAATAAGTGTAGGCAATAGAATTCCCAAATGAGCCCATGAAAGCCTTAGTGAATTTAGGCTAAGAAACATAACCTAAGCGGTACTAGAGATGAAGACAATTTTCATGTCAGGCTGCAAGGTCATTCCAAGATCATCCCATAGATTGCAGCAGTAGTTTTATGGCTTTTTATTTATTTGTGCAGATACTGTATCATACTACAAGGTCATTTTCCTTCTTGATCTGCTTTGCTATCCAAATGCTCGCTGCCTTTCTGACTCTATGACTCAGATTTATTTATTTCTACTTTGGTAGGACTCACATCTGACAACTAGATTGTCTTAGACACAGTTCTTTAACCTTGTTATCTTTCAGTGATATCATGGTGAAAACTTCTTCTTGTATTCAGAAGCAGAGTGAGCTAGCCTAAGTGACCCTAAATGTGTTCCCCTTAGTCACTGTCCTCAAAGTTGAGGTTAGTCAATGATGAACATGAAAACTGTGACTTGGATCTTCTGCAGAGTGAGGGACAATATCAACTTGGCCAGAGATTTGGGGCATGAGGATTCACAAAATAATAGCTGAGCAGCTGGTGAGGAGGGCCAGTGGAGAAGGGTTTCTATAAATGCCTAGAACCAGAGTTGGGTTAATGAGTCAACCTTGGAAAACAGTAGTATTAGAAATAAACTCATAATTTCCTAGATACAATTGTGATGCTAGAGAGAGGTAATGTGTAATGTAAGTATCCTGAGGTCTTTATAATTCAGAAACAAAAATTCTAGCTACACATGAAGTCCAGCATGGAAATTTTCCTCTATGAGATATCCAAGTAGATCAAGATTTCAAAAGGTGCCTCCTGCCTGCCAGGAGGAGAGATTATTATAATGTTCATTTTCTTAAATAATTTTATTCTCTAAAAGAAAGAAAATAAAGAAAGTCAGTGCCGGTCCATTTTCAAGTCAAGGCATTTGACCCTGAGTGGAAATTACCAGTAGCTTGCTTGCATAGCAACTTGCAGACATGACAAAGTTTATGCATTAGAAAGCCCATAGATAGACAGCATGGATTAGATGGGGTCTGGGCTGATTAACAAGAGGCAGAATGGATCACAATAAAATGAGAGAACAAGTAGAAACTGCCTCAGTGCCAAAAACCACACAAGCCTTCCTGACAGAAAAATTGAGGGAGCCAAAAGCCCACTGCTAAAATTCAGTCAACCTCAAAAGATGGATGTATTGGAATTAGCAAGAACACAATATAAAACAATTGCATTAAAAGGAATGCAACTTAGGTGACATCTGGAAGAGAATGTGAACCCCAGATTAGACCAGTCAGGGATACTCAGTCCTAGCATATTTATATGCTAGGTATGAACTTGCTGTTATAATGAACTTGCCATCAGACAGACACCCAATCTTGGAAGACTTTCATTAAAGTCATACTTCTCCTTTGTGATCCTCTCCAAAGAATATCCTCCTTTGGTCTCACTGTGTGAATGTCTAGAGTCCTGTATAATTTATCAGGTCCAAGTGTATTTTTTGTCTTTTACCATCCAGTGTGTTTACCTGTAGTTATAACAAATGAGAAAAACCATGCAACCTATGGTTCTTTGGGTCTGGCTTACTTTGCCTAATATAATTTTTTCCAAGTCTCTCAAAGGCTCAATAGCAACATGCTTATGATGATCAAATAAAATGTTTATCAAAATGAACTCCAAGAAATAGAAAAAAGAGGCCTTTTGTTATTTTTTGTTTGTTCCTCCTTTTTCACTGTTTTAGTTTTCTGTACCTTTAGTCTTGTTTGTAAGTTTACCTGTTTTGAGGAGGGTATGAAGGAGCACAGAAATGGTGGGACAAAGGGTGAACAAATGCAGCAGTGATATTCACTAGACACTTTGCTGAAAATGAACTATACAACTTGTAGGGGAGGGGGTTGTGAGGAAGGAAAAACTAGGAGAAAATGAAGCAAGAGGTGACATTGTTCAAAAAGAGATGTATTCATTACCTAGTTATGTAACTGTAACCCCTCTGTATAAAACCTTTACAATAACAATAAAAAGTCTTACTTCACTATACTTTTTGTTTCTGAGTCCATTATTTAAGCTTGGACAGATGAGTGTGTTTTTCCCAATAGTGTAAAATCTGAAGGAGAAAGTGGAGGAAAAAAAAAAAAACCTTGGTGGGCTGAAATGATTAAGAGCTATTTATGGTTCTTACTGGGACGTAAAGGTTGAGGGGAGAGCAGGGCCTAGAAATGTCTGCAAAAGCCAGAGCTTACTTAGTTTAGCAAGATGTATTGGAGAAATTGACCTGTACCATCAGAATGATGAACAATCACCAGAAAGTTTGAGGGAATATTTTGACCATATTTGTAAACTTCCTAAGTATAATATTTGGCTTAACTCCTGGTCATTGATTATATAGATATTTATAGACAAGAGGAGAGAGGAAGGTGAGAGATCACACCCTTAATATTTAATATACATCTGTGAAAATGGAACCAGGTAACTTGAGGGGATGGGTGGGGGTGGGAGAGATGAGGAGGACCAATGGAAGGGGTGACACCCATCACGTTGCATTATCCTCATAAACTGACATGTTGAATTGAAACCTCATTGTACAACTACTTAACGATAATAAAAATTTAAAAGATAAAAGAAAAAATCAGTATAGTTATATTAATTAGCTAACAAAACAAAATGTAAATCCAGTGCTGCAAGATAAACGAGAATAAGGGCACATTCAGCATGGCCATAAGGACCCCATGGATTTCATGAATTCCAAAGATAGGAAACAGAGAAGGTGGCAAAGAGGGTTAGGCTAGTAAGCTAGGAGCACCAAACCAGCCATTGTGTGTGTGTGTGTGTGTGTGTATTTATTAGATGCACACCTAGTCTTAGCCACAGCCTGGCCCATTGAGATTCCACAGCCTGGTACATTGAAATTGACAGAATACCTGGTTGAGTTGTGGTAGGGACAGTCTTCATGGAAGGCAGTGTTTGGTCATAGATACTAGGACTGGAATGAAACCTACATGTTTTTCTTCCTGAGATCTTATTCATGTTTATGCTTTCTTACTTAAAACTGGATTGTTTTCCTGAGTAAACATTCCCTCTATACCCCAGCAGAAGTGCTGTTACAGCCTTTCTTTCAGGAACAGGGCTCCTCCCACTCAGATCTGCTATGGATGCCCCAAGGTAAACCCCACACATGGACCACCCTTTTTCTACAGAGGCTTATTCCTTCTGATTGCCAAGTTGTGGAAGAATAACTGAAGGCAGATATTGATTTGTTAAGAACACATAAAAGAATCTGACCAGAACTTTACCTTGGGAAAATGAAGATTAAAGTAAGATGAAACAGCATAGACATTGACTGACAAGTGAAATGCTGAAGTTTGTTTATGAATTAATGTATGTTTGAAGATGTTGCTTCCTGTTTGATGCTTGTTTTGTTAGTATATGGTGCCCCACCTTACAGCTTCATTCTATTTGAGGAAGATGTTGGTCATTTAAATTGTCTAATTGATGTTGCCAGAGAGCCCTCTCCTTGTTTCCTCTGCTACTCTTCTGCACTCAGAAACTCTCTATTTCCTGGAATGATTATCTCCATAGCATACATTCTCTTCCTACTCATAGAGTAGCTCAGTGGCTGAGGTATCAGAGTGAAACTTTAGCCCAAATGCTCAGGGCATGGATTTACATGAACATGTCTCTTGATTAAGTTGGAATGCTCTACACGATTTCATAGTCATCCAATTTATTCAGTGTTTTTTGTTGTTGTTTTGTTTTTGTATAAGTACAGGGATTTCTTATCAGAACCTGGTCACTGTCTCTTAGGATATTTGCTTAAAGATAACCCTCTACCACTTTACTTCTGGCTTCTTTGGGGTTTAGTTGGAGAGAAGAGTCTCAGAATGTTTTGCCTGGTCTGGCTTTAAACTGTGATCAGATCTCAGCTTCCTAATTACAGGTGTGTTTCATGTATGCCCAATATGAGTCCTTCCAGGTATAGTGTGACTATTTTGGAGTGTGGAGAAAAGAAACAGAGAAGAGAGAGACGGAGAAAGACAGAGACAGAGAAACAGAGACAAAGGAGAGAGACAGAGACAGAGAGAAGAGAGAGAGACAGAGTCCAGTCAAATTCTGGCTTTAGCCAGTTATAGGGGTTTAAGGAAGTCTTTGGATCTCTCCTGCTGACAGAAGTTAGACTGATGATCATTGATATCCTTTCCATAGACCTCATATTCTGGATTAATTTATTTTGAGACTTAGCCAACAAGAAAGTTCTGTCATAGCTCTCCTTCTAAAAGTAGATTGCAAAAGTACTCATTCTTTTGAGAAGGGTTTAGTGTGTTTTCCATTTGGCTACAGATGAATGCTCTTCAACACACTGTTTATTCCTTTCTCTTTTCTACCAGAATGAGATATGTATGTACATAAAGTGGGGCTGGCTATGGGTATGCATCTGTACATGTTCAAATATATGTATCATATGTATTCAAGGAAGTACAAGTTTGAGTGACTTATATATACCATGTAAATCAGCAAAACAGTCAGACAGTTTAAGAACCCCTTTTTTAGTCTACTCTCTTTTCTACATTAGGTTTCAGGGCCTGGGCACTGTCCCTAAACAATTTTGCTCAAGACTAACACTCTACTACTTTGAGCTACAACATCACTTATGTTTTCTGGTGATTAATTGGAGATGAGAGGCTCATGGACTTTCTTGCCACAGCTTGCTTTGAACTGCAGTCCTCAGATCTCAGCTGCCTGAGTAGCTAGGATTATAACCGTGATCTACTGGCAGCTGGCTTGATTTGAATTTTAAAAAAATCCCTTAAATTACAGTGAATAGTACTTTTGCTGGTCAAGATTTTCTTTCTGATATCAGTATATTTTGCTCATGTGGTAGGAGAAACTTTTTTCCCCTCATCATTTCTCATAGATTTGGAACATGTTATTTAAAAATTGTTCCTATGAGGCTTATATTTCTGTACCTTTTGATTCAACATTTGTCCCAGGCTATCTTTTCCAGTATTTTGCATAGCAAACAGTCTTAGATAATGGAGATAGGATCTCCCTCCAGGCAGTGAATAGATCTGTTAGAAGTAATAAAGGTCAAAGGTAGGGAGGACAGATTAATGGAGGGAGGGGAAAAGTAGGTGAAAACTTATAATATTCAATGCACATAGGTAAAAATGTAATCATGGAACATAAGGAGATGGAGGAGAATGCTGGAAGAGGTGACATTGATCAAGGTGCATTGTACTTATAAACTGACATGTTGAATGGAAATTCCTTTCTACAACTACTTAAAGATAAAAATATTAAATGTAAAAATAAGTAAATCAAAATAAACTCTCAATTTTTAAAGTACAGTGTATACATCCATGGAAACATCACACTGGAACTCCATTGTACAATTGGTATAAACTAATATATAAGTCAAGCATTCTTGATTTCTATATCACAATTTTTACAAGGCCAGTATTTACAATGGTCTCCCATTTTTTTCTCCTGAAAAAAATTTAATAATAGTAAAAGTTTTTTTAAAACTTAAAACAGGTAATGACTACCCCTCTAGGGAAGAGTGTTAGCATTTGATAACAGGTCTTATACTCAGGTTTCTTCGCCATGACACATATGAGCCCTGTATGTACAGGAGGCTAGCTGATCCACTCACAGTTTCCAAAGCACTTGGGAAATACAGAAAGCAAATGTTCATATGAAACACATGCTTTCTGCCATGCTATGATTAATATAGTTATCTCTGACCCGAGAATTTAGTAGCATGCCTAAAGCTATGGTAGGCTCATCTGTTAGCTTTCAGTAGAGCACAATCTCCTACCACTCACTGCTCTGAATAGTTGATTCTTGCCTGGAAGAAAGGATCTATGAACTTGACCTGGCTAGTATCAGCATAACAGACCCCTTGCCAAGAAACTGGGTTGGTACAGTCCCAGGGCAAAGTTAGGTCCCCATAAGAAAAATGGTCAAGGCTTTTGCAGACGTTATTGGGGAATAGGAGTGGAATCTAAGCACAGCCATCTTTGAAATTACATGGAAAGAATACTTTGAGAATGAATTCCACACATACAAAAGCAGAACCAAAGAAAGGAGGGAGAAGAAGGGCAGGAGGGAGGGAGAGTAATTGGTGTTGAATCTGAGATTGACTTCATGCTGAGGGCTGAGATATGGATATGGCTCAGTCCTTGCAGTTATGATTACACAAGCCAATAATTCACTTTGCTTGTCAGTTTGCATGGGAATTTTGAGATGAGCATTTCTTCCTTTGATGCAAAGGAAGAAAACCTATTGAGTGATACTCTTCATCTTGCATTTCTTCCTCTCAGTCGTTTCTTTCTTTCTCCTCTTTCCCCCCAGTTACTTTTAAAGTCATTTCCTTGAGATTGGTTCTGGGACGTGTCACTGGTGAGATGAAGATCTATGAGAACTGCACAGAAGTCGGAGCCCTTCTTTATAGAGGCATTTTCACCTGAAAGAAAAATTTTAATTGGGTGTCTAAACTTCCAGATAAGCTTTTGTTCACCATTTGTCATGAATTTACAAGGGGGAAGGGGGGAAAATCAATATTCTACAATACATCTTTCATCCCAAGGAAGTTGAAAGACTTTAACTGCAAAGCAGGGAGATCAGAAGAGAAACAGATTTATTTAAAAAAAATAAGAAGAAAGAAAAAGAAAAGGAAAACCCGTCTTAACCAATGTCATTTGGAAGAAAAGAACCTTTCTGAAGCAATTTCTGTTCTCTTGTCCAAAGGCAATTGGTATTAATGGGCGACCCCAAAGATGAGGAGCCAGCATAGGGTACAAAGGGGAAAATGCAGAGTGCAATTTTCTATTATCCACAGTTGGTTTTTTATTTTTTTTTTTGGAAAGAGACCCCAGCTGTAAATGTGGACAATTTTCTAACATTTACCAGATTTAGTGCCATTAAATGCCTTTGCCAATCATGAAAATTAACATCACTGATAGAACACCCAAAGCTGGAAAGTAACAAGTAGAGCAAATCTACTCAAGACTAACCTTCACAGGACCTTTCCCTAGGCATACTTCTGGTTTCTTTGTAACATACTGTAGTCATTTTTATAACTTTTAAACTAATTTCATGAATTTGTTTCAGAATCTCCAGCTTTCTAGTTGTCTGACTGCTTTGGGTTGCCAGGGAGAAAAAGTAATTACCTTTTCCTTACCCATTAGTAACTGACATCCCATAAAGATTAACAACAGAAAATATAACACATTTATTTAATGTTTATCGGACATGGGAGCCTCAGAAATGAAAATCCAATGACACAAGGGAAATCATATTTTGATGCTTTGTGTTTGTGGGAAATGGACAGTTTTGTAGAAGTATGATTGAACAAAAGAAAGGTATAATCTATTGGTAATAAAGTAGAACAAATCTTGCAGGGCTTCTCAATAAACTGGAAGGCATTTAGCAGGACTTGTTCAGCCTCTACTTTTTCTTTTGTGCCAATACTCGAGCTTGAAATCAGGGGCCTTGGCACTGTCCCTGAGCTTTTTTTTTTTTCTCAGAACTGGGATTCTACGTCTTGAGCCACAGCTCCATTTCTGGCTTTTTGCTGGTTAATTGGAGAGAAGAGACTCATGGACTGTTCTACCTGGGCTAGCTTCAAACTGTGATTCTTAGCTCTCAGCCTCTTGAGTAGACAGCAGTACAGATGTGAGCCACTGGTGCTGGTTTAAGATTCTTTATACTCTTTATGTACATTTTCCTTGATGTGGCAGGACACCTTGCCACATTAGAGAGACCTTCCTGCTTCTGTGGCTTTCTCAGGTTCCTTCAATGTCAATGCCCAGTATTAGAAGGGAACTTATGTTGAGGAGTTTTCTGTACCCTATCAATATCATGTATGAAATGATTTTACATTGTTCAATAACTGATACCATTTTGCTCAAGTAATTCTTACCCTATTTCTTATTAAAGCTATACATACCACTGAACGTTGTAAAGTCTGAGTTATCAATTTAGAGAGCTCAGGGTACTTGACAATGTCTCCAGCTTAGTGTCTTTCCAACACTTCAGCCTTTTCCTCTTTCTTTTCCCTCCAGCCAAGCCAAATTTGTGGCTCTGGAAAAGAGGAGCAATGGGGCCTGGGATAAAGTCTATTTACGGACAAAATTTCTCTCTGCCTGTTTGAATCAGTGCTTTGGTATTTGAGCAGTGAGGAATGAGATGAGAAGAGCATGGTACTTTTGTGTGTCTGCCTATGATGGGGGTGCAGAGAACCCTCTTGACTGGCTACAATTGCTGACTTAGTTGGTGACTTAGTCTAGTGAAGCTCTTTGAGAGTGGGTGGTCTCCATTAGACTTCCTGATGAAGGCTGCAAACTGAAGGGACTCCGAGATGAGACTAAACATCATCTTTGACTTGATTCTTAGCTGCAGATAACCCCTCACTTTGTCTTACCTATGTTTATGCCTGGCAAGGCTATAATACCGTACCTCTGTTCTACATATAGCTGGGGAATAGGAAACTTCCTAATCTTTTTCTTTTTTATAGCTTCTCTACCTAAGCACTGTCTTCCTACTTCCAAGGGAAGAGAGACATACTAGCAACCTGTGCCTATGCCAGTTGTGCCCCTGTAGTAGGCCACAATGACATCTCACCCTTTCCTGTAGCCCTCTTCACTTTACCATGTCAAGGAAGAGAGAGTGGCCTATCCTATGGCTTTCTTCAGTGTCCTAGCTTCCTCTTTTTCCTTTGTACATTTTTTAATTAAGTAAGTAAGTAAAAAGGATTGTGGTTAATGCTGATTTTGCTCACCTAAAGGCCTTTCAGTAAGCCCCATGGAATGGTGATGGGTTCCTTGATGATAGTTATTGCATCTGTTCTCAATTACAGCGATATCAGAAGGTTGTAATTAATAGCTTCCTTTTATTCTGTAGCGACTTCCTTTTATTAGAAAATGGAAAGAGTGGAGGGAACACATATTGGAAAGAAGTAATGAATATTTTTCTCATAATTTTCTAGGCAATGTGACAAGAAGGTCTGTGGATATGGAATACTCAGTTCTATAATGGGAGAGAGTCCAATCTTTTTAATTCCAGGCCCATCACTATACTCACTTGCTGGGTAAATGTTCAAAAAAAGTTTCTTAACTACAGAGTTGTTAAAAGGCAATGGTTTTATTTGATTATAAAAAAATCGTATTGTGAGATAGAGATGCTCACCTTGATATGCTCACCTTGATTTGAGCATTATGCAATGGATTTATATTTAGAAATATATGGCAATAAATGTGTACAATTTTATGTGTCAATTCCAATAAGAAAAAAAATTTAGTAAAAAAGAAAACAAAAGAGCAAATTGGAGACCAAAATGCAGGAGAAACATGTATCCGGTTTTTCTTTCATTCATTCCTTTCAGTGCTTCACTGTTTTACTCTTTGTCACTACATAGCAGTGAAAAGTGTATACTTGTCCTTTAAGTGACCTTGAATGGTGGTGGCTGTCAATACTGAGCAGGTCTTTTGGAATCTTAATCTGCTTTAATATGGTGCAGAAGGCCACTTTAATGTCCTTAGCAGAGTGACAGGTAGCTAGAAAGATTGTCCCCAGATGCACTGAATTAAAAAAATGTCTAGCGTGAAGCTGGGTGAGAAGCCTTTGCTATGGCTCATACTATGTGGAAGGCCTTTTTAGTCACCCATTTGCACATAGACATACACATACACACACATATACAATCACACATACTCACTCCCAATCTCTAGACATACTCCTACTCTATTTATTTAACTAAGGATACATGCTGCTTCTTATCCTCAGGCTTCATTGCTCCGCATTGGCAGCCAAACCATTCTCTTGTCTACTAATACCATTAGGGAAATACCTCTCCACCTCACCAGTGTTCTCAAATGAAAGATGACTGCATCAGAATTCACATGGAGACTTGTGCTGTCAGAAATTGGGAGGGTAGTACTGCTTTGGAGTACAGGGGGTATTCAAGCAGCAAAAGCACTTAGGTAAGACAAAAGATTAATTAAATTGTGAATCTCCTCTCAGTGTGGGGATGAGAGTTTCCTTTAAAGTCATATTATTTTTCAGTAGGGCTAAGCATTCATTTCTTCTCTTCATGGTTCTGGAGCTGCTTGTGAATTAGTGTGCTCTTTTCAGTAGGTGCATGTTGTGACTGAACAACCCTTTGAAGTATTGAAGCTACTCATTCCCAAATCACTGGCCCATCAATAGAACACCTAGATGTGTGTAATAACAATTAAATTCAGTCATGTTTGTTATTTTGCAGTTATATAAGAATCATAACTTGACAGGCATTAAAAATGATAGGAGGTATTTTTACAATCTGGAGAAGAGAAGATGTTTGATTTAGTTCTTTGTTTTATCTACAACTTCTTTCATCTGTGTGTGCTGGTACAGAGGCATTCCAGTGCATTCAAGGCTGATGCTCTGCCTTTGAGACACAGCCCCACTTTGCACCTTTTGGTGGCTAATTGGAGATAAGAGTCTTGTGCGCTTTTCTTCCTGGGTTGGCTGTGAACCAGAATTCCTAGATCTCAGCCTCTTGAGTAGGTAGGATTATAGGTATGACCCAACAGGAGTCTGGCTTATACATAACTTTAAAATATTAAGCATATGGTATATAAGTTTTCATTTGTATTCCTTCCCTATATATTAACTGTAGTACTTAATGCAAAATATTAGTATTGGCCTTACAAAACTTGGCTTCCTTCTTCTCTGAGCTGTCTCATAGTGAAAGCATAGCTGTATCTCTGAACTTTGCCATTCTTTTATAGATATAGAACTATGAGAGGATAGCCTGAATTTTTTCCTTATCTCTACCCTCAGAGTTTCACAGTTTTTTTTTCCTCATGGAGGAAACAATGGGTTACAATCCCTTAAATATTCTTTTTTTTTTTTTTTTACTAAAACTGCTGTTTCATGAACATCAATAACAAACAGGCTAGATTTCAAGCTCATTCCATTGTATTTAAATATATTCTTTTTTCTGAATGGATGCAGGCTGATTTTGTTGGCCAAATGGGCGTTTTGTGCCACTACTTAAGGTTCTTTTCTGTTTTAAACCCTGATAACAGCAACAACAGTACTAATATAACATGTTTGTCTGCATGTTGAAGAAAGGAAAGTTAAGAAAGAAAACTGAGGCTTCTTATATTCCATAGATTCTGCATTTTTTTTTCTTTTGTTGGTTGTGGGGCCTGAACTCTGGGCCTGGGTGCTGTCCCTCAGTTCTTCAGCTCAAGGCTAGTGCTCTACCACAGCACCACTTCTGGCTTTTACTGCTTATGTGGTGCTGAGGAATCGAACCCAGTGGCACTCTACCACTGAGCTACCTTCTCAGCCCCCATAGATTCTGTTTTAAAGTTAACAGCAAAATGAAATGGTGTTTAATGCTATTTATTTCATGTTGTGTACTTTAGAATCTTTTGAATCAGCAGAACTTTGCATTGTAGTATTTTATTTCTCTTCCTTGTAAATCAGTGGCTAACTCTGTGGAAAAAGCGTGGTTTGGTAATTATAGTTTACTTTTTTATTTTTAGCAGTCTTTGGGCCACTCTGTGCTGTTCATGATGAGAGCTTTGAGATCTGTATCCATCTTTCCAAGAAAGACAATGAAAATACAAGCATCAGTCTAGGAGTTAAGAAATCTGGGTTCTAGACTCCATCCATTTGTTCTGAGTCTGTCCTCATCTAGTAGCAAAATTGCACAAGTTCCCATCTGTATAACATGACTCTGGTAAAGAAGCAACTGAAATGATGTATATAAAAGTCTTCTGCAAATCAATTACATCAGCCTAGGTGTGGTGGTACATGACTATGATCTCAGACATTTAGGAGGCAGAGATAAGAGGATCACAGTTTGAGGCCAGTGGCAATAATAGGGGCTCCATTTCAACAAATGAGCTAGGTATGGTGGCATGTACCTGTTATTTCTGCTGAATAGGATAGTGGTGCAAGGCCAGCTGTGGTAAAGAATCACAAAACCTTATCTGAAAATAGCCCAATGCAAAAAGCACTGGAGATGTAGTATGGCTCAAGCAGTAGAATGCTTGACTAGCAAGCACAAAGTCTTGCTTCAAATCCCAGTACCACAACACACACACACACACACACACACTACCACCAACAACAATTACTTAGGGAAATCATGGCTTGAGGAACAAATCCAGCAGCTCACTTGTTTTATAAGTAAAGTTTTATTGAGACATAACTATATCTACTTTATTGCCTCTGTGTGACTGCTCTCATGCTGCAATGGCAGATTTGACTGGTTGTGCTGAAAGTCACACGATAAAGTCATAGCATATCCTAATGGATTCCTTGAAGAACAAAGATATACATGTCTCTCTGCTAAAGATAAATACCACTTTGTTGGAGTTCCCTTTTAGCCACATCCAGGCCAGCATTTTCTTGATATTACCCATTCTAACTGGGGTGAGGTAGAATTTCAATGCTGCTTTGATTTCCCTTATGGCCAGAGATGTTGAATATTTCTTCATGTAGCTTTTGGCCATTTTTATTTCTTCTTCTGAGAAGTCTCTTTTTAAGTCATTAGCTCATTATTAATTGGGTTGTTTCTTTCAGGCCATTTTTGGGTTGGGGTTAGTTTTTTTTTTTAGCTCTAAGTATGTTTTGGATACTAGATGCTTGTCTGATACATAACTGGTGAAAATTTCCCATTCTATGGGCTTTCTATTTAGCTTGTTAGATATATCCTTTGTCATGCACAAACTTTAAAATTTGATGCAATCCCATTATCCACTCTTTCTTTGATTTATTGTGATCCTAGATCTTTTTTTAGCAAGTGTGGCCAAAAGGGAACTCTGTTACACTGTTGGTGGGAATGTAAGCTTGTTCAACCACTTTGGAAAGCCGTATGGAGTTTTCTCAAAAAACTAAACATCAAGATACCCTATGATCCAGCAATGCTACTTCTGGGAATTTATCTAATAGAGCACAAACAAGGCCACACTAAAGCTACCAGCACAACCATGTTCATTGTAGCATTGTTTACTATAGCTAAGATATGGAAGCAGCCCAGATGCCCCTCAGTGGATTAATAGATCAAGAAAATGTGGAATATATACATAATGGAATTCTACTCATCTATCAGAAATAATGTTATTGTATCATTCATAAGGAAATGGAAAGACTTGGAAAAAATATATTAATCAAAGTAAGCCAGATCCAGAGAAACATAGATTGTTTGGTTTCCCTCATTTGTGGTAGCTAGGATGTGTCTATAAACCTACAAGTAAACACACTTGGTGGTAAGCAAGGAGTTACAAATGAATTAACTGAAGTGTAATGGACTCTATGAAGAGCAAATGGTCTAATTATTTAAAAAGACTAAGCCAAAGCCCAACAAAATAAGTACCAGGAAATGGGCATTTGCAAGAGGAGAGAGTGGGGCCGAGAGGGGAGGTGTTGGAGAATAAAGTGGGTAGGGGGAAGAATGCAAATAAGAATTAATTGTATATATCACAGAATTGAGAGAGATAAGTCAAGAGTGGGTTGAAGGAGGTGAAGATGTTAAAGTGGTGACATAGATCAATATGCAATGTACATAAAATCTGCTTTGTTAAATTGCAACCTAAAAGTATGTAAGGGAAAGGAGGGTTTGGAGGAGTGAGTGAGAATGTTGAAAAGAGTGACATTGATCATATGCATTATATTCAGAAACTGCTTCAGTGAATAACAACTCCTTTTTACAACTACCTAAAGATAATAAAACTATTAATCGCCATTTTAATATTCCTTATGAAATAATTAATGTAGACAAAGATTATTGATACGTGCTAAATGCTTGCATAAAATTTGTTGGCCAGTACTATACTATCATTCTTGGAAAGCATGCTACTACTGATTGATTTTTTTTGATTTATTTTATTTGTGAACATACTGTACAGAGGGGTTACAATTACATGGGCAGGATATGATTGATTTTTAAAAAAAATTTTTTTGGGGGGGTCCAGTCGTCGGCCCTGAACTCTGGGCCTGGGCGCTGTCCCTTAGCTCTTCAGCTCAAGTCTAGCGCTCTACCACTTGAGCCACAGTGCCACTTCTGGCTTTTTTTCTTTTTGCTTATGTGGTGCTGAGGAATCGAACCCAAGGCCTCAGGCATGCAAGGCATGCGCTCTACCACTGAGCCACCTTCCCAGCCCTACTGATTGATTTTTAATTGCAGAAAGAACAACATAACATTTCCATGGGGGAGTCTGTGGCAGGTACTCCCTTCCTATGACATCATACTTACCCTCACAAAACTTAGACAATGAATGTATTTTCTCTCTCATGTGATACACGATTGGAGAAATTACATATAAAGGTGAACTTAATCATGATATAATTTCCATTTTGCTAAATTGTAGCTTAGTTCTTCAAAAGAGTTCCATCATTGCAATCCTCTCCTGCATATACGTTAGCCAATATATTTGTGTATATATGTATACAACCTTGTATGTTTTCATTTATGTTTATAATTTAGATTTAACTTCTACCTATGAGAGGAAACATATGCCCTTGTCTCTGAGTCTCACTTCATTTAACATAATGCAAGGAAGCTAGAACATGAATTATTGGGAGGAGGGAAGTCAAAAGGAGCGGAGTGGCAAATGAATGGAGAGAGGATCCGTGGGTGAAAAGTCATAATATTCAATGCTCATTGTGGGTTGGGTTAGGGGAGATTGTGGTTATGCAGTGTATAATTTCTTTTAGAGTTATTTCCAAAATGTCTAAAAAAAGACTCGAACCAAACATGACAAAATATTAGCAGTTCAAATCTAGGTACAAGCTTAGGTAAGTTTATTATACTAGTTTTAACCTTTTCCATATTGAGCATTTTCAAAACAAAATGGGAAAAGAAATCAAACAAGTAATTATTATTGATGGAATAAAGAACTAAAGGGACTGACACTCAATAGAAGAAAGGTAATCTTCTTTGACATTTAGTTATTAATGTCCTATGGTGTTCTCTCTGGTGCAGCCTGTCCAGCTTCACAGGTAGAAGAATTAGACATAAAACATCCAATTTTTATGATTTTCTTCTCCTGCAGATGTTCATTCCTAATAGTGTTTTATCTCTAATCAGGGACCCATCCAAGCAATATTTTTCCTTAGTAAAAATTTCCCTTAGTAGTTGGCATCTATCATCCCAACCTGTCAAAGTCTTTGGAATTTTGGTTGGTTCATTCAATCTTCAGTTATCTTTTGCAGGCTTGTGATATCTGAATGCTTGGTGAGCTCACTTTCTATGTCTTTATTAAAGCAGGTAATCAAGAAATTGAATGACAACACCTTACTGCTCCCTAACTGTAGGCAAAGCCTCTAAGTCTCCCAATGTCTTTCCTTTCCAAACTGTCATACATTTACCTGTTCACCAGTCCTTTTGGGACCCTGTACTTCAGATAGCTGCAAATATAGTCTGTATACTCTTCCCCAGAATTCCTTGGAAACTACTCACTTGAGATTCTGTGTGCCATGCCACTTTTTTAGCTGCTGCAAATGTGACCTGCCCAGTGTGGATTCTCCTAGACTCCATTAGATGTTTCCTGCTAGCAGCTTCTCCTGTGACTGCAAAAGATCCTCCCATCTTCTGTCCTGAGATATTCTTTTTGATAAGAAAGCATGAGATGCCATGTAGACCACAATTCTGCCCATGAGTTCAGCCTAGAAATATGAGAATTTTCTGCGTTGTGGAATAAGTCCAGAGCAAATGGAATGGGACACTAAAGATGCTTTCTTCATCTTACCTGGGCCAGACCATCTGATTACAATGGGTGTAGGTAGCACTTTATAGCTCCATGTTGACTCTCTTCTTCACTGCACTCCTCATTTTGCTAACTCCTGTTTTAATCTGGTCCAGGCTTTGCTTTTTGGACTCCCTGTGTCATGAGTCTGCATGGTGAAGGGCTGTCCAATGCATGTCTCAAATCATGATTTCCGATGCAAGCATTTTCCTATTGATCTTCGTTATCCTTCAGTGCAGACCCATGAGGATCAGTTACACATGTGGCAAGTAGAACCAATCGTTACTATTTTAAGCTTGCTTTGTCATATGCAAATTATACAATATCTAAATGTTTAGAAATAGCACTGTGGTGGTGGCATTTTTTGAGACAGTTTCTTCTAAGCCACTGGCTCATGAGTAACAACACACACACACACACACACACACACACACACACACACACACACACACACACACACACACACACACACACACACCAAAAGGACTAATTCAAGTTTTCCTGTCTCCAATCATGGAATGTGTGTATATGTAGTTTATTTTATATGTAATTTTTAGAAGATAAGACATGGATAATGGACTTACGTTTTGTTATGTTGTCTTAAAACATTTTAAATATATCTATATATATGTGTATATATACATATATCCATTTATTTAAACCATTCATATTTAAGTTGTAGAATTGTAACACAGTAAAGGATCTTTAGGAGGCAGCCTTCGGTAGTGGTATGAACAGACATTCTAATTCCTATTTTGTAGGAATTGCTTCTGTTCTTAGCCAAATTTTTGTTTCAATTTATTTTTAAAAATGTACTGTATTTATAGTACTCTGTGCCTCAGTTTCCTCATCAGTACACTGAGCATGATATTTAATACTTTATAGGATAATTGGGATGACTGAGTGAATTAAATATGTGCAAAGTTAATCTGAAAGTACCTAGCCATTAGGAAATACTCTGTAAGAGAGAGCTACCATTAATAGTATGACTACTTTATTTTTTGAATTGGTGTACATTTGCTATATGAAGGAGTCTCATTGTGATATATCCATACATGGCACACTGTACTTTGAACAACTCCCTCTTCACCATATTCGCATTTCTATCCTCTCTCCTTTCCCCTCTTTAAAAAATATTTTTATTATTATCCTACATTAGTTGTACCAGGGGTCTTTCTCCTTTTCCACGCAGCATTTGATGGGTTCCATTATACTCTGTCCATATATTATATATGCATGATACATAATATATATGTATTTTGTATAGTTAATATATATGTGTGCATATATACACAGATAGGCATACATAGTAGTGGTTCTTGTTAAATTGGTACTATTACCACCATTATGACTTATTTAGTAGCTGCCATTTACCCTTACAATACTCTATAAGGTCTCACTAAGGTGCAAACAAATATAGTTTTCTGTACAGCTAAAATGGAGGTCATAAGTGGTCACATGAAATGCAAGCTCCTAACTTAGATCTTCATTCAGAACATGTTCAGTGCTAACAAGGTTTTAATATATTTTTCTGGATTTTGGGAAATTGGAAGCATCTCATTTGAAAGCAGAATCTTGGGGTTGTTGCTGGGTATGCTGAAAGAAAGCTGTGTGGTAAGCAAGTGTTAGCTAACCTTAAGACAGGAGATAATTTATAAGGACAACCACAGATCACTAAAGCACAATGATCATGACCACAAATGCAGCCAAAAAATATTTACTGAGCACTTACTTTGTGCCAGGCACTCTTCTGTACTGAGAAAAAGCAAAACTGAATGCAATTGATAAGGCCCTGCCCCTCAGGAGGCTGTTTTTTTGGTGGACAGTGAGGGTGGTTGGGAAGTAAATACATGTAAAAAATTAAATTACTCCTTCTCCTCTTTTCCTCCTCCTCCTCCTCCTCCTCCTTCCCTCCTCCTCCTCCTTCCCTCCTCCTCCTCCTTCTTCTTCTCTTTCTCCTCCTCCTTCTTTGTCTTCTTCTTTCTCCCTGTCCCTCACTCCTTCTCCTTCTCTCCTTCTCCTTCCCTTCTCTTCCTCCTCCTCCTCCTTCTTCCCTTTCTCCTCCTCCTCCTGCTTCTCCTTCTCCTCCTCTTCCTTCCCTTCTTCCTTCTCCTTCTTCTCTCCCACCTCCACCTTCTTCTTTATTTGTGCCATCCTAGGGTCCTATCTTAGGACCGGGTCCTATTTCTGAGCTTTATTACTCAAGACTGGTGCTCTCCTACTTGAGCCACAGCTCCACTTCTGGGTTTTTGATAGTTAATTATAGATAAGAGTCTCATGTGCTTTCCTGCTCAGGCTGGCTATGAACCACAATCCTCAGGTCTCAGCCTCCTGAATAACTAAGATTATAGACATGAGCCATGGCCATCTGTCTTAGAATTAAATTCTTAAAGTCATGTGGTGGAGAGCAACATGGCAGAAGGGCATGATGCTGTCTTGTCAGAGGACAATAGTTCTATGTAGCATGTGTAAAAGCCATGCAGTATGTCAGAATTCAAATATTTGGGCTAATGAAAGCTGGAATTCATGTGGCTCAGAGTCCAGGTAGGGAAGGAGAGTGGGCTTGGTGATCAGGCTAATAATAGAGAATTAGAAAGGGACAAACTCACATAGGGTCTTGTAGTTGGTAGTAAGAATATGACATGGTATTACAAAAGCAGTAAGACTTACTGAAAATCTATAAGCAGAAAGGCCTAGACTCTAATGCATATATAATATATATTATAATTGTCACTGCTAACCAGAGTGAGTTGCAAGGGGCAAGATTGAAACATAGATCTATTAGGAGACCCTTGCAACAGTGTTGTGGAAAGGAGATGGCAGTTTAAGATGCTGGCAAAAGAAGCACTGGAAAAAGTGTCTGCATTTGTGATATATTTCAGAAATAGACTTAAGATTCCTCTAGAATGGGGCTGTCAGGGAGGGACTAAGCAAAAAGGCAGGAATTAGAATCAGAGCTGACTACTGTTCCTATGCTTGAACAAAAGAACCACAGTGGTACCATGTTCTGTGATGGGGCAGACAAAATGAGAGTTGGCTGAGAGGGAGGGATGCTGTCAAGATTGCCCTTGGCCGATTTAGCTTGGGTGGTTCCTTATTAGACAGAGACTTGACAGTGCCGATCTATGGGAAGAGAATGAAAAATGACTTGTGTATCTTCGGAATCACTGAGGTTTGACCTATAAGAGATAAAAGAAATTTAATGAGGCTATCAGCTTTATCAGATGAAGATGTGAAGGCTGAAATTGGTGTGTAAAATTTGAAAACATCAACTACCTAACAAGGTAACAGATTAGTGCTTATAAAGTCTAATACAGTTCTCCCTGAAATAGACTACTTTCGTTAGGAAGCAGAAATGTTTTTTTCACAAAAATACTCTGGTTCATTCTAAGCTCCTTTGTGTTTCTCACTCACCTTTTACAAGATACAATAGGCCATTCCTTTCCCACTCCAGCCTCCCTGTTTTCCTACCCGAAGAACTGAGACAAAGATTCATGAAGTATGCGGATGCTAAACTTTGCTGCCTCTTAGAGACCTGTGTATTTAAAGCACCAGTTCTTCAAAGAAGCAGTAAAACCTTTAAGAAATAGCAAAGTTCTACATTTTAGTATACATCATGCCAAAGTTTTGGAGGTTCCAGGTTCATTTGGCTTTTGGCCAAGGAGATAGAATTCTATGTCTGGTTAAGAGAGTGGTGATACATCTCCAGTCCAAGCAAAGCATTGGGTGTCTTAGCAGCCATGTTAATTAGCAAAGCTGCCCCAGAACCGTCTCAAAAACCTGTGAAATCTTCTATTTTGAAAGGGGATTTGTGAGTTTCTTTTAACTTTGTATTTTATAAAACATTAACTTCTTTTTAAAATTATTTTTATTATTACAAAGGTGATGCACAGAGGGTTACAGTTACATATGTCAAGTAAAGAGTACATTTCTTTTTGGACAATGTAACCTCTTCCCTTGCTCTCTCCCAGTTTTTTCCTCCCATTCCGACCCATAAAACATTAACTTCTTAACAAATGAACTTCTCTATCCACCCTCTGTAGACTGCCAGATTTTATGTTGCTGATCAGAGCGGTGATTATCTTTCCTTTCCTTGTGTGTGGGATGACACCATGCCAGTTTTGTATTTGGCCCTGTGGTGGGAGAGCCTGATAAATTTGTACAGGTGTTATTATTTGCTTTTTTAGTAGTCTCCAATAATGATAGCTATGTTGCCTGTTTGAAATAAGGCATTAACTTTAAGACCAAGAAGCTTTCTGTAGATATTTTGCAGCAGGCAGTTTTCGCTCTTTTCACCTTGGCCACCTGAGTTACACTTTAACTTTTGCCAAATATTGATCATTTCTATCATATTGGGCCAGTTATCTCTTGAAATCTTTGATCAAGTCAGAAATGAAAGGAGAAAGCTGGGCACCTGTATCTTCTGTCTGTTACCCTAGCCAGTCAGGAGTTGGAGATTGAGAGGGAAGGTGGTGGTTGAAAGCCATATTAGGCAAAAAAATTAAGTGTCAGGCATGATGGCACGTGCCTGTCATCTTAGCTACTATAAGCAAAGCATACAACTAAAATAGAAGCATAGTGATCCAGGCTTGCCTGGAGAAAAAGGCAAAACCTGTGTAGGTGGAAAATCAATCAGGGAATAAAGGGCTGGCGGCATGAAGCCGTTAGTTCAAACCCTAGTACTACTTTTCCCTTCTAACCCACAAAATACTTTTGAAAGAGTGAAAAGTGTTAAAATTGGTTCAAACTCTTAAAAACTAGAGAAGAGATGATAAATATCTTTCTAGAACTGAAATATTGAGTTGAGTATTTGTGACCACATTACCCTAACACAAATGAAAACAAAAAGGCAAAGAGTCAGTGCTAAGTTGATTTGGGAGAAGCCATTAAATATTTTGTCTCTGTTACTGAAAGGTTGTATTTTTATTTTTCATAAAATAAATGCTTAGACTTCTAGTTTTAGTGCCTGTATTGCATTTATTCTACTACTTGTAAATGTGGTCCTGAATTTCAGATTTCCCACTTAGAAAATAGAGACAGCGTGATGAGAATTAAAGACAAACAGGCACCGTCAAGCACCGTGCCTGGGCTTGGACATGGTTTGAATAATTATTTTGTATCTTCTTGATTATCTGATTATAGGCTTGGTATTTTACTTTTATGTGCCTCACTTTCCACATACCTATAGTAGAAGCGATGCCTGTATTGCAAGGTAGTTGTAAGTAATATCTAAAAATAATTATCATGTATGCATGGTACTATAGGCACAAAATGTGTACCCTGCAACTTTAAAACACCTGACACTCTCAAAACACCATTTAATTTGGGACAGCTTTGAAGTTTCCAGATGATGATGTTTGTGTGTGTGTGTGTGTGTGTGTGTGTGTGTGTGTATCTATACACAACACATGTGTATGTATATATTTATACGCATATATATGCATATGTGTGTGTGTATATATATATAGCCTATATATATTGGATATATATATATATATATATATATATATGGAGAGAGAGAGAGAGAGACAGAGAGAGACACAGAGAGGGAGAGAGAGCCAATACCATGCCATATCCTGGTTTGTAATGACGTTTCATGGTATTGGCCCCAACAGCAGCACGGTAGCAGCCCAAGAACTTGGCACCATGGAGTTTGTTGCTCATGCAAATCCATCTGGCACCACAAATCTCTGTTGCAAAGGCATATGTTGGAGGCTTGGTGTTTTGTGATTGGCAATTGTCAAAGAAAGACCTTAATTCAATCAAGTCTGATTGTTAAGAAGTCCAAGGCCAATGTTAAGTGGTTATCTATTGTGGTCTGAATGAATGTATTTTTCAGAGATCCTGTGTTGTAAACATTATGCTCATGCAAATTAAAGAGGGGGATCTTTCGGAAGATACTTAGTGATGGAGGCATTGTGAATAACATTCAGATGGATGTTATTATGGATGGAGTGGATTTTTTTTTTACAAGAGTTTAGCACAATTTTTATATACATATTTGTTAAATTTTATTTCATTGTAAAGATGCTGTTCCAGAGGGGTTATAGTTACATGAATAAGGCAATAGTACACTACTTGTCGATCATTGTTACCCCTTCCTTTGTTGTTGTCCCACTATCCCTCCCCTCCCCCACTCCTCTGCACCTCCCCTCCCCCCTGAAGTTGGCACCATTTTTATTTGATTTATTTTGTACTTGTTTTAATTTTTTGTGCCAGTACTGGAACTTGTATTCAGGGCCTGAACATTGTCCCTGAGTTTTGTTTTGCTCAAAACTGATGCACTATTACTTAAGCCACATGTCTTTTATTTTTTGTTTTTTTTCATGGTTAATTGGAGATTAGAGTCTCACAGACATTTCTACTCATGCTGGCTTTAAACTATGACTCTCAGATTTCTGCCTCCTTAGTAGCTAGGATTATAGGTATGAGCAACTAGCACCCAGCTTCAGCTCATATATGAGAGCATATATACTCTTGTAAGTATTATCTCTTGCTTTTCCAGCTTTTGTTATGTGATGACATAGCAGGACAGTCCTTGTGAAATGCCTGCTCTGTGATTTAGACTACCCAGCATTGAAGAGTATGAGTGACAAACTTCTAGTCAACCAGTCTCAGATATTCCATTATACCATCCCAAATAAGACTTGTGTAGTATCAACCTCAGGCATTATTTTAGGTACATCTTTTGTATTTGTTAGTTATAGATGAGCTGTAATATGAACTTTGAGATCTTAGAGTTGTCCCATGATTGGAGGCAAGGGACATGAATGTAGCAGCTAACCACTTGATTATACCTGGTTTCCCTTGCTATTACTTTTTTTTAAAATTTTTATTTATTTTTTATTTTTTTCATTTTTTATTGTGAAAATATTGTACAGAAGGGTTACAATTACATGGGCAAGATAATGAGTACATTTCTTATCAAGGATTGTAGCCTCCTCCCTTGCTATTACTTGAACCAGGTTGAGTTGGTATTGTTTAAAACAGGGTGCAAAGTTTTGTTTTACAAACAGCGCTTTGGGAAATAAAATGCCTTGGGAATAGAGATCAATATGGATGTTAGCTTCAGATATCTATTCTTTCTTGTCCTTTCTTATTCCTCCCTGAAACTCTGCAGAGTTTGTCTATATTTTAGCATTGCAGGTAAAAACACTGAAGCTGCACTATAGCCAAATAGGTATGGGACAACAGTCTTCACACCCATGTCATTCTTTTTTTAAAATTACACACACACACTCACACACACACACACACACACACACATATTGTAAAGATATTGTACAGAGGGGTTACGGTTACATGAGTAGGATAATGAGTACATTTCCTAGCGAGCATTCTTACTTCCTCCTTTGTTTTCCCCTTACTATTACTTCCTTCCTCACCTCCCCAACTCCTCCCACCTCCCCACCCCGACATTGTAAAGTTCATTTTCAACATAGTGTCCTGTACATCTCGTTGTCACAATGGGCCAACCTGTATCCCCATTTAAACATTCCGCTACATCCCTTCCTCTCCCCAGATTACAAAAATATATATACAAGATGCAGAACACTGGCATCAAATCCAGTGAGAACAGGGGTTATTACTGTGGGGGAATGACATACAAAAGAAACAAAAGAATCACATAGTGCATTATAAGTACACTAAAACAAAAGCAATAAACAAAAAGACCACTTGTATCCCTGTTTTGGGGTTCATTTTGCTTAACATTAACTCATGTGGTCATATGTACATAGCCTTTGACCTTCTCTGCTTGTCGAAGACATGTACTAGTTATTGCAAACAAGGGAAAACACGGGACCTATGTTTCTTTGGGCCTGGCTTACTTCACTTAATATAAGTTTTTCCAAGTCTTTCCATTTCCTAACAAATGGGGCAATGTCATTCTTTCTGATGGCAGCATAGAATTCAATTACTAGATTATTCTGTGGAAATAGCGGGATGGAATCACCTGGCCAAGAAATAACTCTATGATCCACTTAATTGTGAACCAAAAGGAAATGACAGAGAGCTGAACTGATTTTATTAATGGTGGGAAATAGCTACCAATAAGCCTAAACATATTGAGATCAAGTATGCATCAGGGCTCTGAGAACCACTCAGGGTTGCAGCTTTTAAAATGTTAGGTGGTCCAGAAAAATCCAAGAAACAGACTAAGTCTTGGAGACACCTGGAGGGATTCAGAACAGCAAACATTTCCCAACTGCTTCAGAAGTTCTTTTTGTTTTATTTGTCTCTGACTATTTTGATGCTTAAATGTGACATCACAGGTGCTCACAACTTTATGAGAGAGTTTGTTTTGGTTTTGTGTTTAATTACTTTGATGTCTGCATGTGACATTGCAGGTGCTTTGAAGCTTGGTGATGCCGCCAAACATGCGAGATGATTAGATGCACGTATGCCACTATTATTAGTAAGCCTGGCTTGTGTTTTTGAGAGCAAGACAACAAATGACTTTGCATGCAGTCTTTTGTCTGCCTTACCTGTTTGCCTCTTTCAAAGCCAGTATCTACAGGAATCTTGGTCTTTTCAGCATTGTTTTCTTGCTAACATTAATAGGAAGTTTTCTATTAGGTCTTACCCTAAACCCCTATTTTTTGTGTGTGAATGAGTGCTAGTACTGGGGCTGGAATCAAGGCGCTGGGAACTTTTTCACTCGAGGCTGGTGCTCTATCTCTTGAGCCACAGTTGTACTTCGAACTTTTTGGTGGATAGAGCTAAAAGTCTCATGAACTTTTGTTCCCAGGCTGGCTTCAAACAGTGTTCCTCAGATCTCTGCCTCCTAAGGAGCTAAGATTCCAAAATGAGCTACCAGTGCCTGGGATGGATAGTGTCTCTTCAGCCTCTCCTAAAAGTTAAATCTGAGAACAAAATGTTTGTATTCTCTCTTCTTTCTGGAGTGGTTGAGATTAAACAAGGTCACTGCTCTCCCATCTAATGGTCTTCCCCAGAGTAGTTGCTCTTCCAGATTCACAACTTTATGCAAAGCATATTGATTTTTATTTAGGTTTAACAAAACCATGCTTCCCCAAATGCTTTGTTGATATTAACATAAATGTTGGTTAATTTCAAGTGCAGGAGGTCCAGAACTGGTTTGATTTGGTTTCGAGTGTTCATTTTTAATTCCAGATCCTGTCTAACTGAAGAAGGGCTTCAGGGATCCTGTGATCCATCCTGTTTGTTTCCTCTGCCACACTTTCTGAGTTTACTTTGGTGCAAAGGGATCCCTGGAAGCCTGGGGACTTTGTGCATGAACCATGGTATATGGGTGTGGGGATGGGTATCCATTTTTCTTTTATTCTCTATATAGTATTCACTCTCAACTTGAATAGCATTTTGCCTAGTAGAATGGGAAAACGGGTTATTTTTTTCTGGTTTGTTTGCTTTCTAAGAATCTCTTCTTAGTTACTAAAAGGTACATTTTATGGTGGCTATACCCAAACTCTCATAGTAAACCAATGGCTAAATAAGGGCTTACCATAAATCTCTACGATGATGTAGACATGAATCTTGGGTTATTACAACACTTTTCTTTTTCTTTCTTTCTTTCTTATTTATTTATTGTGAAAATACTGTACAGAGGGGTTACAATTACATGGGCAAGGTAATTAGTACATTTCTTATCAAGCGTTGTTGCCTTCTCTGTTTTCTTTTTCTTTTTTTCATGAAGTAGTTGAACAAAGCAGTTTCAATTTTACCTGTCACTTAAAAGAACAATGCATCTTGATCTGTGTTACCCTTTCCACCATTCTCCTACATCTTTCCTCAGCCCATCCCTACCCTCAAGTTGTGCCATTCAATTTTACATACTGTATATTGAATATAATGACTGGATTTGTTCACCCTTCTTCCCTCAATTTGTGGACCTTCCTTTATCCTCCCTTACAGAACATGTTCCCACTTTCTGCTATTCATTTTATTAAACCATTGGTTAGTTGCTCAGAGTTGTCACACCATTGGACTCCTTCCCTACCATACTTCAATTTTTGTATACATACATAGAACCCTGAACATATATGTTTTCATGTCTACATATCTACATACGAGAGAAAACATGTGAAGTTTGTCTCTGAGCTGACTTACTTCACTTAACATAAATTTTTCTAGATTCATCCATTTCTCTGCAAATGACATAATATTCTTTCTAATAGATTAGTAAAATTTCTAATAGGTTAGTAAAAAATCACTCCATGTAAAAACCATGTGTTCTTGATCCACTCCACTGTTATAGGGCATTTAGGCTGTTTTTGTAGCTTGGCTATTGTGAATAGTGCAGTGTGGTAAGCCTTCAATATATTCTGGATAGTTGCCCGAGAGCAATATTGCTAGTTCATAGGTATAGTGGTAGTGCTAGATCATAGGGAGTTCTATGTTTACTTTGTGAAGAACCTCCAAACCCCTTTTTAGAGTGGTTACAACAATTTACATTCCCAGTAATAGTTTAATAGGGTTCCTTTTACTCCTTCATCAATATTGTATTTTTGAAGATGACAGATCCTACTGGGGTGAGATGGAATCTCAATGTTGTTTTGATTCACATTTCCTTTGTGGCCAGGAAGTTGAATATTTGTTCATGTGTTTGTTGGCCATTCTTCCTTCTTTTTCTGAGAAGTCTCTATTTAGCCCCTTTGCTAATTTATTATTTGGAATTTTGATTTTAGGAGGGTTTAGTTTTTTGAGTTCCTTGTATATTCTGGCTGTTAGGCCCTTTTTGGATATATAGCTGGTAAAGAATGTCCCATTCTGTAGGCTGTCTTTTTACCTTACTGTGTTCTTTGCTGTGCAGAGTTTTATTTTTATCTTGATTCAGTCCCATTTGTCTATTCTCTCTCCAATTTGCTGAGCTCCTTGAACTGTACTCAGAAAGTTTCTACCTATGCCAATAAGTTTTAATGTTTCTCTTATTCCTTCCAATGGTAGTTTCAAGTCTTACCTTGAGGTCTTTGATCTACTTTGAGTTGACATGAGTGCAGGAATCTAGTTTCAATCTTCTACATATGGATGCCCAATTTTTCCAACATCATTTGTTGAAAAGGCTTGCGTTTTCCAACGTATATTATTGGCTTCCTTGTCAAATATCAGATGGCTATATGTAAATTGGTCTATTTCTGTGTCTATTTAGTTTATTTCATTGGTCTTCAGGACTGTTTTTGTGCCAGTACCAACCTGTTTTTGTTTTTGTTTTTAATTATAGCTCTATTGTAAAGTTTGTGGTGTGGAATTGTGATAGCATTGTTTGCCTGCCCCCTTCAGATTTACTTTGGCTTTTTGAGCCTTTTTTTGTTTCGTATAGGTTTTTGGATTGTTTTCTCCACTTCAGTGAAGAATGACATTGGGATTTTGATGGATATTGAATTTAATTTGTAGGTCACCTTTGGCCATATGTCCATTTTCATGATATTAATTTTACCCATTCATGAACTTGAGTCGTCTTTCTATTTCCTCCTATCTCCTTCAGTTTCTTTCTTCAGAAATTAATATCTTTTGCTGTAGAGGTCCTTTACTTTCATTGTTAGGTTTATTCCTAGGTATTTTTACTTTCTGAGGTTATTGCAAATGGAAGCATTTTCCTGATTTTCCTCTGTCTGCTCATTGTTGGTACACAGAAAAGTTATTGATTAATTTTGGATCCTGCCACTTTGACATTTTTTTTAATCATCTCTAGAAGCTTGAGGGGGGAGAGCTGAGTCTCCAGTTTTCTTCAAATATAAGATTTTATTATCTGCAAATAGGGATAGTTTGACTTCTTTTCCTATTTGGGTCCCATTTAAATCTTTTTCTTTATTGCTGTGCCTAGGAATTCCATTGTATTGAAAAGAAGGTGAGAGTAGAAATCTTTATCTTATACCTGATTTTGGAAGAAATGGTTTTTAATTTTTCACTATTTAGTATGATGTTGGTTGTAGGTTTGTCATACACAGTTTTTATTATGTTGAGGCAAGTTCTTTATATTCCTAGTTTTTCCAGAGCTCTTATCATAAAAGGATGTTAGATTTTTGTTAAAGGCTTTATTGCATCTATTGCGATGATCATGTGATTCTTGTCCTTAGTTCTGTTAATGTGCTCTATATGGTTTATCTATTTACATATATTAACCATCCTTGCATCTCTTGGATTAAACCAGCTTCATCATAGTGATTTTTTAAAAATTAGTTGTTGAATTTTGTTAGCAAGTACTTTATAAAGCTGATTTACATCTGTGCGTATTAAGCAATTGTTCTATAGTTCTCTTTTTTGTTGGGTTCCTATCTAGTTTGGTGATTAGTGTAATTCTGGCTTCATAGATGATTTTGTTAGTAATCTTTCAATTCCTATTTCATGGAAAAATTTGAAGAGTTCTGGTGTTAGTTCTTTAAAGATCTTAGAGAATTCAACTGTAAATCTATGAGTACCTAGGCTTTTCCCCGTTGGAAGACTATTACTTCTTCAGTCTCATTGCTTATTATGGATCTATGTAAGTGGTTTATATCTTCTTGGTTCAGCTGGGCAGCTGTATGAATCTAGAAACTTACCTTTCCAACTTATTTGAGTACAGATTTTTAAAGTAATCTCTCATAATCTTTTGGATTTCTTCAATATTTATTGTGGTTTTTCCTTTTTCCTTTCTTATTTTGTTGGTTGAGTCTCTTTTTTGTCAAATTAGCTGGAAGTTTGTCAATCCTATTAACATTTTCAAAGAACATATTTCTGTTTCATTGATTCTTTGTGTAGGTTTTTAGTCTCCAATTCATTAATTACTGCCTTGAATTTTGCTTCTCTGTCTAGTAGTTTTGAGTTTGCTTTCTTTCTCCTTTTCTAGACATGTTAAGGTTATTTACATCAAAAGGTTATTTACTTGAGAGATTTCTGTTCTTTTTTTGTAGGTGCTTAGAGCTTTGGACTTTCAGCACTGTTTTTTATCTATTATAGTGGTTCTGGTAGCAGGGGGAAGCAGTATATTGTACTTATAAAGCATTTTGTTTATTGGCCATAGCCTGAAAATAACCTCTCTCTATGAATGTAAAAGAAGAGATACTTTTGTAAATGTTACTCATGAACCAGACAAATGTATTTGCTATTAAAAACATCTTGGCATAACTAGTTGCATCATTATCTAAAGGTGAACGAGCTTAGTGTTGAGGATGATAGAGCAGGGGCTGAGAGACTGAGGCGTTTGCTATGGCGGCAAAATATGGAGTCATTAGACAACGTTCTGCCCAGATTTCAGGTAATCTTTCTTTGGCTTAGCAGAGATCAAATGAAAATTTGAGTAGAGGTTGAGATATCTGTTGACTGTGAAGACCAGTGATAGTTCCAAAGAGCAGTGAAGAGGGGGCAGGAGATGAGTATACACAGAGAAGGAGCAGGAAGCAACATTGTTGATAACTTATTTTTAGGTGATAGTCCTGAGCTTGGTGATATCAGATGTGTTTCCATATTGGGGCAGAAAGGAGAGGCGACATTTAAAATCATGGAGTAATGAATATCAATGAACTTATAAAGCTAAATTGAGAAAAAGAAAATTCTAAAAGGATATGGCTGTTCTTTTTCCATTTAAATCCTAGAAGAGAATGCAGGGGAAAGATGGGGAGGAACAGGTAAGCAATCTCTGTGGAGAGACTCAGAACGACTCAAAGGGCTGTTTCAGGCAAAGACTCAGTAAGCAACTCAGAACTGGGTTCAAAAGGAATAGACTGTTTTCATCTTATAGACTTTTGGGGTCCTGGGTAATATGAGTATCTGCCACTGCTGATTGTAAGCAAACTTATTTTCCCCTGAAGTGACTTAAGTTCCAGAAGTGAAATCAGGCTTGGAATGGACACCACCATAGACTTGTTTTAAAAGGAGACATTTGAAGGAGAAAGTGAAATGCTGCTTAATAGTAATTACGATATGGCTAAATAAGTAGAATCTGTATGTTGTTTTTTCCCTTGGACACAATAAGCACTGGGTTTTCAAAGCACAGTCAAAGATATATAACTTCCTTTTTCTTGGCACAGTCATAGCTATATAACTTCCTTTCTCATGGCAAGGGAGGGAGATTTCCTCAGTCACTTTCTGATAGATTTCTCCATTGAGAATGACTGTCACTTGCTCTCTCTTTTCCATTTTATGTTTCACTTTTAGATGTATGTCAATTACTGAGGTACCTCCCAATAGTCAGCATGAGCTAGTCTTGCATAAATCATATACATTCCTAATGAGGCAGACATCTTTTAGTAACTATGGTAGATTGCTTCCAAGCCCTTCTTTACTACCCAGCTATCAAAACCTTTTAATGTACAATACTTGTATATAATGTAGGCATATTCTCCCAAATGTTTGAAATCCTTACATTATTTATAATACCTGAAACATTGTAAATTCTATATAAATAATTACAGGATATTGATTAGGCAATAATAACACAAAAGTCTGTACATCTGCATATAGATGAATTTTGGAAAGGTAGGTATTTTTATTTACACTCGATTGAATCTGTATATATATAGAACCAACTCCAAGGGATAAGTGCTTTGAAAATATAACATTCATTTTATTTATTTATTATTGTAAAGATACTGTACAGAGGAGTTACAGTTACATGAGCAAGGTAATGAGTCCATTTCCTATTGAGCATTATTACCTCCTCCTTTGTTTTTCCCCTACCATTCCTTCCTTCTTATTCTGCTTAGCAATGGCTTTTTTTCTAGAGTTCTAATACCAGTATTGTTACTTTTGAGTTGATACAGTTTATATATCCTTTTATATATTTTTTCAGCTTGTTAAACTGCAGTACAATGGAAACTCTTATTGTCAGTTGAAGAAAAACCTAAAAATAGAAGTAATATATTACATTTTTGTTTTTGTTGATTAATTCTGTTGTTTTGAGACAGGGTCTAACTATGTAGCTCAGACTGGACTCAAACTCACCATCCGGTCTCAGTCTTTAGAGTCCTGGGATTACAGGTTTGTACCAAAACATATTATGGACATATTATGTAAAAACCATTTATTTGTGCCTAATATATTCAGTGTTCTATGATCAACAGAATTGTTATGCATATTTCATGGAAAGGAAGCTGGGATTGATTAATGATAACAAAGAAAGCCTTTGCTAATATCTTATGCCTATAGCGCTAGCTATTCGTGAGATCAATATCTGGTCTATGTTCAAAGCCAGCACCAGCAAGAAAGTCCATGAGATCCTTATCTCTACTCAACCACCAGAAAGAAAGAAGCAAAGCTGTGGCTCAGTTGGTAGAGTACCAGCCTTGAGAAAAAACTCTAAGGGACAATGTCTAGGCCCCAAGTTCAAGCCCCAGTATAGGCACAAGAAATAATATAGGCTAGTATACTAAACAAAGCATAACTGTAGAAATTCCTGCCTCACATAACAGTCAAGCAATTTTGCATTCATTTCCCAGTGGACATCAGCCAAGTGTCCTCCATTTCAATTCAAATTAGTTCTCACAGTATCTACTTGAACATACTGATACTATCAAATATTACAGGTAGAGGTCTTAGTACCTCCAGACTAAGATGACAGGTGCAGGTAGAGTAGTAAGCCTTCCTATAATTCTGCCCTCTGGTTTAGTTAAGTTGCTGGAGTTGTTCACAGAACTCAGGGGAGGACTTAACATTTACTTATTTATTGCAGAGGACATCACAAAGTACGTAGATTAGCTTCCAGATGGAAGAAGTGCACTGGGTAAGGAATGAGAGGAGTCCAGTGTCACAGAGTGCTGTCTTTTGGCCCACCTGTTCAGTTATACCAAAGCTTTATGAACTTTGTTCCTCTCAGGGTTTATGGTGCCTTTGTTAAAGTAAATGTGATTGATTAAATAATCATATTGATGATCAACTTAACCTTTAGCTCCTTTCCCCTCATCTGAGCTTGAAATTCTCAACTGTTCAACTGTGCTTTGCTCTATTCATAGACCAGGACCCTTTCTGAAACTTCTAGGGACTTCTAGCCATCAGTATCTCATTAGATGCAAAACATACTCTTGACTCGAGATTCTGAAGATTTTAGGAGCTGACTGAACACGTGTCCTATTTTTATACCCCTACACTATCTCTCTCTCTCTCTTTCTCTCTTTCTCTCTTTTCTATCTAGTCTCTATCATATATCAAAATATCACATAATGTCATGTCTCTTAAGAATGTATTAAGAGACCTGGACATTCACCGTCCATTTCCTTCCATCCTAAATATAGTTTTCCTTTCCATTGAGTATTGGATGTTAGAATACTTTTTAAAGTTTATTCTTACCTTATCTTCCCAACTAAATTTCTGTCCAATGATTATATCTGATTTCCCCCTGTAAGTGTAAATAAACCATATGCCTACAATGGTTTTCACTGTTATTGCTTTGGTGGCACTAGAGTCTGAGTTCATGGCCTGTGCTTGGCTTTGATGGCACTGGAGCCTAAGTTCAGGGCCTGGACCTGGCTTTGGTGGCACTGGAGCCTGAGTTCAGGTCCTGGGCCTGTTCAGTAAGTTCTTTACCCCAAGTCACACTCCATCTAGCCCATCAGGTTTAGTGTTTTTTGGAGGGAGGTAGATGACTCTGCTTTGATCTGAGATCCTCCAAAGAAGCACGTAACTCTGAGGTTATAGATGTGAACCTCCATAATTGGATTATTTCTTTAGATTGTATTTTGGTAACTTTTATGTGGACTGGCTTTGAAACAAGATCCTCCCAACATCTGTCTCTCAAGTATAGACATATGCCATCATACCTGGCCTAGAACTTTTATTCAGGTTACTTTAGTCACTGTACTTACAGATTCATTATCCGTAAGCCTTGCATTTTACTAAGGATGGGAAACCTTTTTTTCTGCCAAAGGATATTTGAATATTTATAATATAATTCACAGGCTAAACAAAATTATTAATACAGGCAGCCTCCAAGAATCATATGTGTCTGTCTTGTCATGAACTAAATGATTTTGCAAGCATTAAATGGCCTAACAGGTAAAGAACTATTTTGTTCAAAGCATTTGTTAAAGTAATTGAGTTACTTTCAGGAGTGTTTGTTTATCTTCCCATTAAATCTGGCTTTAACTTTTTGTGGAATACATCAATGCTTACTTGTTTTATGGATTAATTTAGAATATCCCCTGGGGACCATTCTTGTCTTAGATTGTGTATGTTCCCAGAAGGCAGACACTTTTAAAAATTTCATTGTATAATCTATGTACAAATGAGCAGTTAATTCTCAAAAAGCTGACAGTGGGTCAATTATATTTAATATATTGGTTATTCTCAATTTATTTTTCTAATAAAAACTGTCAACAAAAGAGATAATGTGCAAAGCATATTGAGTTTCTCAGAACTAAAATCCCTGGTTAAATTGAAATGATTATTAGATCATTCCTATGTGTGCATGTTCATATCTATAACCCACAATGGGGATTCCAATGGGAATCCCAAACGTGGCAGTGGAGCATGTGAAAGACCTACTCTCCATCTGGGTTGGGGTGGAAACTTTCTGGGTAACAGGATACTTACTAAAAATACATTCATCTCTAGAGATGATGTGGTCTCTGTACAATCTATTTAACTCTATTGGTACAGCGTAGAAGCAGCTATAGACCATAGCTAAATAAATGATGATAATATCCAGAGATGAACGTATTTCAAATACAGCCACAGTTTGGCATGTGGGCTGTAGTTGACTAATACCTGATCCAAATGTTTAGGCTAATTTTTTTTTACCAGTTTCTCTTGAATTGATTTTTAAAACATGGATAGAGTGAGCCAATTTAAAAGAAACGCAAGTTCAACGACAAGAATATTAAAAAAAGAAGTCACTGTGTACTGGTGCATAATTCTAGCACATAAGAGGGTGAAACAAGAAGACTGCAAGTTCCAACTACCTAAGGGAACATTAAAAATGTGGCTAGCCTCCTTTGGATCTTGTAATCCTAGAGGCTCAGGAGCCTGAGACCTGCAGGTGGTGATTGGGAGCCAGCCCAGGCAGGAAAATCTGTAATACTCTTATTTCCAATCAGCCTCCCAAAAAGCCAGAAGCCAGAAGTAGATGTGTAATTCAAGTAGGAGAATATCAGCCATAAGCACAAAAAGCTCGAGGACACCATTCTCAGGCCCTGAGTTCAAACTCCAGGACTAGCACCTTTCCCTTTTACAACCCCCTCCACACACATATAGGAGTGTCAAAATAATTTTAATGACATGTTTTAATGACACTTTTTTTCTACTTTAGTTATTCTTGGTCATGAAGCATGGGAATACTCAAAGGTATTGAAATTCAGATTCCTTGGGTCTTCATACACAGGCCCTTTTTTGGATCTGGGTTAGGATTCAGAGAAGAATTGATATCAGAATTAGGAGGTAGGCTTGCTGAGTGATTAAGTCTGAGAACCTCCTCAGGCATGGCACACATTATCTTGAGTGGTTACTATGCAAGTGCATGCTACTTACTACTCCTGCTATTATGCAGATGTGGAAACTGTCTCACAGATTAACAAACAGTAGTAAATCTTCCTTCTATTATTTTATGAACTAATATGTATAGTTTTGTACAATGTGTTAAAATAGCCACCCTTCTTTTAAACACTGGGCAAATTTCTTGCTCTATTCCAAGTTCAAATGACTGTCAGGAAATAAAACAAAACAAAAATCAGACATATGATCCATCCTCTGTAGCTACAAACTGCACACAGCCCTGGCAGTGTCAGCCTTGTGGTTTGTTTTCTGTCCGCACCAGCAGAGCACCATGTTCTCTGTGGAGGTGCCGTCAGTATTAATTTTATTGGGCATAACAGGATTCCCAGCATGCAGTCTCAGTGTTGCCATTGGCAACACCATAGTTCATCCGGGTATCGAAATAGATTAGATGTGAGGGTTTGGTAGTTTTTGGATCTTAGCAGTAAAGGACAATTTGGAGAATTCAAAGACTGCTGCTCTGCTGAAGGGTAAGAAAATCTTGATCAGCACTCCTAGGTGCACTTAATTTTCTTCTTTTCACCTCAGGCCTGACAGATGTACTTGGTTTGTTATCTCCATTAATCTGTTTTTAGTGAGCTGTTTGACTCACAGATAATGTTTCTTACTGTATGAAATATATTGACAATATTTCCTAAATTGGTCATTTTTTACCCATCATATGGGTAATCAGAATCTGTAAGCATGGGGGAACAACTTAGTGTAGAACATTGAGATTCATGAAAAATTTCTAAAAGCACCTTTTAAGAGTTTCTTTGTTATACTATCTTCTAGGCATTGAATATAAGGATAACTAGTAGGACCAAGGTGTAGTGATAAAATCCCGAGAATTAAAGAGAGTATACATTTCCTTTAATTATACATTCTTTTATAACTTGGGACCCATAAAAAGGGGGCCTTAGGTTAAATTTGAAGATCAGGTAAGGGTTTCTGGAGAAAGTTATGCTCAAAGGTGATGTAGGAATTAGAAAAGAATGTTGGGTGATAGAACAAGCCTAAGTGCTTGTTCTAGATTACCTTTAATTAGTTTTTGCTTGTACTGGGGTTTGAACTCAGGGCCTTCTGTACTTGCTTTGCTTTTTTTACTTAAGGCTGGTGCTGAACCATTTGATTCACAGTTCTACTTAAAGCTTTTTGCTAGTTTATTGGAGATAAGAGTCTCACAGACTTTTCTGCCAGGGCTGGCTTACAACGGCGAGTCTCAAATCTCAGCATCCTGAATAGTTAGGATTACAGTCATGAACAAACAATACATGGCCATTATCTTTAGTTCTTACCCAAATTATGTGTGGTGGGTACTATTACTATTGCTTTGTAGGTGACTAAGTAACTTTTGAGTTCACTTAAGAGAGTAGCAAAACTGGAATTAGATTTGGACAGGAGTCTAAGTCTGCAGTGGTTTGTATAAGTATAAATGGACCAAATAAAAATATTTAGCTTCAAGAACTCAACATCCATATGTGGCCGGTGGCTTCCATCTTGGATCATGCAAGATTAAATAACAACAGTGCTTGGATTGCAGGCAGAAGGCCCTTTTGCGCAACACTGCTCTAGAGTATCTAGAAAACATCTAAAGGAATTCTGAATCATTATCAGGTTTGCAACCATATTATTACATAAGAACCAGATTCAGACTTTATTCCTATGCCAAAAGTTCTATTTCACATTTATATGTCACAAGGTGAACAATGGAAGATTCAGAGAGGGTTTCACTGTTTGTTTCATTGATAAGTAGAGAGTGAGCAAAGAATTCTAGGAGTCATACAATGAATATTCCCAGGCCCTCTAGTTAAGATCTGTCTAGAGGAAAATGCAAGTGGAGATCTTGGCATGGGGGTAACAGTTAACTATTTTAGCAAGATGAAGCTAGTGATTTTGCATCTAGATTTAGAGATTAATACTGCTATAGATGGTGTTCTTGATAATAGGAGAACTTTGTCAAATTAAACATAATTAACTCTGATGGGGGAGAATGATGAAAAAGAGGACATTGATCAAGATGCATTGTATTCATGAACTGGCATGATGAACTGAAACCCTTTTTAGAACTACTTAAAGACAATAATACAAATTTTTAAGAATAAATGAATAACCTTTTAAGATAATCTTCAACTGGTAACTAACCATACATCTATAGATAAATGAATTATGTGCTACTGAGGATCTTTAAAGGACTTCTATTTATTTATTTATTTATTGTTGGTTATAGGGCTTGATCTCTGGGCCTGGGCATGTCACTGAGCTTTTTCACTCAAGGTTAGTTCTCTACCACTTTGACCACAGCACCACTTCCAGTTTTCAGGTGGCTAATTGGAGATAAGAGTCTCACAGACTTTATTGCCCAGGCTGGCTTTGAACCATGATCCTCAGATCTCAGCCTCTTGAGTAGCTATGATTACAAGCATGAGATTGGATATAAATTTTATTTCTCATAATGGAATTTTAGCTTTACATAGAGCAAAAGGGAACTTCAGAAAACACTTTACAAATTTCATATTTCATCATATTCAAATTTTTCCTTTAGGGAACATTGCATAAATATTGTGATCTGCAATGCACAGATAAGAGGAAAAGGATATGAAGCATTTATGATTATCCATAGTATTCTATTCTGGGATTGATTCCACCTTTGTTAATCTCAAAACTTTTCTAGCAGAGGGTAAAAGGAAAGAACCTTCACTTATTTAAGGGAAAGAAATCTCAATTTTTTTTTGTTCAGTAAGTTTACCCTGTAAACAGTTTATATTAGTGACATTTTACTGCCCTCACAATGATGTTGGCTTATCAAAATTGAAGATGATACAGAGTGAAGTTTGTGAACTTACTGAGTATATCCCTCAATATTGAAACCACAGGAAAAAGCTAAAACTGTTAATCACCTAGTAGGGACTAAGCACTAATCAAAATGGAGGCATCTAAAATGGATATTGGTTACTTATTATTGGGAAATACTTGTAGATCTTTGTATTGTTTCAGTGTCTCAAAATGAAATAGTCTTGTTATTGATGGTCTAAGTAGCAATTCCAGTGTAATAGATACTAACAAACATTCAGGAGTGACTTTCTTTGGCCTTCAGATAGAGATCAATGACTGTCTAATTTGCTTAACGGGTCTCTAAATATAGGGCAATGGCCTCCATCATGAGGTAGGTTGAATGATTAATGATCTTTTAGAGATATTAATACTTCTTGTTTGGGTTCCCTAATTAAAGAAGCACATAAGAGCCAAGCTTTTAGAATGAGTTTGAGATTGAAAGATACTTTTAAAAACAGGTGATTGGTCTTACATCACCCCTTCTTTCAAATTTGCCATAAATCAATTGTAAATGGTTTTTCCAACTATAATTTTTCAAAGGTTTTGAATTTGGGTAATGAGTATCCCTGTCCCAAGTGAAACTGATTTTTCCTAGATCTGGTTGCAAAAAGAGGTGAGGAATTACGAAGGAGTTTGGAAGAAGAGATATTTTATTTCTTCTAATCCTCGGCTTATTTTTCCCTCCTTCCCTGTACTGCAACCTTGAGACATCTCAGCTTTCAGGCATTGCATGTAGTATTTAGGAAACAGGAAACTCCAGTGTGACTTGACCTACTTTCCAGTGACTGTACAATTGCACATAAGAAGTTGCCGCTATGGAGGTTGTGCTGTATTCCACACTGAAGAGAACATATGGAGAAGCAGAGAGTATATTTACCTAAGCGTTGCCTTTTCTTTTCCTTATTTGTCAAGTCTATTGACTTTAGATATTTAAAAAATGTCAGACAGCTCAAGGTGCTTATACCACCCAAGGAGCTACCATGAGGACTGGGAAATTCTGAGGAGCCCTGGGTGAAAGGTGAGACTTAAATTGGGATTGATTGGACAAATTTTCTTTCCCTGAGTAGGACTGCAGCTTACCCCAACATGGGCAATGTGATACGTCTGTGCCTGATGAAAACCAGGCTTGCACATTGTAGAAATGAGGGTTTTTTTTCTGTTTTTAAGTTTATATAAACTTATTTTGTGGGGGATAGATGGCAGAAAAGAGCTTGATAAAGTAGATTCTTCACAGAAACTCAAGTGCAGAAAAAGCACATTTTCTTTTGAGTCATAACAGATAGAGATATCCGACAGATCTTTTAGGTTCCTCGGTATTTTGGTAGGTTTTTTTGTTTGAAATCATATACAGTGAACCATTAATTACACAGTTACAAATGAATAAATATTAACAGTTGTATATTTCAATTATATGAATGTTTGGAAAAAATGTATTTTCTTCTGTGTTAGTCATTTTAGAGAGATATGGGACCGATAGGACATAGATAAGCATTGTTTATGTATCAATGTATTGTGGATAAATGCATCTACATATCTATGTACATATATACATATATGTATAGATATACATATGCATATACACATATATTGTGTGTATGTATATATGCTTATATATGTATATGTAATTATAATCTGGTTGTAATTATGTTGTCCAGGAAATCTCACAGTTTTCGATCTGCAAACTGGAGACCCAGGAAAGACAATCCATACATAAAGCCTAAGGACCCAAAGAGCCAATGTATAAATCCTAGTCTACATTTGAAGGCTTGAGTATCAAGAGAGTTGGTATCTGGGGCCAGATACCTAACACACCCTTACAGATAATGGAAACAATGATTCACCAACTTTCTTAGCCCAATTTGACACAAAATTCATCTCTCCTAAATGTCCACTTTTCCTTCTAAAATAACTTTTGACAATTATGTACCAAGACACTAAGCTTAGATGGCTCTATAGAAAGGGAAGCATAATTTTGAAACTAACATTTATTCCTTGACTTCAAACACCTTATACTTCAGTGGGGGAAAGAAGAGGTTTTGTTATTTTTGTTGTAAACAGCAATCAATTTTAAGGATACAAAGGGGTGAAAAAGAACTGAATTATTCAATATCTGGCAGTCTTTGTAGGCCTAGAGATTCACATGCCCAAGTTGAGAGTAGCTGAGATAAATGCCCAGTTCCATTTTTTTTCCTTAGAAAATCTACTCTCTCCATGTTACAATATTGGGCAGAAGCCCTACCTCAACAGCCACAAAAATGGAATCGCCTTCAGTCGGACTTGTAAGAGGAATATCCAGTCTCTCTGAGTAGATCTGTGACCTCCTACTTCCTCCATTTTTAATTCCAAACCTCTCATAGGTACAGCTATTTAGCAAAATTGAGACCATGTCATTTAATGGTCTAAATTAGCTGCAAGAAAATCTGGAAAATATACTTTTTAGCTGTCTACTATCTAGTATATAAGAAATTACAGCAGAAGATAGAATGTGTGTCATGAGACAAGCTATAGTACCCATTAAAGGGTGATAGGTCAGCTAATCACAGTAAATGGTTATGTATTAAGCTGGTTAGCAGTGTTGTGGAAATACTTGGTGAAGGTAGCTGTATGAAATGAAAGAATGGCATTTAGAGGAGCATCGTGGAGTAGATTTGCATTGATGAGTCTCAAAGAGTTCATAATTAGTCAGGATAGGATAAGTAGATGATGTGGATCAGCACCTGCCTAGTAAGTCTGCTTTGTGAATAGGACTGATATAAACTTTTGAAGCTTGGAGCAAAGTGCAAGTCTTGGGCCCCTTTTGAAAACTTGTGATGATAATGATAGCAAATCATTACACCAAGTGCAGCACTCTTCAGAGCATGGGGTCTTAGCAAGATGTCTTCATCTATGACCCTGCCATTTCTATAAAGCTACATCCATATTTATCAAAATTGGACAAGGGAGACTGGAGATCTTCTCATCACCTCAGTCCAGACATGATACATCTTATAATTTATCTCAGAATTTGTTTTATAATGTATTTGTTACTGCTAGTCATATAGTCTCTATTGACTACCAGAGAGGAGAGTAGCCAAAAACCGGTGGCTTGTGCCTGTAATCCCAAGGTACTCAAGAAGTTGAGATCTGAGGTTGGAAGCCATCCCAGACAGACAAATCCAAGAGACTCTTATTCTCAATTAACCAGATAAAAGCTAGACATAGAGCTGTGACTGAAGTGGTATAGTCTCAGGGTCATGCTAAGGGCCAGTGCCCAGGCCCTGAGTTTAAGCTCAGTATTGGCACAAAAACAACCATCACCACAACAACAGAGAGCTGGGTAGGAAGAGAACAGTGTGCTGAAGTTGGGGACTGGGCTTGGGAGTGAGAGAACATTTGTGAACCAGCAGTGTCTACCCCCCCACCCCCCAAAAAAGAAATGACAAACATGGGTTTTTAGTGTGGCTTCAGAATTCAGGAGGTGCTTACATCTTGTCAATCTACTCATGAATAGAACAACCTCAAGAAAGGGTTTTGTTCAGAGCAAGTGCTACTAGACTAATTAGTAGTAACTAAATGAAAGGCTTGAGTGAATTTGAATAACATGCTTTGGAGAAAGAAAAAAAATCTATTTAAGTGAATTATGTCTTGTTTTGAGATATAAAATTTATGTTTACCCAAAACATTTATTTTCAAGCCATCTGAGTAAAAATAGTTTTTGAATTTTAAAAACTTTTGTCAATAAATATGCTCAAATATATGATGCTTTGACAACAAACAATACCACTAATAGTATTCTCAAGAATTTTTCTTCTTTTTCCAGGTGTTTTGAGCTAACTTTACCCATGAAATCCTCAGATATTACTCATATATTTAATCCATTTTTAAAATTAGGCATTCTCACTCTTGGTGTTACTAATACTCATGTCTATTTTCCACACACTTTTTTATGAATTAAAACAGAATGCCCAATTTCAATGAAGTATTAGGCAGTAAAAGGAGCCTAAATTGAGATAATACAGTTTATGGCAGATAGATGGAAGTGTCTACTGACAGTTAGACTTCTTGGTTTTCCAATGAACTCTTAATATGATTACACACATTTAATTTTTACTCTTTTAATATTCTATTCTAAATTTACTTTTGCTCATTTTCCCATCTATTGCGCTCTAAAATTGAAGTGCTCTTTGAATGTTTTACTTTTGATGCTCTACCTTCTACTGTGCTCTATCGGAAAGAAAGTTGGACTTGAGAACAAATTATCAGACTCCCAGACCAAAACCACTTATCAACAATGTAATGTACTTTGTAATCTTTCCTTACCCATAAAATAGAGGTGCTGGTTATGAGGATCATAATGATAAATATGGTATTTGTTTTCTTCGATTGTATTTTCCAACTCAGTAAAGGACAGGGATTTATACCTATGGGTCTGAACCAAAAGTTAGCAATCTATGGTTCATAGGTCAAACCATTCACCTATTTTCTTTTCTTTTTTTGTTGTAAATACTAGTAGAATATAGTCATTGCCATTTATTTATGTGTCATGTGTGGCTAATTTCCTCTTGCAGCAGGGGAGTTGAGTAGTTGAGACAGGGGTTATATGTTCACAAAAGCCTCAGTTTCCATTGTTATATGGTTCCAATGAGCACGTCATTGAGGAAATCTACTAATGTTCAGGTTCCATAAAATACTATATCATGAATGGTTTATTCAATTTTTCCCATAACCTCACCCAAATTCCATGAGTATATATGCTGCCTTTCAAAAAGCCTAAAATTTTCACTTTGAATCATTTCAATTAAGCATATTCACTTTTATCTTGATTTTTTTGGACATCATTTGCTTTAGGGAGATATATTTTTACAAAATTAAAGGCAGAGAAAACTCGGTAGTTAACAAGCTACTAAAAAATACTGACAATCATATATAACTGATAAAGGTTTCTCAGCATTGATTTAGGTACAAGAGACTTGCAGAATTTAAATATTTTTGTTTTTGAAATTTCTTTTGAATTTTTATTATTTTCCATATTTTACCTTTATTTTTAGCATAAATTAATTGCATGAAAGTTTTCATTGTTTACTATATACATAGAATTTACTCAAATTAACCTTCTATAGTACTCTCTTAATTGTTTCCCAATTTTGGCTGTATTTTGTGGGTTTCATTAGTGTGTGTGTGTGTGTGTGTGTGTGTGTGTGTGTGTGTGTGTGTGTGTGTGTGTGTGTGTGTGTGTGTGTGTGTGTGTGTGTGTGGTACTTCTATAGTATTAACACCCCATTACTGCTTCTTGGCTTTCTTCCTTCTCCTCACTCACTGTTTCCCTTACCAAAAAGTTTCCCTTTTAGTTGCTATTTGTTGTTGTTGTTGTTGTTTAATTTAGGTATAACTTTGGAAAATGAGTGAAACATGTAATGTCTTACTAAGCTTGGCTCAACTTAGTAAACCTGATGACCTCCAATCCATCCATTTTCCTACAAATGAAATAATTTTAAGCTTCTATGTGGCTGAATGAAGATGAATGCATTGTGTGTATATATAACACGTTTTCTTTTTCCAGCCATCAGTTTTGAAGCATTTAGTCTGGTTTCATATCTTGAAGTTTGATTTATATTGCTTTGGATTTATGCCTGAGAGTAGTATAGCAATGTCACAGAGTAGTTCTACTTTTGAGGAACCCACTACACTGATTTCCATAGTGACTAACTTATATTCTCACCAACAATAAGGGTTTCTTTTCCTTACCTCCTTACCACATTTTTTGTTGTTGTTGCTTGTTATCTTGAAGATAGATATTCTGTTGGGTGACATAGATTTGCCGTGCCATTTTCATTTGCCTCCTCTTTATGGCTAAGGATGTTGAACTTTTCTTCATGTATGTATTAGCCATCTGTACTTCTTTTGAGAAATATCTGTTCAATTTATTTACATAGTTATCAATTGCATTATTTATTTTTTGCTGTTTTATTTTTGAGCTTTTAATATATTCTAAATTCTAATCATTTGTCTGATTAAAATCTGGCAAAGATTTTCCCCATTTTAAGGATTGTGTCTTGACTGGTATCTTATCTGATACAGTTCCATTTGTGAACTCTTGTTCTTATTTGCAAGGCTATAAAGGTCCTATTCCTGAAGTGTTAACTTATAAACCTTGTGTTTTTTTAAATTTTTTATTGTGAAAATACTGTACAGAGGGGTTACAATTACATGGGCAAGATAATGAGTACATTTCTTATCAAGCATTGTGGCCTCCTCCTTTGTTTACCCTTCCCATCCCTTCCCAGCCTCCCCCCGCCCCCCCACCCAATCCTTCCCCACCACACCAAAGTTGTAAAGTTCGTTTTC